>NC_140244.1:16950582-16965582 GCF_949987555.1 Borostomias antarcticus | reverse complement strand
CACCACACCCCTCCACCACACCCCACCACCACACCCCACCACCACATCACACCTCCACCACACCCCTCCACCACATCCCTCCACCACACCCCACCACCCCATCCCACCACCACACCCCACCACCACACCTCACCACCACACCCCACCACCACAAACCACCACCACGTCCCACCACCACACCCCACCACCCCATCCCACCACCACACCCCACCACCACACCTCACCACCACACCCCACCACCACAAACCACCACCACGTCCCACCACCACATCCCACCACCACATCCCTCCACCACACCCCAGCACCACACCCCTCCACCACACCCCACCACCACATCCCACCACCACATCCCACCACCACACCCCACCACCACATCCCACCACCACATCCCACCACCACACCCCTCCACCACACCCCTCCACCACATCCCACCACCACATCCCTCCACCACACCCCAGCACCAAACCCCTCCACCACACCCCACCACCACACCCCTCCACCACATCCCATACCACCACAACCCTCCACCACATCCCTCCACCACATCCCTCCACCACACCCCAGAACCACACCCCACCACCACACCCCACCACCACACCCCTCCACCACATCCCACTACCACCACACCCCTCCACCACATCCCACCACCACATCCCTCCACCACACCCCAGAACCACACCCCACCACCACATCCCACCACCACCACAGATAGCACAGGTCTGCCTATACACTCTCACTACATCTCTCCTAGTACAGATAGCATAGGTCTGCTTCTACACTCACCTCAACTCACCTAGTACAGATAGCATAGGTCTGTTTCTACACTCACGTCAACTCACCTAGTACTGATAGCACAGGTCTGCTTCTACGGTACACTCACCTCAACTCACGTAGTACAGATACCACAAGTCTACTTCTACAGTACACTCACCTCAACTCACCTAGTACAGATAGTACAGGTCACAGTGTGAAAACATGAGAGCAGCAATCATCTGTAGACTTGAGAGTTTGATAGTGTCCAGCCACAGTGCCGTTCTGGTGCCGCCCATCTGAAGGGCCTGTGTGTGTCCCAGGCCTGACCATCCTGTCCTGCTGTGTGTGTCCCAGGCCTGACCATATCCTGTCCCAGTGCTGTGTGTGTGTGTGTGTGTCCCAGGCCTGACCATCCTGTCCTGCTGTGTGTGTCCCAGGCCTGACCATCCTGTCCCAGTGCTGTGTGTGTGTGTGTGTGTCCCAGGCCTGACCATCCTGTCCTGCTGTGTGTGTGTGTGTGTGTGTGTGTGTGTGTGTGTGTGTGTGTGTGTGTGTGTGTGTGTGTGTGTGTCCCAGGCCCGCCGGGCCCCAGGCCTGACCATCCTGTCCTGCTCTGGACCGCTGTACTTCGCCAACGCAGAGATGGTCTGCAGCTCCATCACTCAGGTACAGCAGGAGAGAAACACCAGGGGATGGGCAGGAAAGCACCCACAATGAGGACTATTGTATGGATATATATGTGTGTGTGTGTGTGTGTGTGTGTGTGTGTGTGTGTGTGTGTGTGTGTGTGTGTGTGTGTTTGACTGTGTGTGAGGGGTTGTGCATGCATGTTTGTGTGTGTTGGTACATGTACTTATGTGTGTATTTGTACCTCTGTGTGTGTGTGTTTGTGTTTGTACCTGTGTGTGTGTGTGTGTGTGTGTGTGTGTGTGTGTGTGTGTGTGTGCGTGCGTGTGTGTGAGCGCAGACTGTGCTGCAGCAGAACCTGGGTCCCATCCCGCCCCCCCAGGCCGCCTCCCCGGCGCCGGTCCAGAGGGCGGGCCAGACGGACAGGGGGCGGAGCCACTTCCTGGTCCTGGACCTCAGCTCAGTGCTCTTCATGGACTCGGTAGCTATGACAACGCTCAGCAAGGTGAGGACACCAGGTGGTTCCAAACATCACAGACATACAGTATAATACAATAGTGTTAATAAACTCGGTCCGCACACATACGGTATGACATGGTTGACATCGTTTAGACCTAGCTTATTACCTCCGCCCTAGTCTCAACGCCAGACCCATGACCTCTCTTTCGCTGATCAAATCAAATCAAACTTTATTTGTACAGCGCATTTCATACACAGAGGCAACACAATGTGCTTTACAGAGAGCAATGAGAGGGTGGACATAGGTCCCACCCCTACATATTCCAGAGGGAAGCAAAAAAACGGTTTCACCCAGGGGTCAGAAAAGTGAGCTGTAAAAATTCTTCCCTGACCTCTCTCAACAAGACGATCGAGCAAGCTCCTGGAAAATGTTTGTCTATTGGCTAAGAACATATACAGAGCAGTAAACATGCTAGATACTTCATAAGAGAGACATGACTAACAGGAGAGTGCACAAGATAGTTACAGTTGTCTATGGCATAATGCCATGGTAGGCCATTATGTGTTAGCTATCCCTGTAATCTCTAATATCATAGTAAGCACTTAGCAGAACAGGCTCATAGAGAATGCTATGTATGAAATACGGGTATCTGGACAGTGTTTTTCACTGGTGATTTTGATGCTGTTGCAGGGCAACCAGCATCTGTATACAGTACATATCTAAATATACACACAGTGCATAACAGGATTTACACCAGTGTATACAGAGGATTCACAGGCAGGCTGGAGGCTGCCTTTCTGTGTCTCTAGGTCCTGGCTAGTGGAACTGTTAGGAGTTCAGTACCTGAGGACCTGAGTGGTCTGTTGGGCATGTATCTAACAAGCATGTCTGAAATGTATTCAGGTGCGTGACTGTGGTGAGATTTATAGACTAATAAAAGTATTTTAAAGTCTATTCTAAAACTGACAGGTAACCAGTGTAGTGATTGTAAGACTGGTGTGATGTGTGCCCTCCGTCTTAGTCTTAGTGAGGACTCGTCTTAGTGAGGACTCGTGCTGCAGCATTCTGTTGCAGCATTCTGTATCATTTGTAGTTTAGAGATTGCTTTCTTTGGTAGGCCAGATAGTAGAGCATTGCAGTAGTCTAGCCTGCTTGTGATGAAAGCATGCATTAGTCTTTCAGCGTCAGCCTGAGAGAGAAACGGTTGCACCTTGGCAATGATTCCTAAGTGGTAAAAAGATGTCTTGTAATATTCTTGATGTGGGTTTCGAAATTAAGATCTGAGTCAAGTATGACACCTACTGTAGAGTTTTAGCCTGGCATTTGGTGTCAATTGCCAGAGTTTTTAAATGTGCAGATAGTTTTTCTCTTTCAGCTTTTTCACCAATGATCAGTACTTCTGTTTTGTCTTGGTTTAGCTGGAGGAAATTATGTGACATCCATACATTTATATCCGTAATACACTTAAGGCAGTAAATCGAGCTGTAGTTACTGGGTGTTACAGAAATATAGAGTTGGGTATCATCTGCGTAGCTATGGTAGCTAATGTTGTGCCTCCTGATGACACTGCCAAGGGGCAGCATGTACAGGCTGAAGAGTAGAGGTCCTAGGATCGATCCTTGGGGCACCCCACAGGTCATAGGGATCTTTCCTGAGCTATGATCACCGAGGACAATGAAGAAATCACGGCCGGTTAGATAGGTCCTAAACCAATTTAGGACTGGACCGGAGAGGCCAACCCACTTCTCCAGTCTTTTGATGAGGATCGCATGATCTACAGTATTAAAGACTGCACTCAGGTCCAGGAGGACAAGAACAGAGAGCTCTTTGGAGCATTAGTTCTGAGGTCATTTACAACTTTGACTAATGCCGTCTCTGTGCTATGATGGGCGGGAAAGATGGACTGGAAAGGGTTGAGGGTAGAACTTGTAGCTAGGAAATCATTAATCTGTTTGAAAACAATCTTTTCCAGAATTATACTCAAAAGGTAAGGTTGGAGATTGCTAGGAATTGAAGTGTCTAGGTTGTTTTTCTTCAGAACAGGTCTCACCAAAGCAGTTTTGAGTATTGGTGGGAAGATACCTGTAGACAGGGAGTCATTAACAATGGCTAGAATTTCATAAGACACAGAGTCAAAAATAGTTTTGAAAAAATCAGTGGGGATAGGATCCAGCGGGCATGTGGAGGACCTGAGTTGGGATACTACTTTTCTCAACATTTCTGTGTCCACCAGTGTAAACACGTGAGAAGAGGAAGGATCCGCACACTGATTTCTCCTGGTCCACTTTATTGAGAATATCGCAACGTTTCGACCCTTAGGTCTTCATCAGGCAACTTCAAAGCTTCTAATGACAGGTAGCAGGTATATATAGGCTGAGAGCCTGTGACATCACATCTGACATCATGTTCCAGTCAATTAGGCTAAAAGTTGCAGTTAGAGGCTGCACATATATAAACACATAATAATGACATTATGAATAGCCCATATACATCCATCTAGATACAGATACAAAAAACAGATACAAAAAAGATAATAGGGACTTATCACAGTGCAATGAATAGGCCTACAACAATGTAGGCTACACTGTTTGGAGAGTGAACGCACCAAACACCAGTTCACAGAAAGGGCTTAATGTCAAACTCCTCATTAAGTCCCTTAGGTGACATGGTATTGATTTTATAAATCCAAAAGGTCTCACGCTGGAGGAGTTTTCTCTCTAAGTCTCCCCCCCTACATGGCTTCTCTACCTTCTCCACTCCTAAATACCTCAGGGCGCTAACGTTGTGCCCTTCTGTTTTGAAGTGGGCTGGGACGGGGCTACGCTCATCGCCAGCTCTGATCTGACTTCTGTGTTCACTTATTCTGGTGCGTCGCTCCCTGGACGTTTTGCCAATGTAGGCTAGGCCACAAGGACAGCGGATCATGTATATTACATGCGTAGTGCTGCATGTGATAGCACCATGTATAGGGATGTCCCCACCTGTGTGTGGGTGGCTAAAAGATTTGCACTTCTGGGTGTACGTACATTGAGTGCAACCGCCACACCTGTAATTTCCATCCGGCACGCTCAGGAGTCTTGGTGCACTCTGGGAGATCATGTCAGATCTGACTAAGCTGTCTCGTAGATTGTTGGGACGCTTAAAAACAAGCCTGGGCGGTTCGGTAAACACACCTTTAAGTTTGGGGTCAGATTGGACAAGGTGCCAGTGTTTCTGGATGGTTTCTCTAAACATCGCACCAAGTGGGGAGTACTTGACTCAACACATGGATGAGCTGCTACTGGGTGTTCTTTCTCTGGGCTGGAGGCATTCCTCCTGTGTCACCTGGTCATAGCGCTCTCTGGCTGCATCAACCCACTCCTGTCTATAGCCTCTATTGAGGAACCTGTTGGAAAGGTCTGAGGCCTGCGCTGCATAGGTTCTGTCATCACTGCACACCCTGCGAACCCCATGGAATTGGCTGATGGGCAGGCTTTTTATGAGTGGTCTGGGGTGGAAGCTATCCCCTCTCAGCATGGTATTGCGGTCTGTGGGCTTACGAAAAAGATCCGTTTTGAATATATCCCCACTTTTATAGACCAGTACATCTAAAAAACTGATGCGCTCCTTGTCAAACTCTAAAGTGAAGTGCAAGTGGTCGTTACAGGAGTTCAAATACTGGTAGAATTCATTTAACTCCTCCACAGTGCCATCCATAATGATAAAAATATCATCAATACATCGTTTGTACAATAAAATCTTGGACCAAAATGGGTTTGCTGTATTCAAGACAAACTTGTTTTCAAAATGACCCATGTATAGGCAGGCGTAGTTAGAAGCCATCTTGCTTCCCATTGCAGTGCCTTTGGTTTGTAACTAAAAATAATTTTCAAACCGAAAAAAATTGTTACTCAGGACAACTTGGGCTAGATCTAATATGCATTCCGTGCTGGGTTTGGAGGTAGTGGGGCATTGACTCAGGAAATTCTGTAGTGCCTCTATACCGCACTCTAGAGGGATGTTAGTATACAAAGATTGAACATCAAAAGTGGCCAATAACAGTGTGTCAGTAACCTGGTCTAAAGATTTCAGACAGTTGATGAAATCACAAGAGTCCTTAATATAGAACAACCTCTGGCTTTATGAAATGGTCTACATAAGCTGAGATGTTCTCAGTGAGGCTACCTATACCACTCACTATAGGCCTGCCTTTATAGGTATGTCCAAACCCTTGTGTATCTTGGGTAATGTATAATTAACTGGAGTGACTGGATGTTCAACTGACAGGAATTCAAAAACGCTCTTATCAAACTCTGAGTTGTTCAAATGAGTCCTAAGTGTAGACTGCACACGTGTCTTTAAACTCTGAGTGGGTCTGAGTTCAGCTTCTCATAAAAAGTGGTGTCACTGAGTTGTCTCTTAATCTCACAACAATAATCAGCGGCATTCTGTAGGACTATGGCTCCACCCTTATCGGCAGGCCGTACCACAACCTTGTTATCTTTGCTTAAGTCTGTTAGTGCATCCCTCTCTGCCTTAGACAAATTATTGTACACTTTAAATTCCTTCTTCTTTTTTAATAGACATTTCACATCATTCTCCACCAAACAACAATATGTGTCAAGTGAGGCATTTCTATGCTTGGGTGGGATGAAGGTGGACTTCCTCTTGAAGGGAATGCGAGTGGTGCCCGTAGCAGTGGCTGTGGCAGGGATGGGTGTGGGAGGGGTGGGCGTGGTGGCGGGGGGGGGGGGGCGCGGTCTGTGTAGGTAGGGGGACAGTCTCTCGCGTTGGTGAAAAACTCTGAAGCTGAATCCCAAATCACGCACTTAGGCGAAAGTGCAGAGCACTCGCGGCCTTGTGGCCTTACATGCGCGTTCCCACACCCAAGTCCACAAGGGCTCAGGGTAGTCCCAAAACGGAATTGCTAGGTCCACAAGTGCGCCACTGCCGCAATTTTGCGCACTTTAGCCGCACTTACCGAAAGTCCGCAATTTCGCGGATTTATGAGCAGAAAATACCCACAGCCCACCGCGTCTCATGTGACACAGTGCTTGAGTGCATCCGAGTCATGATCCGAGTGCATCACACATAAATGATGACATTTGCAGATAACACAACATTTATCTGTGTCTCGGGCGAACTTGGGTTTCTTCTGGGTACGGATCTCATTGGAGCATTCGGCTCGGTAGCGTTCCAAGTCTTTCTTGATCTCATTTTCTTTTTGTCCGGCAGATCCCTGGTTGTACTTCCAGCTTTTTCGCCTCCGCGCGCGTCTTTTCCACTTGCTCGTTCAATTCATTTATGGCGAGGGCCATCAGGTCAAAAGAGCATTTATTCAATATGTCACTCCATCGTTGGCAAAAGCCAGGATTATCCAGCCCTAGTGCAGGCGCTTTCTGGAGTCTGAGACCTCGCAGGATAATTCTCTTTCTAAGATAGTCACTTAGAGTCACAGCGTGGAGATATTGTCTGATCTCCCGTTCTTGTATCTTATAGGCCTACATCTGATCAATGATCGTATCAATGTCTCTGAGGTCTGGGGTTTCCTCATCAAATAGAGAATCCTTCAACATAATGCAGGCGTAATCGGCCTCGTCAAACTCAAAGGTCCCACTCTGGCTTGAAGTGGGGCCTTCATCTGTCATGTTGCCAAAGTATAAATACCCACAGCCCACCGCGTCTCATGTGACACAGTGCTTGAGTGCATCCGAGTCATCATCCGAGTGCATCACACATAAATGATGACATTTGCAGATAACACAACATTTATCTGTGTCTCGGGCGAACTTGGGTTTCTTCTGGGTACGGATCTCATTGGAGCATTCGGCTCGGTAGCGTTCCAAGTCTTTCTTGATCTCATTTTCTTTTTGTCCGGCAGATCCCTGGTTGTACTTCCAGCTTTTTCGCCTCCGCGCGCGTCTTTTCCACTTGCTCGTTCAATTCATTTATGGCGAGGGCCATCAGGTCAAAAGAGCATTTATTCAATATGTCACTCCATCGTTGGCAAAAGCCAGGATTATCCAGCCCTAGTGCAGGCGCTTTCTGGAGTCTGAGACCTCGCAGGATAATTCTCTTTCTAAGATAGTCACTTAGAGTCACAGCGTGGAGATATTGTCTGATCTCCCGTTCTTGTATCTTATAGGCCTACATCTGATCAATGATCGTATCAATGTCTCTGAGGTCTGGGGTTTCCTCATCAAATAGAGAATCCTTCAACATAATGCAGGCGTAATCGGCCTCGTCAAACTCAAAGGTCCCACTCTGGCTTGAAGTGGGGCCTTCATCTGTCATGTTGCCAAAGTATAGTCAAAAAAGCTTGGGAGTCAAAACGGAGTGCCGCGCAAAAGGGTAATAGACAAAAGGGCAAAAGAGCTGTGCGCACTTCAATCCTTAGTAGGCCAGATGCTGGATCTTGGAGTACATACGTGAGAAGAGGAAAGATCCGATTTCTCCCGGTCCCCTTTATTGAGAATATTGCAACGTTTCGAGTGAACGCACCAAACGGTGTAGCCTACATTGTTGTAGGCCTATTCATTGCACTGTGATAAGTCCCTATTATCTTTTTTGTATCTGATTTTTGTATCTGTATCTAGATGGATGTATATAGGCTATTCATAATGTCATTATTATGTGTTTATATATGTGCAGCCTCTAACTGCACCTTTTAGCCTAATTGACTGGCACATGATGTCAGATGTGATGTCACAGGCTCTCAGCCTATATATACCTGCTACCTGTCATTTGAAGCTTTGAAGTTGCCTGATGAAGACCTAAGGGTTGAAACGTTGCGATATTCTCAATAAAGTGGACCGCCTTTGTATCCACTAGGAAATTAGCCTCTGGCTAAATTGGTTGGGTGCATTTACATTCTATGTGCATTTTATGTTCCATGAATGCTCATCAATGTGCTTGTCCCTCTTAACAAATAAATGAAATGAAATGAAAAGCCGTATGTACAAGAGGTTTATGTTTAGCAGTAGGGTGGTTGAGACGGGTCAGACTCACCCCGTATCAGACCTTGGGCGAGGTCCTGGACCAGGACTTTAGGGCTAGCTCCATAGACACAGACAGTACACGAGCACCTGCCCTGTTGGGGGGTAGGCCATTCCTGGCGAAGAGGTCCCCACAGTCCCAGAAGGTGGTGAAGATCTACGCAAAAATGAATCTGATGCACTACGTAAGCTACGCTAACTACGTTACTGCATGCTGCAGATCTCTCTATGGTTCTGGGACACTTCATCCAAAAATCTGGTGCTCAAATCCTGGCAATTCATTCGTTTCGCAGGAATCCCTGCGACACCAATCAGTAATGACTTTCGCCATCAGGTGTTCCCATCCATAAATATGCCCCACCCATCTAACCTGTGCTAGCATCTCTCGTTTACTGCTACGACCTGTCACTCTTTCAATTTTGACCCGTCGATACGTCCTCAGAACACCAGCTTGGGCAGCGAAGTGGCAGAGACTCTGTTATTTAGTATGCGGAGCGCAGCGATTCAGCGTAATATTTGAGTCTGGAGAGAGACTACCTCCAGACCGGGGAGGTTAGGTGTAATATTTGAGTCTGGAGAGAGACTACCTCCAGACCGGTGAGGTTAGGTGTAATATTTGAGTCTGGAGAGAGACTACCTCCAGACCGGGGAGGTTAGGTGTAATATTTGAGTCTGGAGAGAGACTACCTCCAGACTGGGGAGGTTAGGTGTAATATTTGAGTCTGGAGAGAGACTACCTCCAGACTGGGGAGGTTAGGTGTAATATTTGAGTCTGGAGAGAGACTACCTCCAGACCGGGGAGGTTAGGTTTATGTCCATACATCCATCCATCCGTAAGCAGGATTGCGCAAAAACTACCAGACTGATTTTCATGAAGATCAGTGGAAGAGGGTATCATGGGCCAACAATCCGAATCGCCGAGCACTAGTTTAGTTCTGAATTTCAGGAATCTGACTATGCACAGATGATTTTATTGTCAGATTGTTTATAACAGTATATTGCACAATGAATGATACCAGAGGCTATGTAATCCAGTTAAATCTGATTCCAGATCAGATTAATGTATAGTACTAAATATGACTGCAGAGACCAGTCAGCCCACGCTGAGGTACTCTGGTCCTTCCTCCACATCACACTCTGGCCATTAGCACGTCACTGATGGTGTGTGTGTGTGTGTGTGCGTGTGTGTGTGCATGTGTGTGTGCATGTGTGTGTGTATGTGTGTGTCTGCGTGTGTGTGTGTGTGTGTGGCTGTGGGTGGGTGAGTGTCTGTGTATGTGCATGCGTGTGTGTGTGTGTGTGTGTGTGTGTGTGCGCATGTGTGTGCGTGCATGTGTGCGTGTGCGCGCGTGTGTGTGCATGTGTGTGTGTGTGTTTATGTGTGTGTGTGTGTGGTTGTGTGTGTGTTATCTTCTGTTTTTATGATCCCTCAGATCCTCTCTGAACATGTGCTTCTTATTGTTGTGTGACTCAGAGAGCGTGAGATAGGAAATGGACTGTGGGCGCACATGACTTTTCCCCACTGAACACATTCTACACTGTGTGTGCGTGCGTGCGTGCGTGCGTGCGTGCGTGCGTGCGTGCGTGCGTGCGTGCGTGCGTGTGTGCGTGCGTGTGTGTGTCTAGGTTGTGGAGAGTCTGGAGGAGCAGGGTGTCGGTGTGTGTCTAGCTTCATGCTCAGGTCAGTTTCCCACTAATACCACACAGCCAGTCACTACCAGTAACCGCAGTTCCCAGCCAAACACACTATACTACTGTACTACACTGTACTGTACTATACTGTATTACAATGTACTATACTGTACTGTACTATAGTATACTGTACTATACTGTATGTTTTGCTATACTGTACTAAACTAAACTATACTATTGGAGTAGTGTAGTTTTGTAGTATAATTGTACCTTGAACCATTGGAGTTTTTGTTCCCTGTAAACTCCCTTCTGCAAAAAGTAGCTCCGTTTCAGAGTTTGTCAATGTAGGACAGTTGTCCAAGACATTAAATATCAGGAGTCAGTACTAACATTACCTTCTGTGATAACTGCTGTCCAGTAAAGAATGTATGGCACATCACACATACTTAACAAAACAACTTTACTAAACAACCCTGTGTGTTTTCTGTGTGCTACAGAAAGACTGGTGAACCAGCTGCATGTCCAGGGGTTCGTACCTAACGCCCTCCCAGTGTCCAGCCTCTTCCCCTCCGTCCACCATGCTGTGATGCGCTGCCGGGCTGCCCTGCCCTCTGCCTCGCCTGTGAGTGGCCCAAACACAAAGCATTCTGGGTACTGTAGTACCTCATAGTACCCCTTACTTCCACACACTGGAAACTGCAAGGACTTACACAAGTTAGACTGAATAGAAAAGTAGGTGTTGTTATTCAATTGGTGGAACGTCCCTTTTAGAACCATTATCTTACAACTAATTGTAGATTAAATAAGCAATTGACCACCAGAGGCAGTCGCGTTGGGCCTAACAACGCCCCGTAGCTGTTGTAAAATCCTGTGTAACCCACTGCCTCTTGTGGTCAATTGCTTTTGTACAACGGTTACTACATATATATTCACAAAAAACACTCACAGTAGTAACATTCAATCATTTATTTACCTATCATTCTTATAGCCGTAGGTTACAGAGTATTTTACGGCTGCTAGCCAATCAGAATCAAGTATCCGAATTCTCCGTTGTGGAATCAAACATTCAGTCTGCCTCTGAGACAGTACAGTCTTGTCAGCTTAGGGTTGCCAGACTGCAGTTTTGATTGAATACTGTCCTCTGCCTCTCTCACGTTGGAGCCTTTCTGCCCCTAGGACGCCATCAGAGAGAGTAAACCAGCGTCCTCAGGTCCCAGCGAGGCTGGCCAGCGGGAGGAGGAGAACATGCCGCTCGCTGGTCCACGGAGCCACTCTGAAGAACATTGTGTTTGTTTGGAAGGTGGAACAGACTAGAAAATTCTGTTGGTTTGGAAGGTGGAACAGACTAGAACATTCTGTTGGTTTGGAAGGTGGAACAGACTAGAACATTCTGTTGGTTTGGAAGGTGGAACAGACTAGAACATTCTGTTGGTTTGGAAGGTGGAACAAACTGAGTCCCGGGCCTCTCAGGGACCAGGTGTACTCCATATGACACAGGACCTTTCTCAGTGACATCGTTTCGGGACGTTTCTGTCAACCTCTCCTTGTATAAAAATGTGTTTTCATCACACTGAGCGACAGTCAAGCTGATCATGGTCCATTTGAGGATGTGCAAGGTTATAATGTCAACTATGAAACCTAATGTTTGATAATTTATTCGTTTTAGACTTTTATCACTGTGGAAATACACTGCTTATATCAAATCTGTTTATACAGTATAAAAACGTTATTCTAGTTGAACTGTGTTGTGTGATGGCCTGTTTTTACAAACATTATTCTTTTCTTTTCTTTTTTATTCATTCAAACCTTTATTTAAACTCAAAAGGACAATGAGTGCATGCACCTCATTTATAGCATCACCGAGTGAACAATGCACACATCAAATAAACATTCCATCACACATCAAATAAAACAATTACAACTCCAATCACCAAAGACAGAGATCATGTTTTAAAACTCTGTGATTGAAGGGAGAACCTCCATCTTCAACCGAGTCTGAATGTCATTCCAAGACTTTGGAGCAGCATACGAGAAAGCTGTCCTGCCAAGCTCTGTGTTAGCTCGAGGGACCTTAAAAACAAGCCAGTCACTGGAACGAGTTTGATAGGAAGGAACGTTCCAGTCCAGTAGTGCGGCAATATAAGGGGGTAGTCTACCGATAACCGCCTTAAAGATATACAGATACCAGTGATGGTCACGCCGAGCTGCTAGGGATGACCAACCAACTTTACTATACAGAATACAATGATGTGTATCATACTTGTCTTCTGTAATGAATCTAAGTGCAGAGTGGTACACAGAGTCTTTACCTGTTTTATCAATCTGTATTTGCTTTTATTGTTTTATTCTTCTGTATTTTACTTGTGTTATTTCATTCTGTATTGCTTTATTCTATTTGGTTATGTTGCACTTGTCTTAATTGGTATGTTTGATTTTACTGTAAAGCACCTTGTGATTGTGTATCTTGAAAGGTGCTATATAAATAAACTTTACTTTACTTACTTACACAGAGTCCAGAGGTTTCTATGTAGAGGCTGTGCCGATAAATTACGTCACCATAATCAAGAACAGATAAAAATATTGATTCAATAACCCTTTTTCTACAGAACCGAGGGAAGTTAGATCGATTTCTATACAGAAAGCCAACCTTCTGGCGCAGCTTAGAGGCAAGATTCTCAACATGGTATTTAAAAGATAATTTTTCATCAATCCACAGGCCTAGATATTTATACTCTGTGACTCTGTCTATTTGAGTGCCATTTTTGATTATATCTGTAATTGATCATAATCAATATTTTTAGCCCTTGAAAATAAACTTTGTTTTGCTAGCGTTAAGAACGAGTTCAAGATTAAAAAAAGACCTCTTGCAATGCAATAAAAGAAAGCTGCAGCTTTTCAGTGGCTGACTGCACAGAATCTGCAGAACAATAGATAACTGTATCGCCAGCATAAAGATGTGCTTGACATGACACATTCAATGCAGATACAATATTGTTTATGTAGATTGTAAAAAGGACAGGACCCAGCACTGAACCTTGAGGGACTCCTTTGGTTAAGGACAATCCTGGATAATCCTGGAACCAGCTGTGGGCACCTTCATCTAGACCGATGCTAGCTAGTCTATTCAGTAGTAGTGAATGATCAACTGTGTTAAAATGCTTTTGAAAGGTCTATAAATAGGGCTGCACAGTGCTTTTTCTTATCTAAGGCCGAAGTAATATCATTCACAACCAAGGTAATCGCCAAGGTTATACTATGCTGGGCTCTAAAGCCAGACTGACGAGGACTGAGCACTGAATTGATAGAGAGAAAGGATTTAAGTTGATTATTTACTAAGGTCTCAAGTACTTTTGCCAGGCAGGGTAACCTGGAGATAGGTCTATAATTATCCAACTTATCCTTATCACCTCCCTTATGTAGCGGAATCACGCTAGCAGATTTCCAGTCAAGAGGGAGCTCACCAGAGGCGACTGAGAGGTTGAAGATGTCAGTCATTTGTTCAGAGATAACCGGAGCAGATAACTTGATAAAGTAGGCTTATAATCAATGTCAAATCAAAAGTTTATAATCATATGATCAGGCAGCACACAGGGCTGTTGGTTCTCTAATGGTTCACAGTGAGTTCATCAACAATCTCAGTTTATTTTAATGTTTTCTCTTGAGCAAACTTAAAGCAAACTCATTTTAAGAAGTTAGTTAGGAGTTCAAGCTCATCATAGACAGCTCCTCTGACCTGGGTCATTTCCACTACAGCATGGACTACGCAAATATGTTCAACCATTGAGAATGGCTATTGATCAGTAATGATTGATAAACGCCAAGGACTGGTAATCTGTTGTCCAAAGGAAATCTTTTAATGATTGACAGCAGCAGAAGCCCTGCTAGTTTTCTTATCATAGAGACGGGTTTTCTCACTGGTGAGACAGAGGGAAGGGACCAACCCACAACTCTGGAACACTTTAGAAAAACCTGCTGTCAGTTTATTCAGCAAATAAAGAGTTTTCCCTAGGGGCATTAGTTGAGTGCTATCTGCGCAAACACATCCTGTTATGAGCAGAATGGGAATAACCCTGACTAGACTGGTTTACCATTATCCTATCTAATCACCTAGATAAGACTACGAGGACGCCTCTTTACCTGTCTCTCTCTCTGTGTCTTTACCTGTCTCTCTCTCTGTCTTTACCTGTCTCTCTTTCTTTCCCTGTCTCTCTTTCTCTATTTACCTCTCTCTTTCTCCTTACCCGTCTCTGTCCTTTTCTCTACCTGTTTCTCTCTCGTATCTATGTCTCTCTCTCCCTGTCTCTCTCTCCCTGTCTCAGTCAGTCCGTCTCTCTGAGGAGGAGCTGGAGAGGTAGATCGAGAGGTAGACGGCTCACAGGAACTTTGCTCTCTGGCTGCGCAGCCCTGCCTCTTTCAGTGTTTCCTTGGATGTCAGAGGATCATTGGACAGCAGGGTGGAAGACTCACTGACACAGGAGACACGAAGGGGACAGAGTGAACCACAGACTGAACAAGAGGATCACAGGGTCTCAGGTTGGGTAAACACACAGGAGC
>NC_140244.1:16945582-16948082 GCF_949987555.1 Borostomias antarcticus | reverse complement strand
TAAGAAGATAATTTGGTTATCTTGGTACCTTGAAGATAATACAATAATCAATCAATGAATACCTTGGAAGCACTATAGCCTTCAGTGCATCACTAGCCTATCAGAGCACCTACAGGGAGTTTAGCTCTAACCACAGAAGGGATGAAGGATGTAGAATAGCGGTTTGTTCTACAAGCAGGGAAGGCATAGCGCCGCCCTGATGGGCGCAGGGATCATTCACCTGCCAGAACATGATCCGGAGATGCTCAAATGCTTCCTGCCTTCTAGAGGACTTGTTGGTTACAGAAGGAATTTAGGTCTCTCTGTTTCACAATTATCTTGGAACAGATTTTTAAGTATGGTTCCAAACCACCTCTGCTACACACAGAGAGTCTTAATCTGGGTCTAACTGTTGGATGTCCTTCCTGCAGGTATGGCCTACGCTCTGCTGGCAGCTGTTCCCCCAGTGTTTGGGCTCTACTCCTCATTCTATCCAATCCTCATCTACTTCCTCTTCGGAACCTCCAAGCACATCTCAGTGGGTGAGTGATGGGTACAGGAGCTAGTTGAAGATAATAGTAGTTAGTTAGTTAGTAGTTTTAAAGTACTGTATATAATGTAGCAGTTAGTTGCAGTTAGTTGCAGTTACTTAGTAGTTAAGCTTCCAGGTAGATTTGATTTGCCTCACAGTGACCAGGTGTGCTCCACATCACACAGGGGCTATGAATTACCTTTCTCAGTGACATAGTTTCTGGACATTTCTGTCAACCTCTCCTTGTATAAAAATGCATTTTCATCACACTGAGCGACAGTCAAGCTGGCCATGGTCCATGTGAGGGTGTGCAAGGTTATAATGTCAACTATGAAACCTAATGTTTGTGCGAGGTTATAATGTCAACTATGAAACCTAATGTTTGATCATTTATTCAGTTTTAGACTTTTATCACTGTGGAAATACATTATCAGTGTATATAAAAACGTTATTCTAGTTGAGCTGTGTTGTGTGATGAACTGTTTGTTACAAACATTATTATTTCATTTTCCTTTTATAATCATGCAATCATGCAGCACACAGCTGACTGAGCTGTTTGACTCTAATCTTCACAGTGAGTTAATCAACAATCTCAGTTTATTTGAATGTTTTCTCTTTTTGCACCTGAAAGCAAACTCATTTGAGTGAATGGTAGTTAGTTAAAGTTAGTTAAGTTAGTAGTTGAAGTTAGTGAAGTTAGTAGTTAAAGTTAGTAAAGTTAGTAGTTGAAGTTAGTGAAGTTAGTAGTTGAAGTTAGTGAAGTTAGTAGTTAAAGTTAGTGAAGTTAGTAGTGAAAGTCAGTGAAGTTAGTAGTTGAAGTTAATGAAGTTAGTAGTTGAAGTTAGTGAAGTTAGTAGTTGAAGTTAGTGAAGTTAGTAGTTGAAGTTAGTGAAGTTAGTAGTTGAAGTTAGAGAAGTTAGTAGTTGTTAGTTAAAGTATATACTGTAGCAGTTAGTTACAGTAGCTTCCAAGGGTTATGGATTTGTCACTGGGAATTGCCCAACCACATCCACCCCAACAATTTCCATCCATGCCCCCACCTGCTGCAACGGCGCATGGCGCGGCCCTTCTTGGCATTGCAGGTGGTACAGCTGTGGCAGAACTGCTCAACGTCTCACCTGCACTTCCTCCAATCGAACCTTTCTTGCAGCCCTCACATTGTCTTGTGACGCCGAACTATCCCACACCTGGGGGCCCATGCACTGTGTGACGCACTTTAGTGCCCTGGGGACAACTCTTTGCCAGGTACTGCCTCCCCTCTTCTCACCTCCAATAAAGGTACCCCTTGTGAAGCATGAGGGAGTCCCATTGTCCCAGGACTGCCTTGGTGGTGTTCGAATGGGGACCTCCCCACTTCTCTGCTTGTGGGCTCTTTTTGTGTTCCAGCCAGCCAGCCACCTCTTCCAGCCAGCGGATCACGGGCCCAAGATGTCATTGGAGTTCCCCTATCTTGGCTGACAACACCTCTTCCAGCAGCACGCATAGCTCTTCAGGGGCAGTGGCACGCACGGTGACCTGGCACAACCGTTGTGGTTCTCGCATCTCCAACTGGCTGCGATGGTGGTGGGCGTGGTCAGAGCAGGGGTGCCTGGTGAGGACATCAGCGCTGTTGTGCCAGCTGCTCTGCGGTGCTCAGTGGTGAAGGTAAACCACTGCAAGGCTTCGATCCATCTGGCCACCTGGTTCTGGTTCTTTAAAGATGAGCAGCCAGCGGAGTGTTGTGTGGTCCGTTTTCAGCAGAAAGTCATTCCCATATATGTAGGGTTTATAGTATTTTATGACCCATACTACTACCGGTAGTCCTCTGAGTCATGCAGTAGGTTCTCTCCTCCCGGCTCAGTCCTTTGCTGTAATTGGCCACCACTCGTTCCTCCTCACCACTGGGTTGTGACAGGACAGCTCCCACCCCCCCCAGCACTGGCATCAAGGAGGCATGTCTGGGAGGGCCAGCACTGGTGTTGTGTCAGGGCCTTTTGTAGCGTCTGGAAG
>NC_140244.1:16910582-16930582 GCF_949987555.1 Borostomias antarcticus | reverse complement strand
GGGAGGGGTGGAGGTGGAGATAGGGAGGGATGGAGGGGTGGAGGGAGGGAGGGAGGGAGGGGGGAGGGAGGGAGGGAGGAAGGGGTAGAGGGGGATTAGACAACAATAGAGAAACAGAAAGGCCGAATATTCAGGGTTCCACAACAAACTTGCGCAACAACCATAACAAGCTCTAATTGAAACTGGCCATGTCCAGTATATGAATATGAACATGTAATAACAAACGGCTGGGCTTCCTGGCAGAACGTCATTTCTCTCTCTCTCTCTCTCTCTCCCCCCCCCTCCCTCTCTCTCTCTCTCTCCCTCTCTCTCCCCCCCCTCTCTCTCTCCCCCTCTCTCTCTCCCTCTCTCTCTCCCCTCTCTCTCTCCCTCTCTCTGTCTCTCTGTATCTCTGTCACTCTCTCTATCTTATTTACTGTCCCCCACAACCTCTGAATGGGGGCTCTGCTCTGAACATCAACACCATATGTTGAGGAGTGATAAATAGAGAGAGAGGGAGAGGGAGAGAGAGAGAGAGAGAGAGAGAGAGAGAGAGAGAGAGGGAACGGGAGGCTACAGAGAGGGTCTTAACAGGAGGCAGTGCGGGATAAGAGGAGGGTTGGGCTGTAAAAAATTAAAAAAAAATAAAACCCGCGCCTCCGCCTCCCCAGTATCGATGTGTTGGAGTATGTTTCCTCTGTCTACATTCCTCACTCAACAGTCCGCCGTGGGAACATCAACCGGGAGCAGGCGAGCCGGTGTCCGTGAGAGACAGCGGCAACTTCACAGACCTTTCAGGACAGCAGGTTGGTGAACTTGCTCTCGTTTCCTCGTCATTGTCGCAACGGTTCCAGGAAAATGTTCGTACAAAAATGACATGGATAGACTGAAATGTTTGTTGTTAAAATGCTGTTTTGCCAGGCCACTTGGACGCCGTTGAGAAAATACTGTATAGGTGACAAACCATCTATAAGTAAATTAGCCTATGGGAGCGGGGCTTATGATAAGGGGAAGATAACGCCTGTTATCTGCTGTAATTACATAGTTGTAGATTGATAATTGGCAGTGTGGGGATTCGAGTTAAGAAGTGTTCTTTTGATCTGGCTTGCCCGAACAGTCACCCATGAGACAAGACTTCTGTCGCTCTTTTGATAGGCATAAACAGTAGCGTGAGTATTTAATTGACCATATTCCCAGCGCAAGCAGGTGATCCAGATTGTGTCTTTAAAATCAATTTGTTTAATGGCTCCACCTGAAACCAGACCCGCACTGCACGCCTCGGGAAATAGCGCGGTCTCGTCTATTTTTACTTCTACGTTCTACATTCGCTCACCTCGAGTGTATTATTGCTGTAGCGGTATCAGTAAACGATTAATACGCACTTACTCCCCTGCCAGAGAAGTCAGCTGCAGCGCGCGTGGAAGGAGAAGGGGTTTGTGGTGGTAGTGGTGGTGTGTGTGTGTGTGTGTGTGTGTGTGTGTGTGTGTGTGTGTGTGTGTGTGTGTGTGTGTGTGCGTGTGTGTGCGTGTGCGCGCGCGTGTCCGTGCGTGCGTGCGTGCGTGTGTCTGTGTGTGTCTCCAAGTGCTCGAGCGAGCGGTCACCCAGGAGAGGAAGCTGAGCAGCGGGGCTTATGGTTCTGTGACGTAGATCGACGCGGTGTTGAAAACATTCGTGCAGAGCGGAGCTGCGGAACAGCCTGCTCGCGCCAGGGACACCGGCGAATGAATGAAAATCCACACCATGAATGTTTGGGCCGCCTGCCTGTGCGTCGCCGGCGTGTCCTACTTGTACAGTAGCGACTTTTTATCTGTGCTCCGGGTCTATGTTGCAGACTGGGTCCTCGGCGCCGCGTCCATGCCTGAGCCAGGAGCGCCCCGGCAGAGTCCGCAAGGTGTCCCCTACACCGACCTGAAGCACATCGTCAACGCCGATGGACAGCACTTGTTCTGCCGCTACTGGGAGCCCGAGGGCCCGCCAAGGTCAGTGGACGACAATGTCTGTGAAGCGAAACATTGATGGCATCATAGCTCTGAAACGAGGATAAAGGAAGTGATGTAAGCTGATAGGCCACAGTTCGACGACGACCGAATTTATCTAATGCATTTTTCAAAACATTCGATAGGCTTATAGGCTATTAGGCGTAGGCCTAATAAATAGGCATAGCATAACTTTGAGCATCCCACACTAACCAACCTTAATCTGCGTAAGCTTCTCTCTACGAAACAATTACAAGCTCCCGTGCCTCGCCAACTCCATTAGCACCCCTACCCAGCCCCAACCCCCCATAAAGAACATTTGAAGACAGGAACAGTTCAACGCTCCCTCTGACACACATACACGCACGCACGCACACACACACACACACACACACACACACACACACACACACACACACATACACACACATACACACACCCATGAAACATTACAACATCTAGCCACAGTTTAACCACAGAAGCAGCAGCAGCAGCAGTCATATATCTCACTGTCTCAAAATGTGAGCTTCTGTCTGCTGCTCTGTCCTCTCCTGCACGCACGCCTGCCTTTCAGAATCAATATCACTATTTGGTTTACTGCCAAGTGTAGTTTCTAGTATATAAACAATAGAAGTGAAGCAGTAAAGCTATTAATCCTGTAACGTCTGTTTTTCGCCTGGGGGATCAATGAAGTCTTATCTTATATCTTATGCGGCTGTACATGGTTATGCATAAAAGATAGGCTTATAAATAAAGATGGAGGATGTACAGATATCTGTAGTCCAGTTAAGTGGACATTGGCGCAGCATTAGTTCACTAATTTGTGAGCTCCACTGCCTCGGGGAAGAAACGGTTGAGGTTGTGTGAGGATTTGGCCTCGATGGACTGAGATCTTCTGTTAGATGGGTGTTTTTTTTAGCCTGGCATGGTTTCTGTTCGCTAGGCTTCAGGTTTAGGGCCGCTGGTCTCCTGTCACACTAAGGCCAAATCAAGCCGCCTGGTCTCGCCAGTCGCTACGAATTACATTAAAATATGAACAAACCAAATGAAGTCGCTTGTTCCAGAAGTTCTTGCCGCATTGCATCGTAGGTTTATGGGCAGGCCTGTTTTTGGACAGGGGGATCACTATCCGCTTAGACCAGAAATGCCAACTGCAAAGCAAATAGGCCCTCTCCTCTCTCTCTAAACCACGTCTGAGTTGGTCTCTCCCCTCTCTCTCTAAACCACATCTGAGTCTGTCTCCCCTCTCTCTCTCTCTAAACCATGTCTGAGTCTGTCTCTCTCCCCTCTCTCTCTAAACCATGTCTGAGTCTGTCTCTCTCCCCTCTCTAAACCATGTCTGAGTCTGTCTCCCCTCTCTCTCTCTCTAAACCATGTCTGTGTCTGTCTCCCCTCTCTCTCTCTCTCTAAACCATATATGAATCTGTCTCCCCTCTCTCTCTAAACCATGTCTGAGTCTGTCTCTCTCCCCTCTCTCTCTAAACCATGTCTGAGTCTGTCTCTCTCCCCTCTCTAAACCATGTCTGAGTCTGTCTCTCCTCTCTCTCTCTAAATCATGTGTAGATGGGAGTTTATTACTCATTAATGGTCTGTTAGGGCGTTCACCGACCCACCCACACACACACACACACACACACACACACACACACACACATGCACATCCACACACACACACATGGAAGAGGACACCAAACAAGTTGTACTTGCGTCAGTTCCAATTGTTTCAGTTCTAGCGTACATGATTCATATCAGCTGATGTAAATAGCCTGACTATGATCAGGTGCTTTACTGTGTAGTAATAATAAACTTCCTGCTGGGGTTGGGCAGGGGGCGGGCCTATGTGCCTATATGAGGGATTTGGAATGGCTGACAGGGCTGTCAATCAAACAGGACGACAGGACTGGACAGGACTGTATGTGACTTTTGACAACATTCAAACATGTTAGCATCAGTGGTCTGAGCCAGACAGGCCCAGGGGACCTGCTGAGAGACAAGCTCGCCACCAGACAGTCTAAAGGGGGGCATATGAAGTGCATGAGGGGGCACAATTATTATTACATATTTTTGATAGTCCGACATGCTATTGTCTTTGTGCAGCACTGACGCATACTGCCATGATGTGTCATGTTAACCAAATTGGTCTTAGAAAGATTTAAAGGTGCAGTGTGTAGTTTTTGGTGACATCTTTGGGTCTAAATAAAATTAACAGATTTGGCAGAAATTGAATATAGTTTCATAAGTATGTTTGGATTAGTATATTGTTATATTTATTAATATATTTGTAGCAGCACTAGTTAGCTATGGGGTCCAGTCGGCTACACATGATCACATTAATTCAGCATTGTTGTCTATAGGGGAGGATTTGTTGCCAGTTCCCCTAACTAGCACGCTAACATTGAATTAACCGCACATAGGCTTTCCCCTCCTGAGACCACCAGCTCCCCCCCACACACACACACCCACACTTGTAATTGGTCTCAGAGAGGCTAAATGTCATGCACGTAACAATATCCTATGAAAATCAGAATTGTAGCATTTATTACCTTATCTACAACAATGGCAGCTTCCATAGATTGGGTCCCTCCATGGAGGCCACCATGTTGAGTTCAATGTCATTTACTGAGTTGGTTGCAATCTGCAACCTCACCACTAGAAAACTACACACTGCACCTTTAATATGTCCCGATGTATTAAGCCTGAAATTATTAAAATGCAATAAGTTACGATTAGAAACTTGAGAACGGCCACAAAAAACTGGTGCATTTACAATGCAGACATTTACCAGTTAGACAATGGCACCAATCAGGCACACTTACAAGGTTTTGTAAAGAACTGGCTTTAGAAAATGAACAGATGCCAGCCAGGGATACCCTACATGACTGAAAGGGGAGATTGGCACCGCACTGCGATCAGCGCACTTTCAAATAAGACACGATGCCATCATCACATTAGACCATCAACAGCAAATACAACCAGCCTGAAGATACCATACCAGGCCTCTTCATGTTCTGCACCAAGCACTGGACTATATACTGGCCAGGGGGCTGGTCACACTGAGGACGGAGGCGCTGATGACGCCATGGGCTGCAGGCTGGGTTCATCAGCATTAAGAGACTGGCCAGGGGGCTGGTCACGCTGCTGCAGACTGGCCAGGGAGCTGGTCACATGCTGCAGACTGGCCAGGGGGCTGTTTACGCTCAGCTTCCTAATGTATGAAGCCTACATCTGCCCCAGAGTGTCCAGTTCACTACTATACCACATAAGACATGATCTGGGTAGCTGGTTAGCCTCTTGCTCACTGGGCGAAACAGTGGTTAAGCGTTGTGGAAGCTTCTTGAAGAGTCTGATCTCAACCACCTTGTACAGTACATTACTCACCACCACCACCACCACCACAACAACAACAACAACAACAGCGGTTTGTTTACATGTCTGCGCTGCAGTGGGTTCCGCTTTCTGGCAGAGCTTCTGTTACCACGGCAACCTGATGTTCACCCTCATCCTCCTCAGCATGGTCAACTCCACGGACGAGTTGCTGTTACCGTGGTAACTGAGGGTGTAGGCCAGTAGGTAATTACATGACCTTTGAGCACAGGCAGCCCAGCCAGCTTATAGTCTCACAGAAAGCAAATGTCAACACTCTAGTTCTACTGTCTGTATCCTACATGGCCACTAATGATGAGGTCGGACTCTGGAAGTGCAGGGCCACTGGTGATGAGGTCAAAGTTGAGTAAGGGCTCTCAGAGAGAGAGAGAGAGATCAACAAGAAGGCCACGTTTACACTAATAGGCTACATTTTCGTTTTAAAACGCATAACTTTTGCCACACTACTCCAGCGCTTTTGAACCCCTAAGACAGAGACTTCTGGAAACGCCGCTGACCTGGTCTCAGTCTGAGAACTCCAGGATTGCGTTGCGCTGTGGACTGGAGGAAACAGACTTTTGAACACGATGACGCAAGACCCATATTGTTCAGTTTAATTCTGCATTTTATAATGCTGCTACTAACTCCTACTTCTTCGTCACCAACTTTGACTTTGCTCGCAATCGTGATTAACTTTATTCGTATTTAAACTATTTCTATTTTTGCTCGCACAACTTGGGCAGGGGTAGATTAGTGGCCTCTAGTTCGTGGTTGAGCTGAGCACAGTGTATTTTGTTAATGTGTTGTTGGCTGTAATTGAGTGTACCTGTGCTGTAAATCCTGTGTTGAGATACAGGTGAATTTATTTCTAGTTATTATGCTGTTATTATGCAGTATGCGAGGGGCTTCACGTGGGGGGGAGGGGCTTCACGTGTCTGCGCCCAAGGGGGGCGGGGCTTCACATGTCTGCGCCCAGTGGGGGGCGGGGCTTCACGTGTCTGCGCCCAAGGGGGGCGGGGCTTCACGTGTCTGCACCCAGGGGGGGCGGGGCTTCACGTGTCTGCGCCCAGGGAGGGAGGGGCTTAACGTGTCTGCGCCCAGGGGGGGCAGGGCTTCACGTGTCTGCACCCAGGGGGGGCGGGGCTTCACATGTCTGCGCCCGGGGGGGGAGGGGCTTCACGTGTCTGCGCCCGGGGGGGCGGAGCTTCACGTGTCTGCGCCCAGGGGGGGCGGGGCTTCACATGTCTGCGCCCGGGGGCCCATTGTTTCATTATCTTCTATGAACTTGGGTGTTCTTATAGGAGACCATGGTTATCTATCACATGGCTTATTACGCCATATATTACCTCCACTTCCCCAAGACAGCATTTATTTAATGGATTGTGTTAAAGTATTTTTATACTTGGTTTAAAAATAAGAGCACGCAAGTGGTCGGTCAAGCTGGTTTTAAACAAAGGCAATAGTTTTATTCTGTTACGATTCTGCAGAGTCGGACTCTAGCACAGGAAGTGAATCCAGGCAGAGTGAGTCAGATGTGGACGAGGTCGATAGGTTATACAGTGAAAAAGGAAGTGACATAGTTTCGGGATGAAGAGGACAGGGAAGTGATGTCACACAGGGAAGAATTTGTAGTTTTAACAGACTGATCTATGAGAACGAACTACAAAGTTAGAACAACAGTCAAGTAGGAAAACAGAACACTTTGTTGAGACTTGAAATTCATTCACAATTGCTGTGAACAGCCAGGAGAGTGTGATGAGGGAGCGTTTAGTTGCCTGAAAACACGTTTGGGATGTTGAGATGGATCGGGGGAGCTACAATGCAGCCCTCAGAATGTCAGGACTTGTTTGCAAACCTGTCCGGTTGGCTAAATGTTGATTGTGGTATTTGGTCTATAGAAGAAAGCTGACTATGTAATCTAATGTGACGGGCTACTGCCCACCATCACATATTGACTATAACATTTGACCAGCTACAGTTTCCAGGGGCACATCTGTTTTGGGTCCACGCCCCCATGATCCAAACATCTGTGAGCTGTCTCTGGACAGACACCGTGAGATCGAGTTATGAATAAATCCATCCTGCACGTATATAAACATACATTAAACATGTCAAAACTAGAGACAAACAACGAGTTCAATTTCAGACTGAGCAGATGATCTCAGGAAGAGACCTCATTCAACTGAGACAGACGTTCTGAATCTGTTTAACGATTGCAAACTGTAGGTTAGCGCACACACGTCTGCAGTATGTCCTCATCTCATGCACATTGAGGATCTAAATCAAGTATTTGTGAGAGTGTAATGGTTGTTTATTGTTATTTATTGGTGATGACCTCAGCTATCTGTTCAGATAAACAATATAGTGTAACTGCAACTAGGCTAATATCTTGGAAGACAATCCATTGCTATTCAATGCAACATTTTGCTTCATGTTGACACCGGCACACACACTCCCAGTGTAGTTGAATGGTATATACGTTTTCAGGCATGTTAGTAAGAACAGAGCTATTCTCTGAACCTTTGCTAAAGCGATGGTGTGGACGGACATTGGGCGTTTGAAAAAGAGAGCAGATGAGTGTAGATGTGTCCCTGCAGAAGAAGAAACCAGATGAGTGTAGATGTGTCCCTGCAGAAGAAGAAACCAGATGAGTGTAGATGTGTCCCTGCAGAAGAAGAAATCAGATGAGTGTAGATGTGTCCCTGCAGAAGAAGAAACCAGATGAGTGTAGATGTGTCCCTGCAGAAGAAGAAACCAGATGAGTGTAGATGTGTCCCTGCAGAAGAAGAAACCAGATGAGTGTAGATGTGTCTCTGCAGAAGAAGAAACCAGATGAGTGTAGATGTGTCCCTGCAGAAGAAGAAACCAGATGAGTGTAGATGTGTCCCTGCAGAAGAAGAAACCAGATGAGTGTAGATGTGTCCCTGCAGAAGAAGAAACCAGATGAGTGTAGATGTGTCCCTGCAGAAGAAGAAACCAGATGAGTGTAGATGTGTCCCTGCAGAAGAAGAAACCAGATGAGTGTAGATGTGTCCCTGCAGAAGAAGAAACCAGATGAGTGTAGATGTGTCTCTGCAGAAGAAGAAACCAGATGAGTGTAGATGTGTCCCTGCAGAAGAAGAAACCAGATGAGTGTAGATGTGTCCCTGCAGAAGAAGAAACCAGATGAGTGTAGATGTGTCTCTGCAGAAGAAGAAACCAGATGAGTGTAGATGTGTCCCTGCAGAAGAAGAAACCAGATGAGTGTAGATATGTCCCTGCAGAAGAAGAAACCAGATGAGTGTAGATGTGTCCCTGCAGTCCTGGAGTCTCAGTGTTCATGAGACCAGGAGGACAAAGCAGGGAGGACACAGGCCAGCCGAGGACAACACACACACGCTGGGAGCATTTCCTCCCGCTAGCACCCCCCTACCACGCACACACACACACACGCACACACACGCACGCACGCATGCACGCAAGCACGAACTCACACACACACACACACACACACACACACACACACACACACACACACACACACACACACACACACACAGTGGTCCCACATAAAGGTAGGATAAACAGAGAGAATAATAGTATATAACTTAATAATAAGAATTAAGAATAAGATCACTCTCAGTTGGAGTCACACCATTCCACAAGTAAACACACCACGACACGACAACCTGGAAATGAATCAATCAAACCATCTACAGTATCAAACAGCATCACATTTGACTAGCTACATTATTCACGTTATTCACATATTCATGCTTTAGGGGGAATTCTGACATATTTTGTTTCTAGATTACAAGAAATATACCTTTGGCACACCTGTAATATCACAGGTGCGTAGGAGAACGCCAGGGGCCAGCAGTAATGAAAGGAAAAGCTTGTGCACTGTCTATTTCACTCTTCACCCAAAGAAGGTCTCCGTAACGAAACGTTGTCCTATTAAAGGTTATCTGCAAGTGAAGTAGACTATGTGCTTTAATGTCTATAGATTAGACATCATCGCCATCAAACTAACAGAATAGTCCAGCGAGACCAACATTCAAGTGTTTGCTGACTGCTTGTCATCTTAAGGGCCCTTACATAATCGCCGTGAGCTCCGTGCGCAAGGCCGTACGCGAGGCCGCAAGGTGACGTTGAAGCGGCCTCGCGGAGCTCCGTGTGACATGCTCAAAATCCAAACGCACCGCAAGCCGCGAGTGCAATTCCACGCGTACCGATGGGGCGCTAGAGGGGGATTCTGATTGAAACAGCGAAAAGACAATCGTAAACAGACCTAGTTTTGGATAATGGCGGCAAAGTATACACTGCTATTGACAGCGGAGAAGGAGGAGCAGCTCAGACATATTTATAATACGGCAGATGGCCTGTATTCAGATCGGGGGGCTGTGGAGAATGCGGTCTGGAGAGTTCATAGGTCACCGGACTATAACCACTGATTTCCCCCTGCTGGTGGGGCGGTGTAGTGCACCTGACGAGACGCGGCCCAGTGCGTGGACTGTACCAAAATGCTTGCGTAGAGCCACGTAGTCCCGAGCGTTCTCAGAAGCGGTCAATAGCTTACGGCGACTATGTAAGGGCCCTTACTGTGTGCATTCAGCTGACTGCTTGTCATATTATGCTTTCATCTTGGGGCTGACTTTGCTGCTTACTGTTCAGCCACGACCATAATACTGTCCTGTCCATGATGTGTCCAGCTCGGTGAACAAACTCACACACACACACACACACACACAGACAGACAGACACCCCCCCCTCACGCCTGACTTCCCCAGCCCAGTGGGTGTCATGGAAAGAGCCGCGCTGTGATTGGTGCTCCCAGCGCCTCCTCTGAGCAGCTTCCAAAGAAAAGAGCAGCTTGTTTTCTCTGCTCTGCTCAGACCGGCTGGACAAGCTGCTGCCCTCCGGAGAACAGTACCCAGCCCCGCCCCCGACCAGGACAGCCCCGCCCCCGACCAGGACAGCCCCGCCCCCAGACTAGGACAGCCCCGACCAGGACAGCCCCGCCCCCCGACTAGGACAGCCCCACCCCCCGACCAGGACAGCCCCGCCCCCGACCAGGACAGTCCCGCCCCCGACTAGGACAGCCCCGCCCCCGACCAGGACAGCCCCGCCCCCGACTAGGACAGCCCCGCCCCCCGACTAGGACAGCTCCGCCCCCCGACCAGAGCAGCTCCTCACCCTCACCCTCCCCCCTCCCCTTCCAGGGCCGTTGCCGCGTGTCCGTGCAGCAAAGTCACCATTGAACACGTGTGACATTGTAACGTTCTGCTTCTCGCTGTTAACAGACTGACTGACTCCCTCTCACTGACCTGGCTGGAAGTAGGTGAAAGGTGGTATGGGACAGGGTATGTCAATAGATAATCTGAGAGAACCGAACTGCCCCCTCCCCTTCACACACACACACACGCGCACGTACGCACACACACACACACACACACGCGCACACACACACACACATACACACACACACATACACACAGCTGCTATGTGGGTCAGGCCAGTATTGATGTTTCAGGTTTTCCTGACCAAACACGGCTGGTTTGTCTGTTTATCTTTCTGCCTCCCGGACCTCACTTCCCCTGCTCTCTGTCCCTCTCACACTCACACACACACACACACACACACACACACACACACATACACACACACACACACACTCACACACACTCACACACACACACACACACACACACTCACACACACACACACACACACGTCTTTCTCTGCCTCTGTCTCATTTCCCTACACGTGCACACACACACACACACACACACACAAACACACACACATGCACACACACACACACACACACACGTCTTTCTCTGCTTCTGTGTCTCATTTCCCTACATGTGCACACGCACACACACACACACACACACACATGCACACACACACACACATGTATGGTTATGGGTATGTTGTAGCAGGGTCACACAATAGACCTTAAAACATTCATAACCAACAAGTGCAGCTTTAGCCTGAGGCTCGGAGAGAGAGAAACAGAGAGTTTGCTATTGGAGCCTGATCAGCTACTGTAGTTATTACATGTCTCTCTCTCTCTCTCTCTCTCTCTACCTCCCTCACTGAGCAGGGTAATTGCTGCTGATTCAGACTTTCACACAGACTATTCCGGAAGGCATAGGGCTGCTGCAGCAGTAAGCTGCCTGCCAGGGCCGCCCCTCCCCCTCCCCCCCCCCCCCCCCCCGGTCCACAGGGAGTCCAGCAGGGCGCGGCAGCGTGGCGTCATTCTGTCCTGAAACACGGCCGACCTTGCAGGAAATGTTGGCGATTTTTCACATTTCCTCTGGGAGAATCGCATAGGATTATCTGTGGCCTCCATTAGTGTAGCGCCCCCTGTAGGACGGTGGCTGCACTGGTAAATCTGCCCTCCAACTACTCAGACAGCGGTATTGTCAGTGCTAAGGTGAGGGGATGGAGGTAGTAATCTGGTCTGTTCTGCTGGTCTCCCATGGTCTGGCTGTTCTGCTGGTCTCCCATGGTCTGGTCTGGCTGTTCTGCTGGTCTCCCATGGTCTGGCTGTTCTGCTGGTCTCCCATGGTCTGGCTGTTCTGCTGGTCTCCTATGGTCTGGTCTGGCTGTTCTGCTGGTCTCCCATGGTCTGGTCTGGCTGTTCTGCTGGTCTCCCATGGTCTGGCTGTTCTGCTGGTCTCCCATGGTCTGGTCTGGCTGTTCTGCTGGTCTCCCATGGTCTGGCTGTTCTGCTGGTCTCCCATGGTCTGGTCTGGCTGTTCTGCTGGTGTCCCATGGTCTGGTCTGCCTGTTCTGCTGGTCCATGGTCCTGGGCTCTGTCTGTCCTGCTGAGAGGACCGTCCTGTCTGTCCCAGTCAGCTGTCCTGTCCTGTCCTGTCTGTCCTGTCCTGTCCAGTCTGTCCCAGTCAGCTGTCCTGTCCTGTCCTGTCCTGTCCTGTCCCGTCCTGTCTGTCCTGTCTTGTCCTGCCCTGTCCTGTCCTGTCCTGTCCTGTCCTGTCATGTCTGTCCTGTCCTGTCTGTCCCAGTCAGCTGTCCTGTCCGGTCCTGTACTGTCCGGTCCTGTCCTGTCTGTCCCAGTCAGCTGTCCTGTCCGGTCCTGTCCTGTCCTGTCTGTCCCAGTCAGCTGCCCTGTCCTGTCCGGTCTGTCCCAGTAAGCTGTCCTGCCCTGTCCTGTCCTGTCCTGTCTGTCTGTCTGTACCAGTCAGCTGTCCTGTCCTGTCCTGTCTGTCCCAGTCAGCTGTCCTGCCCTGTCCTGTCCTGTCTGTCTGTCTGTACCAGTCAGCTGTCCTGTCCTGTCTGTCCCAGTCAGCTGTCCTGTCCTGCCCTGTCCTGTCCTGCCCTGTCCTGTCCTGTCCTGTCCTGTCCTGTCCTGTCCTGTCCCGTCCTGTCCTGTCCGGTCTGTCCCAGTCAACTGTCCTGTCCTGTCCTGTCCTGTCCTGTCCTGTCCTGTCTTGTCTTGTCTTGTCTGTCCTGTCCTGTCCTGTCCTGTCCTGTCCTGTCCTGTCCTGTCCTGTCCTGTCCTGTCCTGTCCTGTCCTGTCTTGTCTGTCCCAGTCAGCTGCCCTGTCCTGTCTGTCCTGTCTGTCCTGTCCTGTCCTGTCCTGTCCTGGGCAGACAGCTGACAGCAGTGCTGGTAAACAGGGGTGTGGTGGGACCAGGCCAGCAGCTCACTGGATAAAAATGTACGGTATCTCTCTCTCTCTCTCTCTCTCTCTCTCTCTCTCTGTTTCTCTCTCTCTCTCTGTCTCTCTGTCTCTCTCTCTGTTTCTCTCTCTCTCTCTGTCTCTCTGTCTCTCTCCATCCCTCTCTCTTTTCTTTCTGTCTCTCTCATTCTCTCTCTCTCCATCCCTCTCTCTCTCTGAGTTGTTGAGTCCATGCTCTTCATCTCTGTGGAGATACCTGTAACAGTATGAGCTGTGTTCACGTCCCTGTAACAGTATGAACTGTGTTCACGTCCCTGTAACAGTATGAGCTGTGTTCACGTCCCTGTAACAGTATGAGCTGTGTTCACGTCCCTGTAACATTATGAGCTGTGTTCACGTCCCTGTAACAGTATGAGCTGTGTTCACGTCCCTGTAACAGTATGAGCTGTGTTCACGTCCCTGTAACAGTATGAGCTGTGTTCACGTCCCTGTAACAGTATGAGCTGTGTTCACGTCCCTGTAACATTATGAGCTGTGTTCATGTCCCTGTAAGAGTATGAGCTGTGTTCACGTCCCTGTAACAGTATGAGCTGTGTTCATGTCCCTGTAACAGTATGAGCTGTGTTCACGTCCCTGTAACAGTATGAGCTGTGTTCACGTCCCTGTAACAGTATGAGCTGTGTTCACGTCCCTGTAACAGTATGAGCTGTGTTCACGTCCCTGTAACAGTATGAGCTGTGTTCATGTCCCTGTAAGAGTATGAGCTGTGTTCACGTCCCTGTAACAGTATGAGCTGTGTTCATGTCCCTGTAACAGTATGAGCTGTGTTCACATCCCTGTAACAGTATGAGCTGTGTTCACGTCCCTGTAACAGTATGAGCTGTGTTCACGTCCCTGTAACAGTATGAGCTGTGTTCACGTCCCTGTAACAGTATGAGCTGTGCTCACATCCTGACCAGGCCAAAAGACTGCTCCTTTGATTTGAAGTCAGTCAAAATAGTTCAATAACACGTTTTAAATGATTGATATCACTCCCACAGAAAATATGTAAACACAAGCTGTTTCTGTGTACAAGTTGTGTGTGTGTAAGGACTCTGGCATGTGTGTGTGCAGTATTTATTTAGTGACTGATTTGACTGACTGGCTTCAGTCAAAATATTTGGATAATTTTTTTGTTGAATTATATCACTCCACAGAAAGTATGCATAGTAAACACAAGCCGGTGTTGTTATGTATGTGCACATCTGATCGTGTCTGTGTTTGTACTCTGGTGTGTGTGTGTGTACTGTATGTGTATACTCTGATGTGTGTGTGTGTGTGTGTGTGTGTGTGCGCGAGCAGTATTGACTACTGTATGTTTGTTGACCCCTCTCCTCTCCTCTCCTCTCCTCTCCTCTCCTCTCCTCTCCTCTCCTCTCCTCTCCTCTCCTCTCCTCTCCTCTCCTCTCCTCTCCTCTCCTCTCCTCTCCTCTCCTCTTCTCTCCTCTCCAGGGCTCTGGTGTTCGTGGCCCATGGCGCAGGAGAGCATTGTGGTCCGTACGACGAGCTGGCCCAGAGCCTGAGGGACCAGTCGCTGCTGGTGTTCGCTCACGACCACGGTCAGTCTCGCCCTACGCAGTTGGCCAGGTGTTACAGGTGTTACTGGTGTTACAGGTGTCACTTTATCGTTCATCAGCATTGCTTCCACCCTCTCTCGCCACCTCTCAGGTCCTGACTTACAAACACATGACCCCTTCCCCCCCCCAAACCCACATGACCCCTCCCCCCAAACCCACATGACCCCTCCCCCCAAACCCACGTAACCCCTCCCCCCAAACCCACATAACTCCTCCCCCCAAACCCACATAACTCCTCCCGCCAAACCCACATGACCCCTCTCCCCAAACCCACATAACTCCTCCCCCCAAACCCACATAACTCCTCCCCCCAAACCCAAATGACCCTTCCCCCCAAACCCACATGACCCCTCCCCCCAAACCCACATGACCCCTCCCCCCAAACCCACATGACCCCTCTCCCCAAACCCACATGACCCCTCCCCCCAAACCCACATGACCCCTCCCCCCAAACCCACATGACCCCTCCCCCCATACCTATCTGTATGTCTATTTGTCTGTTCGTGTGTGTGTGTGTGTGTGTGTGTGCGTGTGTGTGTGTGTGTGTGTACGTGTACGAGCATGCAAGCATGTGTGTATGTGTGTGTTTGTAAATTAGAGCAGGTCCCTGTTGATCTTAGCCTAGTTTCTCTATAGGATGACTACTAGCTTGGTCTGGTCTAGCGTGGTCTGGTCTGGTCTGGTCTAGCTTGGTCTGGTCTAGCCTGGTCTGGTCTGGCCTGGCCTGGTCTGGTCTGGTCTGGTCTGGTCTGGCCTGGCCTGCCTGGTCTGGCCTGGCCTGGCCTGGTCTGGCCTGGTCTAGCTTGGTCTGGTCTAGCCTGGTCTGGTCTGGTCTGGTCTGGTGTGTGTGTGTGTGTGTTAGGGCTGGGACTTTTGCCCAAAAATCATATTCGAAGTTCGTTTATTTATTAATAATAATATTCGAATATATTCGAATTATTATTAATAATATTTTTTACCATTAAATTCTTACAGAAAGACCTACCTAGGTTTTAAAATAAAGTTGTGCACATTCTGTCCACTAGTGGGCATTGTATCATAGGCAATATCGATAAGCAATGATGTTTTCAGAATGATTTTTTTATCAGATGTCTTAGTTATATCAAGATTAACTGCGAGGGGAGTCCCAGCCCAGCTGATAACCCTCCGTTGCGGGTTGGGGGGAAGCAACGGTCGGCTGGGATCCTGCCTCTCATAGTTAACCAGCAACTGGTCAGTGGACGGTACCAGGCAGCCTACGCTATGTCTGAATCAAAGAAGGTTATCAAACTAGCTGGCTAGGATCATTTAAGCATAACAATCCAACGGCTCCAACTCCCCCAAAAGAACCCCTCCACTGCACAAGCACCAACCCCAATAATAATAATAATAATAATAATAAGCACAAGCTACCGAGTGCAACGTTAGCCTTGCTAACGGAGATAATGCATTTGGAGGAGAGTTGCAGCTGGTGCTAAACGAGGCAAAGGAAGAATATTTTGTGGACTATTATCACATCCATTTCACAGTTGGGATTATACAGAAAGGTGAGGATCGAGCGTGTTGGATGACCAACTCAAATGCCTGGCTAGCTCAATATTGTTGTGAGCCGGAGCCCGTCGCTTTCACTGGATGACTCGTGAAGCATGCTTCATTTATCTCGCATACTAAACATGTTTTCGTGGAGTAGTACAGGTATGTACTAAATCGCATGTAGTAGGCGAGTTGCAGTATGTACTATATAGTATGTAATATGGACATTCGGACACGGCCCAAGCTCCTTGGTAAGGGCTGGGTAAGGGCGATCAACCTCCTTGTTTACATTTTTACTTGCTTACCGATTGGCTATTTGGATCCTGCCGTCACAGTCATACAACGACTATTTTTTAGTAACTAGTTAGTAGTTACTAGTTAAGACAACGCCTAAATTGCCGTGGTGCAACCGAAATTAGACACCAAACTAATATGCGACTAACTAGTAGCAACTAAGGGGCGAATTCACTAAAGGATTGCGCAGCTTTTCCTGACGCAAAGCCTGTGCAAATAAGTCAAAAATTATGTTTGCTATTCACAAAGCCCTCGCAAAGGGTGAAATACGGTGGTAACTGCGTTGCGTTCGTCATTGCGTTGCTCTGCGCCGGTGTTATTAGCTAATATTTAAATTAGGTAATATGGGCGGAGAATGTTCCCCTTTCTATGCAAATGAACATTATTGCAAAACCCGCCCAATTCACAAACATCGGCGCAAATTGCCTCACGCAGTTAAAGTGAAATTAATACCGTTTTCAGAAACGTGGTGGTATTTAAGCGCAAGGGGTGTGTCGCGGCCAGCCTGTCCGCTGATCATGGCAGCAGTGATTGTTGCGAGGCGAAGGCATCGCAATGCCAGGCATGTTGTTCGTGAGAGAATATTTAGAAGAAGGTCACTTTTTGATTTAACACTAGAACCACCGCGGTAACTGTTTGGACACCAGAGCGCGCAGCTCTTCAGCCAACTGGAGGATGAAGTCGCGTCTGGGGAGGCTCAGTTGACTATGCGTCTCTCCACCCGTCCCCAGCGAGTCCAAGCTCCAACAATGAATATAATAGCCTACATAGCACGAAACTGTGCGTATAATAGTCTATACGCGAAACTGCGCATTCCCTATAGCTGTTCATTGAACGGCTGGGGGCCGATATAGGTAGGCTATAAATAAATAAATAAAAACATAGCCTACACAATATTTGTTTTATTTGAATGGTCTTGAAAATATTTTGCTTTTGTATCATAGGTGACGGCAGGTATCATCTTCAGCCATGGATGATGACTCCCGTGCGTAATCCTTCCAACGTTGGAGAGGCGGCGTACAACCGGGCTCACATCAGGACGCGCGGTGTGATTGAGTGCACATTTGGAATCCTGAAAAGCCGTTTAGATGCCTAGATCGTACCGGTGGGGCAATGTTATACACTCCCCCAAAAGTATGCCAGATCATCGTGCTGCAACTTGCATAACATAAAATGACAATTTTTCCTTTGTTCGTCTTTTTAAATCATTCCACCTCCGTTTGCAGTCTTCCGCGTTTACACACACAAATGGCACTGACTGATTGGGAAATTAAACCCCAAATATGATTTTTTGCTGCAGTCGTGATATTTTTTGCCGAAAGCTGTGAGACATGTTTTTGAACCTCGTCCGTGAGGCCTTCAAGTTCGCTGTCTGAAAATCGTATCTTTCTTTTTCTGTCTGCCATCGTCCAATGATATGCATACGAGTTGTATGCGCTGTATGCGCAGTATTTATAGTCATTTCCTATATCAGCAGCAAATTGCACTCAGCCGCAAACACCGAATGGGCGTGTTTGCGCTGGGATATTATTAGCGCAATGTCTTTAGTGAATAGGTTTTTAAAACGGAGCACATAGCGGGCGCAACTGACGCGCAATATAATGGTGCAATTAGCGGGCGCAATTTGCTTTAGTGAATTCGCCCCTAAGAGTTTAGTCAGTGTTTAGGCATGACTACATGCTTGGGTTTATGGTGCGTTCCAGGCAACCCGTAACTCGTGTTTTTCCGACGTCCTACACGTGAAAATGCTCTGGAATGGCAGTAGCCTACATCGATCTGTACGAGTTCACGGGTGGGAAGTTACGGGTTTGACTGCCATTCCAGAGCATTTTCACGTGTAGGAGGTCGGAAAAACACGAGTTACGGGTTGCCTGGAACGCGTGCTAACTAACGTCACCTCCTACAGGAGCCCAGGTGTCCAATAGCCTTGCTAATGAGCTCGCGATTGCAACTTCACCAGGCGTGAAAAACCCTCTGAATCTGAATCAAAAGCAACGTTTGCTAGCCAACACATTTACAAAAAATTATGCCTATAACAGGTTCGAATATTAAGGGCTGCCTAATATTCGTTCGAATACCAGTATTTCTGTCAATATTCGAATTATATTCGAATCCCGAAGTTCGGACTCCCAGCCCTAGTGTGTGTGCATGTGTGTGTGTGTGTACGTGTACGAGCTTGTGTGTATGTGTGTGTTTGTAAATTAGAGCAGGTCCCTGTTGATCTTAGCCTAGTTTCTCTAAATGATGACTACTAGGACTCTCCTGGGTCCTCCTCATGATCTAGTCTGCTCCATACAGACCAGAGGTATGGCGTCACCCGGTCTGGTCTGGTCTGGTCTGGCCTGGCCTGGCCTGGCCTGGTCTGGTATGGCCTGGTCTGGCCTACAGTATAATGCTTCAAGGGTCATTCCATTTCAGTTCACCCACCATCTCAGATCGTGAAGCATAATTTAATTTAGCTACATTTCAAAAAGAAGTATGTTGCAGAAATACTGAGATCATTTAGTTTAGATGACATGACATTAGAACAGTGGGAGCTGGGTGGGTGTCATGGCCGCTGGGTTTGACCTGGAATGACCTCTTACACACCTGCTCCTCCCTCACGCTCTCGTCCCGGGTCACCTGGAGGTCAGTCATCTGCTGGATCAATACCGGACATCTCCTTTCCGTTAAGATCCGATGGCGTCGTCCTTTAAACAGCATCCATGCACAAGAATAACACTCACACAGGCCTCACTGCAGCAGAGCTGAGAGGAGCATCAGCCAACGGGCTCCATCACACCAGACCTGCTCCATCACACCAGACCTGCTCCATCACACCAGACCTGCTCCATCACACCAGACCTGCTCCATCACACCAGACCTCCTCCATCACACCAGACCTGCTCCATCACACCAGACCTGCTCCATCACACCAGACCTGGTCCATCACACCAGACCTGCTCCATCACACCAGACCTCCTCCATCACACCAGACCTCCAGACCTGCTCCATCACACCAGACCTCCTCCATCACACCAGACCTGCTCCATCACACCAGACCTGCTCCATCACACCAGACCTCCTCCATCACACCAGACCTGCTCTATCACACCAGACCTCCTCCATCACACCAGACCTGCTCCATCACACCAGACCTGCTCCATCACACCAGACCTGCTCCATCACACCAGACCTGCTCCATCACACCAGACCTGCTCCATCACACCAGATCTGCTCCATCACACCAGACCTCCTCCATCACACCAGACCTGCTCCATCACACCAGACCTGCTCCATCACACCAGATCTGCTCCATCACACCAGACCTCCAGACCTCCTCCATCCACCAGACCTGCTCCATCACACCAGACCTGCTCCATCACACCAGACCTGCTCCATCACACCAGACCTCCTCCATCACACCAGACCTGCTCCATCACACCAGACCTGCTTCATCACACCAGACCTCCAGACCTGCTCCATCACACCAGACCTCCTCCATCACACCAGACCTTCTCCATCACACCAGACAGAGAGGAGGGAGGGAGAAGCCCAGAGACAAATATAGAGATAGAGGGAGGGAGGGGGACTGTGAGAAACACAGAATGAGAAAAGGGCTTTGAGAGGGAGAGTGAAGGAAGGGAGAGA
>NC_140244.1:16877263-16904763 GCF_949987555.1 Borostomias antarcticus | reverse complement strand
TGTGTGTGTCTGTGTGTGTGTGTGTGTGTGTGTGTCTGTGTGTGTGTGTGTGTGTGTGTGTCTGTGTGTGCATATGCATGTGTGTGTGTGTGTGTGTGTGTGTGTGTGTGTGTGTCTGTGTGTGTGTGTGTGTGTCTGTGTGTGTGTATGCATGCGTGTGTTTGTGTGTGTTTATGTGTGTCTGTGTGTGCGTATGCATGTGTGTGTATGCGCTGGGGAACAACAGATAGAATATGTGTGTTTGTGTGTGTGTGTGTGTGTGTGTGTGTGCGTATGTGTGTGTGTGTGGGTGTGTGTGTGTTTGTGTGTGTGTGTGTGTGTGTGTGTGTGTGTGTGTGTGTGCGTATGCGTGTGTGTGTCTGCCTGGCCTGCATACTACAGTCCTGTATATTTTGTGTAGAGGTGTGTTGTGTTGTATATTGTGTGTAGAGGTGTGTTGTGTTGTATATTGTGTGTAGAGGTGTGTTGTGTTGTATATTGTGTGTAGAGGTGTGTTGTGTTGTCTTAGTGCTTAGGCAATCGAAACTGTGACAAAGGGCCTGACAGACAGGTTTTTTCCCGTCTAGTGTTGTGTTTCCATAACAAACACACCCAAAACAAAGATATCCCCTCTCCTCCCTGTCCTGCGGTAGAGGGCGCTTTCACAGACCCAGACAGCCGCAGGTGTCCAGTTAGACGCGGTGACGAGGGAGTGTGTCACAAGAGGCCAGTAATCTATTATTGAGTAGCGCTATCGGAGCTCTCAGGGACCCCACAGCCATTAGCGCTTAGCTTAGCTTCAGTATAGCTTCTGTTGCGTACAGGGAAGCTGCTAAACAAGGGTGTCACCTGCAGTGACTACCCTGGCCCTACCTACTGTACCCTGGCCCTACCTACCCTGCCCTGGCCCTACCTACCCTAGCCTGGCCCTACCTCCCGTAGCCTGGCCCTACCTACCCTACCCTGGCCCTACCTACCCTGTCCTGGCCATACCCTGGCCCTACCTCCCCTAGCCTGGCCCTACCCTGGCCCTACCTACCCTGGCCTGGCCCTGCCTACCCTGGCCTGGCCCTACCTACCCTGGCCTGGCCCTACCTACCCTGGCCCTACCTACCCTGGCCTGGCCCTGCCTACCCTGGCCTGGCCCTACCTACCCTGGCCCTACCTACCCTGGCCTGGCCCTACCTACCCTAGCCTGGCCCTACCTACCCTGGCCCAACCTACCCTGGCCCTACCTACCCTGGCCTGGCCCTACCTACCCTGGCCTGGCCCTGCCTACCCTGGCCTGGCCCTACCTACCCTGCCCTGGCCATACCTACCCTGGCCCTGCCTACCCTGGTCTGCCCTGGCCCTACCTACCCTGGCCTGGCCCTACCTACCCTTACCTGGCCCTGCCTACCCTGGCCCTGCCTACCCTGGTCTGCCCTGGGCCTACCTACCCTGCTCTGGCCCTGCCTACCCTGGCCTGGGTGAGGAGGAGTGCTTCACGTATTTGCATGCTGCCTGTGTCAATATTGAGAATGAGCCGTGTCTGTGAGCTGTAATCAGATGATGCTCTGTAATTGTTGTTTTTAGAGCAGATTAGAACTGTGAAGGTCTTCAGTGTTGTTTTCACACACACCTACACACACACACACACCTACACACACACACACACACACACACACACACACACACACACACACACAGGTTCATTAATCACATTAGACATTAAATAGCTGTAACACCTCTAAAGCTGTTCCCATGTCACACAACCAGGAGTAATCTGACATCACCGGAGGTGGCGTGTTAAATCCTCCGGTGTGTCATCGACACAAGCCCCTCCTCTTCCTGTTTCCTGCAGGTGGAGGCCTATGATAACGACCACCTGAACTTCCACGGCGGGATACGCGTGTCGTTTGGGATGCAGATGATGGGGGCGGCGGCCGACGTCCAGAGGCAGATACCCGGCATCGCCTGGCCCTTCCTGCTTCTCCACGGCGACGCAGACAAGCTGTGTGACCTCAGAGGGTCCCAGATGATGTTTGAGATGGCCCAGAGCGCCGACAAGAAACTCAAGGTGGGCTGGACACACAGGTAGAAAACACAACTATGGATACACATCTGTGCTCTGTATTACAGATGTAAGTAGTCATAATAATAATAATAATAATAATAATAATATCAATAATAATAGTAACAATAATAATAACAATACTACTACTACTACTAATAATAATAATAATGATGATATAAACATTGCATATTTATTGATAATAAAAAGAGTGTTGCTAATTATAAGATAGATATGCAAAACATGTCCACTGAACCCACCTCTAATAGTTTTGGGGACAGTGTTCCAGAGTGTTGGTGCGTAGTGCTCACAGGCAGCTGTTCCAGAGTGTTGGTGCGTAGTGCTCACAGGCAGCTGTTCCAGAGTGTTGGTGTGTAGTGTTCACAGGCAGCTGTTCCAGAGTGTTGGTGTGTAGTGTTCACAGGCAGCTGTTCCAGAGTGTTGGTGTGTAGTGTTCACAGGCAGCTGTTCCAGAGTGTTGGTGTGTAGTGTTCACAGGCAGCTGTTCCAGAGTGTTGGTGTGTAGTGTTCACAGGCAGCTGTTCCAGAGTGTTGGTGTGTAGTGTTCACAGGCAGCTGTTCCAGAGTGTTGGTGTGTAGTGCTCACAGGCGGCTGTTCCAGAGTGTTGGTGTGTAGTGTTCACAGGCAGCTGTTCCAGAGTGTTGGTGTGTAGTGTTCACAGGCAGCTGTTCCAGAGTGTTGGTGTGTAGTGTTCACAGGCAGCTGTTCCAGAGTGTTGGTGTGTAGTGTTCACAGGCAGCTGTTCCAGAGTGTTGGTGTGTAGTGTTCACAGGCAGCTGTTCCAGAGTGTTGGTGTGTAGTGCTCACAGGCAGCTGCCCCAGGTTTATTTAGGGGGACATTTAGAATTTGGAGTTTAAACACCTGCTGTAGAGCCCCTAAGGGCTCATGAAGGGACATAGAGCAACAGCGAATCCGATTCAGTGATGTTGGGGGGTGCTAAACCATTAAGAGCTTTGTATACAAGTAGAAGGACTTTAAAATAAATTATAGAAGATACATGGAGTCAGTGCAGTGTGGCTAAAATAGTAATAATATGCTCTCTCTTCCTTGTTGTCATTAAAGGTCTAGCAGCAGAGTTCTGAATTAGCTGAAGTTTCTCAATTGACTTTTTCGAAAGACCAGCAAAAAGAGCCGTCCTAGCCTAGTGCTATTACCGTAGTCCAGTCTACTTGAAATAAGCACAAATGAGCTTCTCAGCATTCTGTTGAGTCAAAAACAGGCGTACTGTACGTTGTTTTAGCTACCCTGTTAATGTGGGATTTAAAACTTCAATCAGAGTCTAAAATTAGATCCAAACTTGTTACCTTCATTTTATTCTGATGACCCACATCTCCTGACCTATTAGAAAATCTATCTATTTGGGCTTTGGGGCCAACTAAGAGTATTTCTGTCTATCTTCATTTAATTTTTAAAATGCTCTTCCATTAATGAATTATGGTCAGATAGATCAGGGAGCATGAGGCATTCAGCCTGAGTCATTCGGCGCGACAGAAATGTATAATTGTGTATCAACATTGTGTTCTCTGATGATATCACCATGCAGTGCATGATGATATACAGTACATACCTAGCATATACAGTATAATGAAAACATAAGTGTTTAAATTTTAGTTTGTGAAGTTGTTTAGTTGATTAAAAGAAACTTTTTCAAGTACAGTATCTTGCTCATGAAGGGTAAATTGTATATGCTGTTATACTGTAATTAATTGGCAGACTATGCTCTTCATTTATTTTTTTCAATAGCGGTTTCACAACAGCAGTTTTAAATGAGCTGAATATTCCAGTTTCAAGAGATGTGTTCATTACTTTAAAACAGCTGGAGAGACACTATTAAAAACATGTTTTAATGTATTTAGTAGGGACAGGGTCAAGACAAGCAAGTTGAAGGTTTATTACTCTGTCTTATAATCATACTTATTCTGCATCAGAAATGCTGACAATACCAGCTCTAATTATTTAGTTAAAGATAAATAATTAGAGCTGGTATTCTTTAAGTATTTGCATACTTAAAGAAGTATGCAAATTCCTCCCATCTTGAGGCAGAAGCAAGGATAGGAGCAGGTCAGTATTGAGAACAGACCCTACAGCTGCTGCAATGCTCTGCAATGACCTTTGAAAAGGGCATTCTTCTCTCAGTGCCAATAACATTGGTATAGGTACAAATGTGCTGCTTAAAAACGCTACAGTGGAAGAAACACAAAATGCAATTTCTTTTCAGAGATTAAATTAATAAACTTATTTTCATGTCTAGCGTTCTATGGATCAAGGGTTTTACCAAAATATTACCTAAATGACTATGATTGCAACCAGCATCAGGCTGACATGCTGTCTGCTCAGTGATGCTAGATGGAAGGACAAGACATGAGTACTAGTTGGCCTCTAATGCAGACTTGAGCAAGTATCAACATTAAAAACAGGCTCCCTCAGGGTCAGTGTAGGGTAGCCCTGCTGTCCACCCCTCTGCAAGTGTAACGTGTGCGTGTGTGTGTGTGTGTGTGTGTTTTCTCATCCCCAGGTGTATGAGGGAGGCTACCATTCTCTCCACCATGACCTCCCAGAGGTTGCGACCTCTGTGCTGAAGGAGGTTACTTCCTGGATCGTCGCGCACATCCCAGCCACGCCCCCTCAGGGCTCCTAGACTCCGCCCCCCGCTGCTCCAGCTCCACCCCCCCTGCTGTGTGACCCTGACACCCTCTTGGTTTTGTGGGTAACCCCTACAAGCCAAATTCCAGCAATTGTAAATGTTTTATTTTAGTGGTGAATAGGAAGTGAGTACTCAGTATCCATGGGGAAAGTATTGGGCATACTTTATATACTGACTATATCCCTCTATACCCTGGACTACTTAACTGCCTCGTCGATTGCACTGACAACACAATACACCCCCCACACACACACACACAAACATACCCACACACACACACACACATACCCCCCCCCCCACACACACACACACACTTGCAGACACACTGCTCCAGCAGGCCGGTAGTGTCAGTGATAGTGATGAGCTTCCCCACCTCCGCTCTGCGTCAGGAGGGAGAGCAGAATGTTGGCTCCTCACTGGGGTGAGGTGGGGGTGGGGGGGGTCAGAGGGTCACGGATAGATCACATATGTATGACCCCTGACCTCAGGGTCAGTGTAGGGTAGCCCTGCTCCACTCTGCAGTTGTAACGAGTGGTGTGTGTGTGTGTGTGTGTGTGTGCATACATATATCATATAACATGTCTCCCCGCTCCCAGTTCAAATGCAGTCCTGCTCCTTCCTCACACACACACCGCTGAGGTAACCGCGGTGACCGTGTCTCGCATGTCACCTTGACAAGGTAACCCATTACTCACATATGTGTAACCATGGCGATCATCCCCACGCTAACAGAGTCGAGCCTCCCCTTCTCTCCCTCCATTGACTGCTGCTCTGTCCTTTTGCACATCGCCATGGAGACGGCTATCCTTTGTTCTCCCTCCGTATCTCAGATGGTCTGTTCAGAGTCAGACGTCTCCGGCCGCGCTTCCCCCGGTGGCTAACGGACTGAACTGCGCTCTTTGAGATTATTAACCCAGGAGAGAACAGAGGGAGAAGCTGCCCGTTACCATGGCAGCACCTCAGCGCAGCCCACAGTGGAAAGCGTGTTCAGGCGGAGATCCAGGTGGCCTGCTGAGTCCCCGAGCCCGGGTCTCACCTCAGCCCCCAGCATCCGCCATGTCACTACAGGGTCCCTATTAATGCACTGCTAGAAACATCCCTGTTACTGACCTGGTTCCTCCTCTCTGAAACAGAGGGGCTCTTCAGAGACAGAGGGGGAGGGGGGGGGGGGGGCGGGGGATGGCAGAGGGGCTCTTCAGAGACGGTGGGGGGGGGCGAACGCTTCAAACCACTGCTGTGAGCCCTGGCCTGAGGGAGAAGGGTCATTTGATTGGCCAGTAATTTGTGAATAGACCATTGTTTGTAACTTGACTCGTGACTGTTTCTAAAAAAAGAAGTGTTCTAGGGGGCTAGCAGATCTGACCACAGCCCCGTCCACCGTCTTTCATCTGGCCTCTGGCTCTTTTACAAACCGGATGCTCGGTCTTAAATTAAACAGTCATATCTCTAGCACAAGTGTAATCTGGTAATGAAAACTGTCAATTTTTAACTGAAGCCAGTAACTTGTTGGTCTTACAGCATCGACATTCGAAGTGTTCTGACTGATTGATGGATCAATCAATCAATCAATCAATCGCTTATCACAATTGTAATACACTGTATTATAGCATAGTGAAGATGAAGATGAGCACAGGAGGAAATATGAATCATTATTATAACATTGGTATTTATAGAGCTTTTTATTGATCTTGTCTACGGTATTTTTAGGCGTCCCGTTGACTGTTTAAACACATGGAGTAGGAAGCATGAAAAGGCACTTTCATACCATAACTAAATTACTAACAATACCTTTGACTGTCGTCAGGACTAATACCTGATCACTGAGACGAGCTCAGAAGAATGTGCAGTACAGTGAACTGTCTTGTATGTGGTGATAGTGTGTGATTTTCTATGTATATGTTGATATTGTGTGTTTTTGCACCAGTGACCAATGTGACCAGTCTTTTACCTATGTTCTTTTACCAGTCTTGTTTTAATTAATATAAAGAATTAAAGCTAGTTTTCTGATTCTAAAGCTAAGCTTTCTGATGCATGAGAACTTGCACGTGCGTGTGTGTTTGTGTGTGTGTGGATGTGCGTGTGTGTGCATGTGCGGGTGTGTGTGTGTGCGCGGGTGTGTATGCGTGTGTGTGCACGTGAACGGGTGTGTGTGTGTCTGCCCCAGGACATTGCTGAAATAAATCCCATGTTTATGAAAATGATAGAATATTTCATCCCTGGAATGTGGGTTTGTCTTGCTTTGTGCCTTATTCCCATGACCCCTGTATGACCCCTGTGCAGCCAGGTCTGGCTCCCTTTAGAACGCAGCACCAGAACATAGCTGAGCGCTTCAGGCGATGTTCTCTGTCTAGCATGACTGGATTGGTCCAAGCAAGGTTTACACTGCATCATTTACACCAATCAAGTCATGTTACATTGCTAATAATAACTTCCCTAGAGATGGAACAGAGGATGCAGTATTGTGAGTTTTTAATATGGGCCTGTCTCTCTTGTGACCAACTACGATACACCATACACTGTATCAAGCTGTCTGTCCTCCCTGGGGCTTCAACAAATCAAAGAGAGTTTTATTAGAATATCTCAGATGGTTCTGTCTGGTGATTGGTTTTTATTTTCATGTTGCAGATAGCCTATTAAAAAAAATGTTGGAAGTAATGTTTAATAATTTTACAGTTTGTATTATAAATGTTTTAACACACTGAATAGTGTTATATATGATGATGTATGTATTATGATGTAATTACTTGTGACCCTTACCACTGAGAAACAAGCTACTTAACAAAACTAGTTCTAGAGAACAATCCTGTTTGTCCTGGTACAAATAAACAATGACGATTGAACTTGCTGAATCAGCTCCTCAACTCTCAATTCCTGTTTTCACAGAATCCTGCTGTTTGACTAAAGTAGAGAAGCAGAATATGAGCTTGCGAAATCAGGATATGTTTGTTATCATGTGGCTATACTTGGCAAATGGTTGGAGAGATTTTATGGTTTCATTTGAAACTTGTTTTATCTGAAACACAAAGTTGACTTTATTTGCCACTAGATGGCGACATAGTGTCACTTTTATAATTACATAACCCAGTTCCCATGAATGATCCTCAGAAACAGTAGCTCATTTGAATGAGCATCCAGAGACATTAAATTAAAAGACTTTAGAGAATGGGTCTCTGATAAACATTCCTGGACTATCGGCCTTCCTGCTTGACATCTAGTAATCCTGTTATATGTGACCACCCGTGTCAGAGTGTAGCACCGCGGGGTTGCGTCTAATCCGCCAGTGTCCCAGTTCTTTACTTCTCTCCTTCAGGTGTGGACTTGCGCACGCCTCCACGTACTTAACAGCATACAATCTTATCCGTTTCATAGATTACACTAATCCCGTGCTATGTAATCCATATGGCGGAGTGTGGTGTCTAAGTGCACAACTCATTTAATAACTGGGATACACAGGTGCCCTGTTTGAATGCATCCTTTCTTCCTGCCCACCTTGACGTGAGATTAGATCGACCATGGTCAGTTATGTGGAAACATCTGACTCAAGCAGGCTGCTGTGTGGAAGCAGATCAGTGATTTGAAGTAGGCCTAAGGGAGGGAGGAAGACGTTCAGATAATCTGAACAGACCCAAATATAATCTGTCAAACCCTTCCTTGAGAAAGTCATTCATGCCTGACAAGATTGCAGTACCTTTCTGTCCTGCAGGGGGCAATACAATACCCCTCTACAAGTGGCTGTCCTAGGGGATCTACTAGGACAATACCCCTCTACAAGTGGCTGATCCTAAGGAGATCTACTAGGACAAGTCCCAGGAATTAAAGCCAGGTCGACTGTGGCCATGGCAACGGCTTTGCCTGTCTCCCTCCGAGGTGAGTCTGGGCAGGAATAGGCAGGACTATATGTGACTGTTGAAATGTCAGTCAGCCTACAGGCGGAGCGGAGGCAGCCGCCCATACCAGGCCCGGCCGTGAGCTGCGTGGGTAGTGCTCTATAAACGCAGGGATACTGTAAAAAAAAGGCTCGTGAAAGGAATGTCAGTCACAGGGTCTCTACCCCAAATGTCCCTAATTAATCTATATGTCGGCTATATGTCCGCTGACCATTAAAGCAGAGTTGTTCAAATATATTTATTTATCATATATTTCCTTGATTTATCTGATCATCGTGGAATGATTGAACAAACCATCAGTAGCCTACGTTGCTTTTGTGATCCTATGCCACGAACTTGCCTTTGAGAACAATAAGCATCTGCTCAGGTATCGTGTAGCATGTAGGACCTGTCACAACAGTTTTAATGTGAAACATAGCACTCTCTTTGCATCGTCCATTCCTATTCATCAGGTAGGGGTCACCAATGGCCAGCGTCTGTCGCTTGCGTGGGCGTGTGCCTCATCTTCTGCATTATCGTCCCGCCTCTATTCACGCCCACTTTAGCTATAAATGCGAGTGATTGATTCTGGTGTGATGTAGGTCTTGATGTGGTTGGTTTCTCGGCTTGTCACTCAAAGTCAGATGCAGTGGTCGAGCCTGGTGAAGTGACAGCTGACCACGCCCCTGAACTGACGCTCGTGCCTGCCCGTGTGGAGCGAAACGAGGAGCCTCTCCTGGAGGCACAAAACGATTTATCGAATATAAGGTTTTTCGCATCTTTTTCAGTGGTCACATCGCATTCTGTGGGTCGATCTTGCGGATAGATTTAGATAGTTCATATTTTAGTTCCCCTCCGCCGTTTCTCGCACGCAAAAGCTTGGAATAACGGTACGCCGGGTTTGAGTTGCCATACGCCAAAGTCTGAACGATACAGCGGTCGCTAGTCAGCTAGCTAGCTATAGCAAGTCAGCTAGAAAGCTAGCTAGCGAACTGCGAACTACAGTAGTAGCCTAGTCGGCCCGGTATTCGAACCGGCTAACGTTAGTAAACCCATTGCCAAGTCCCACCCTCCCTTTCTAACTAGTGGCTAGTTGGCTCTTCAAGTCCTCTGCGTAAGGACGTCGCTGGTGAAGGAGAGGCTCGCGACTGACAGGTCCTCTCAGTTAGCTAGCGGTGCTAGAAGGCTAGCTAGCTCGGTGGTCGGCTTTATACCGGTGGTATTGAACGGGTCGAGTTTTCTAGCTGGCGGGGCTCGGTCGCTACACTGGCAAAGAGACGGGCCAGAAAGAGGAGGCGAAATAAAGAGAGTTGGGAAGACAGCGAGGAGGAGAGGACTGGCTAACGGCGTTAGCCGGCGACAGATCCACACACGTAAGTTAACGTTATCGCCAACTGGCTGGTTACGTTACCTTAGCTTGCTTAGCAACGGTTAACTAACATTAGGCTTGCTAGCTCCTCGAGTCGGTGACTTGATAATCGGCCACCGGCTTGCTAACTAACTAACTTTAGCTTTAGCTAGCGTGCCTTACCTTAGCTGTGAAAAGGTTAACGTTATGCTAGTGGGTAACGGTTAGCTGTTGGCTTACCAGCGCTAAAGCCTCAGAGATTTTCTCTTGCAATGCTTACGTTGGGTGGCTAATGTTTAGTCTAATGACTGTGTGCAGCACGTCTAACCCATCATTTGTCATCCATTTGTTTTGCTACTGTGGGTAACGTTAGCCTTAACGATGGCTACTTGTCATTGGAGCTTATTATTTCTGTCGTTGTTTTGCTATACTGTACACATCTGACACACTACTCACTAGTCATATTCACGATCGCATATCATTTAGATCATTAGACATTTCTATCAAGGAACTGATTAGCGCAACCTTCATGGGATGGTCATCATACATACTGTCTGCGAGCAAACCAGTCTATGAAGCTGTGGCTTTAACAACTGTGACAGAGAGGAGCTACAAGTCTTTAGCTATGGTCTCGACTCCTAACGAGCTAGTAACTCATTCATGGACTGAATTTGTTCTTTCTATGAACACCTTTCCAGATAGGCAGTACCACCGAAACAGTCATGAGTATCGAGATCCCGGTGGGATTGACGGAACTGCTGCAAGGCTACACCGTGGAGGTGCTCCGGCAAAGGCCAACGGATCTGGTGGAATTCGCCGTACAATATTTTACTCGCTTGCGAGAAACCAGAAACCAGGATGGGGCCGGAGGTGCTGTCAAACCAACCGGGAAAGGAGTGATGTTCGATGGGGAGCCGATGCAGACAGAATCCAACGGAGACGAGGATGACGAGGATGATGATTCTGACTTCGAGCGTAAGTGACTGCCTAGACCGAGACTCGGCACCAAGCTGTGAATGAGCGGTACGATTATACCGCTCTTCCCTGTCATCCCCTTCCAGTAGTATTAAACCTACATGTTTCCCATGGGGGTTGTGCGTGCGTGCGTGTGTGTGTGTGTGTGTGTGTGATTGAAGAAGCTCCCATCCCTTCTGACAGTATAGCCCCCCCACCTCATAGCATGCGAGCAGCTAGGACTTAAGATGCTAGACTCTCTCTCTACAACTCTGTGCAGCTGAGAGCAACATGACCCAGATCAGCTCTCACCGGTGTTCTGGGCTGCTGCTCTGTGAATGGACGCTCTGCTTTTGTCAATGAGCAGAACTGTGCTGGAGATGCTGATGTTAGTTGTGAGTGGCTCAGCTGCTGGGGACCGAATGGGATTCGTTTAACTTAAATCACCAGCTGTATTTGGCTGCTGCTGCTGTTGTTGTAGTTGTTGGTAGATTACTTCATCTGATGGTGTGAGGGCAGTTTGAGAGGCATGTGTTATTACTTGATTACACAAGTCTGGATTCCAGTGTGGTGATATGTACATAGTTGGAGCAGAAGTACAGGCATATGTTGCCGGAACGAAAGAGTCACACATCCATGATAGAGATTCAGCCAGCATTCCTGAATCTCTCTCTCTCTCTCTCTCTCTCTCTCTCTCTCTCTCTCTCTCTGTTTAGATCGCTATAGCAGACAATGTTTTTCTAACCACGAATGCTAATGGACTGGATTTATGATTGTTTGGTTGAACCCCCCCCCCCCTCTCTCTGGAGAGGGTCAGTCACTCTCTCTCTGGAGAGGGTCAGTCTCACTCTCTCTCTCGCCCGCTCTCTCGCTCGCTCTCTCTGGAGAGGGTCAGTTTCACTCTCTCTCGCTCTCTCTCTCGCTCGCTCGCTCGCTCGCTCGCTCGCTCTCTCTGGAGAGGGTCAGTCTCAGTCACTCTCTCTCTCTCTCTCTCTCTCTCGCTCGCTCTCTCTGGAGAGGGTCAGTCTGTCACTCTCTCTCTCTCTCTCTCTCTCTCTCTCTGGAGAGGGTCAGTCTCAGTCACTCTCTGCTGTGCTCTTGGGCAAGCCTGACGTTAACAGTGAATGATATGAGTGAACGATGAGTATTGCTGGTGAAATGATTAAGTCTGAGATGAGATGGAGCAGAAAGGGATGAGTTCATAGACCGAGCGAGGAGAGGATAAAGATAAAGGGTGAGTGAGTGTTTGAGACAGAAAGGGGGATATGATGGGCTGTGTTGAAAGGGGGTGTGTGAGGAAAGACAGAATGGTGACACTGGGACTTAAAAGCCATCCCCATGGACTAGTCACCAGGCTATGATGGTCAGTGTAGGCCAGATAAATACATGGCAGATGCTGCCCTCAGAGGAAATTACTACCCACGTTCTTCTCAAAACATTGTTTCACAACACAATTACTATGTAGTTGCCTCAGTAGTATTTTATACACAGTACTAGTGTACAGTGTTGTGGGACTGTTGTGGTTTGTAGACCTATCTGATTAAATCTGATCTATACAGCAAACTCTGTGGGGCTGCACATATAGACTACTGAAAGCATTAGCCTACTTAGAACACCAGAGGCACATAAACCGACTGAATCAATTCAAATGCATCATTCAAATCAAATTATCCCCTCTGGCATACACCAGAAACTCAAACGGGAATGTATTTCCTTCATGCCAGAAACCAAAACGAATGCACTATTGATCTGACTAGATTAGATATAGCTTTGAGATTCATGCCCGTTCAAAATGCACTTCCCATGACACAGTTGGGTCTACTTGGTGTCCTCTAGAATGTGTTTGAAGTGGAATTACTTATTGGAAACAGTAACAAACTTTTATTCTAAAATTCCACAGTGATTCACGCTGGCAGTGAAATTAGTTTCTGAAGTATAATTAGTGATTGAAAACAGACGATTTCCTTTTCATAATATGCTGAATATATGATGCCTTGTTAATCTGTATCAGAGATGTCAAGGCCTCCACAATGATTTCTCCTGAGTCATAACTTCCTTGGCGAAACACTGAAACACCTCCGGCGCAGAAAGAAATAGCGTGGCGACTGGTTTGACTGGTCTGACTGTAAATGGTAAATGGTAAATGGACTGCACTTATATAGTGCTTTTCCACCTTAGCGGCACTCAAAGCCCTTTACTTACAAAGGCCTCTCATTCACCCATTCACACACACATCCACACACCAATGGCGGTAGCTGCCATGCAAGGTGCTAACCTGCTCATTGGGAGCAATTTGGGGTTAGGTGTCTTGCTCAAGGACACTTCGACATGTGGACAGTCGGAGCTGGAATTCGAACCACTGACCCTTCGATCATTGAATGACCCGCTCTACCAACTGAGCTACAGCCGCCCCTGAATGTGATTCCTGTCAGGCCGAAGTGATGGTGGACTTGACCACAGTATTATTTCTGCAAGTCGCCTACTTGATATTCACACCAGCGACCGAAATGGTTGCGAGTGAGTCAGGAGTACATCAGTACTTTGCAAATGTCAGCAAGTTAGACTTTACTTAGGGCTTTGTGTTCCTTACAATAGGCCATCTATGGATTGCCTCCACCCTCTCTAGTTGGATGTAGTTAAATGCATGTAAACAAAGCACACAAACACAGGACCCTTGCTTTTTGACTGACTGCTGGACACGTCCTTCTACCACAGGCTTGCATAGCAGGGCAGAGCACCAGGAGCAGAGCACCAGACAGGAGCATAGCAGGGCAGAGCACCAGGAGCAGAGCACCAGACAGGAGCATAGCAGGACAGAGCACCAGGAGCAGAGCACCAGACAGGAGCATAGCAGGGCAGAGCAGCAGGAGCAGAGCACCAGACAGGAGCATAGCAGGGCAGAGCAGCAGGAGCAGAGCACCAGACAGGAGCATAGCAGGGCAGAGCAGCAGGAGCAGAGCACCAGACAGGAGCATAGCAGGGCAGAGCAGCAGGAGCAGAGCAGAGCAGAGCAGCAGGAGCAGAGCAGGGCAGAGCACCAGGAGCAGAGCAGCAGGAGCAGAGCAGGGCAGAGCAGCAGGAGCAGAGCAGCAGGAGCATAGCAGGGCAGAGCAGCAGGAGCAGAGCACCAGACAGGAGCATAGCAGGGCAGAGCACCAGGAGCAGAGCAGAGCAGGGCAGAGCAGCAGGAGCAGAGCAGCAGGAGCATAGCAGGGCAGAGCAGCAGGAGCATAGCAGGGCAGAGCAGCAGGAGCAGAGCACCAGGAGCAGAGCAGGGCAGAGCAGCAGGAGCAGAGCAGCAGACAGACCTCTGCAGGAGAGCGCGTGGAGCCTGCATGGCTCTAATGGCAAAGCCTGATTATCACGCAGAGCTGCTGGAATAGGCCTATGTTGAGCAGATTGCTCAGCGTGTTGTGTGTAAAACCAGGTGGTGGCCGTTCCAGCACTACACTCCACAGTCAGTAAGTGCATTTTATTTCTACAGCACCTTCCACACATCAGAGCTCACAGTTTATTGTTATTTTTACTACTGTTCAGCACTTTGGTCGACTGCTGTTGTGTGAAATGTGCTTTATAAATAAAGGTTACTTACTTACAGTGCTTCACAAATGATCAAATAATTAAAAACAATGGTAAACTAGAGGGGCTTGCACTCAAAGTGCAGACCTCCGCCCCTGCCCCCCCCCCCCCCCCCTCAACTGCTCTCCCCCTTCCACGCCCCCCCCCCCCCTCTACCTTTCCTCCCACCTCCCACCACCACCTCTCATGTGCTGTGCTCTCCTACCGGCTTTTTGAATTGGTTACTGTAGAACCACTTGTAGTTTCCTCTTTCTGCTTGACATCTTTCCTCTCCAATTTCCAAAACGTTGCTAGTTTTGTGAAGACTTCCCATTCACATTCATTAACAGCCAAGCAGAGCAGTAGTGGAGGGAGGAGTGGGCTGGTTCATAGTCTACAGACAGTAGTTTACAAGATGTACATTTGAGGTGGGAGTTATACAGCCAATGACATGTTAAATCTATAGTCTATAGACGTGATATAGTTTTCTATGAAGTCAATCATTTTAATGTGCAGACACTTATTTTCATCCACCTGAAAGTGTCTGCAGTTAATTTGAATGCTTGAAGTTTACATTATCGTTTAAATGCAAGTTGAGATACTAGTCTATATAACAGGTGTCACTGTGTTGCTTGGCAGTATTGCCTTTACGCTCACTTGCCCATGCTGGGTTCAATCTTGGCTCCTCTGACTTGCCAAGAGAAGTGTTTATACTGAGCAGTGAGTTTAACTAATTCAATTCGGGTTTGATGTTGCTTCCTCTCAGTCACCAACACACGTCACCATTTCTCATAAACACAGCTTCAGTCAGCTATGCCACTGAAAAGGTTTGATGGTGTGGGTGGGCAGTATTTGTAATGAGTGAGTTGAATCAATTCAACTGGGTTACAGCTATAATAAACACATTTGAAACCAACAGGTGTTCTTGAGTTATTTCTTTCAATGTAGTCAAGAAGGCATGTAGTTGGCTGTGAATAGTCTGAAGGTGGGAAAGAGTTACGTTTGTGTTTGAGAGTATATGAAGGCTCAGCCTGATCTGCAGGGGGTGATTAGTTCTTTTGCGCGTCTGGAAAACATCTAGCAGAGTCCAGTTAGCATGCCTAGTCAACAAGAAAGCATCAACAATTCAAAAATAGGCAACAATACAAGAAATATATTGCACATACAAAATGCATTACACATATTACTCACAACACATTGTACATACACAACACAACACATTGCACATATACACAACACAACACATTGCACATACATAGACTATTGCACACAACCCACATTGCACTTCCCCCAGTGAAAGAAAAGAGATGAAAACACCTTGACTATTGCACAACTTTATTCCTTCATTTGGCCCAATTCAACATTCTAACTGCGGTCGGCACAACTGAGTATTTAAAACGATTCAGTTTCCAGCTGGGCGCCTTGTACTGTCTGCCCAAGGGCAAAAGCTGGAATTCGGCATGTAGCTGGATTGTAGGCCGGCCATAGACGGACAAGCAATTGCATTTCACAGACGTCACACTTTTTAGCCACAGAAGTTGGCTAGCTGATGAGCCATCCCCAGGCCAAACACAAATGGCGTTAGCCGATCGGCTAATCGTTGCTAGCTTCGTGACAATGTCCCATCCACACCCCAAGTACATCTGCATCCAAGTAAATAAATAGCTTTTTAAAATGTAACGTTTAGCTAGCTGGTGGTAGGGATGGGAGCTCGGTCAGGCTCGGTGTTTTTCCCTCTGACCACAGCAGCTAACTGGCTACACTGCGTGATTTTTTTTACCAACCAACTTCTGCCATAACCACGCCCCCGCAAGTTTTCATTGGTTAGGTTTAGGGTTAGGGTTAGGGTTAGGGTTAGGGTTAGGGATAGGGATAGGGTTAGGGTTAGGGTTAGGATTAGGGTTAGGGTTGTCCAATGAAAACTTGCGGGGGCGTGGTTATGGCAGACGTTTGTTGGTAAAAAAAAGCACGCGGCTACACTAGGTTCGGTTAGGTCAACTAGCTAGCTAACTCAGCTACCTAGCCAGTTGCTATCCACATTAGTTACCTAACCAGGAGGAGGATTTCAAACCAGCATACAGAAACATGGTCTAATAGAAAATGTTCATCAGCGGACAGAACTGTACAGAAATCATCACACTTCACACTAACAGATAGTATACATAGGGCATTAAACATGGTAATTTAGCGGACTCTATTGAGGTAACCTACAGAATGCATCGCTTCAACTATCCACACGAATGAGAAATATAACGTTATGGTGCATTCCATTTGTCTCGGGAGGTGCGAGTGGGAACTGGCAATGGTCACTCCCGAGGTGAGCGTTCCAGTTGCAACAGCTGATCTCGTTATCAACAGCTAACTAGTAGCTCTAGCCTTTGTTAGCAAACAAGTTGATAACAACGCACTAAGTGGTATTGTGCGCACAAAACACCATAATCAGCAATAGCTTTAGCATCTTGTTTGTCGCTCTCTACACTGCAGCCAGTAGTCTCGTCAGGCACAAGGCGAAATTTAAATATTGCTGATTTAAATAATAAAACTGCTGCAGCATCATCTTCCATCCGCCGGACAGAAAAATTATGGTAGGCAGGCTCTAGCATTCTACCTTCCAGATCAAGCTGATAAAGTAAATAGACACCAGCCTGTTGACGCGAGCATAACTGATCATGGCTGGATCATGGATGTATTATAAGAAATTGATAAGGCATGCAAAGATGGCGGTCCATTCAATCCAATGAAAGTTGTTCAGTGGTGCATGAAGCAAGCCCCATGGCCAGGAACAGCCAGTTTTTGGCGTAGTGGCCAAGCTCGGTATTGCAAGTGGCGCCAAGAACCTGAAACCTATGAGGAAACTGAAACCTAAATCCCCCACTACACTGAATTTACAGTAATATGGGTACTGTAGAGCCACCTATGAATGAATCATGGTCAAAATTTAATGGAGAGTTCCTTGGCCCATGCTGCACCCCTCCACCGAGTTTCATGCATATCGGGCCGGTAGTTTTTGTTTAATCCTGTCCGCATACAGACACACACACAGACGGGCGAAAACATTACCTTTGCCCCTGGGGCGGAGGTAAAAAAAAACAATAATACATAAAAACAAGGAATTAAATATGTAAAAAGACCCAGGAGGTTAGACAAAGACTAGTCTGAAAAGATGTGTCTTTAGCCGACTTTTAAAAGAGTCAGCAGAGGCCACAGAACGTAGGTCCAATAGACGGGCGTTCCACAGCCTAGGAGCCACAACTTCTGAGGCTCGGTCACCTTCTTTTAGCCTTGAATGGGGGACAACCGACAGTAAGTTACAGTCAGCCAAACTTCAATACTTCGCCCCACCACGACGTGGTCAGAGCAACAACGACAGCAGCAGCAAAGTTTAAGAGGAGTGTTCGGACCACTCTAGACCATCTCCTTATTTAGTGTTGCATCATTCATTGATTGTATATTTCATATCTGCACTCTGACTGCATTGTTCAAAATAGGGGTTGAAAATGAGGGATTTCTGAGTTTCCGGGTTTGAATCTAAAAAATGAATGAAGTCCAATCAGTTGGTAAAATGATACCTCAAATATGACTGGTGTGTTGTATAATATAATAATAATAATAATACAAATATTTATAAAACTAGTGCTGTCAATCGATGAAAAAAATGGAATTGATCACTAATTATTCGTTTAATCATGATTAATCACAAGTTTAAAATACTAGTATTTACTTGGAGGGAGGGGGGCGATAAAACAATTAGGCATGTATGTGTGATGTTAAAATAAAGAAAAGCGTGAAAAAGTGGTTAGAAGAACTACAGTATCAAAAGAACAGCTTTATGTATGCCCATAAGCCAGGCTTGACCTGGCCTGGCTTTTACTCAACTTGCTTCAGTAGAAAGAGTAGCCTACATCACTGCAATGTGCACACATCTTTGGTTTTATCTGGAGGCTTTTCTTTTACTCAACTTGCATCTGTGGGATAGAGTAGTAGGGTTTTATCTTAACTTCCATCTGGAAACTTTTTCAAACTAAATGTGCCGTTCCGTGCCCCGGGGACGTCTCCTCAGTCATGGTGGTATCTCAGCGAGGGTTTACCTGGCTGGATTACCTGAAAGGCATGAGACGCGCAGATAACTTCTCCATGTTTCACATGCCGAAGAAGACGAGTCGATGCTCGTTGCCACAAGAGCAACCAGTCTTTTGCATGCTAGTGATTATTTACTCGCCACAAGGGAGAAGCTTTATCCAATTCAGCAGTAAGAAATGCATGGAAATAGTAGTAACCGAAGTAACTGACGGTAGTACCGACGTAATTCGGTCGGTACCCTTAAATGTACCCAACCCTAGATCTGAAAAAGGTTATCACTTTGAGCATTGTTACTCTACCCAGCACTGCTGCCAACTCCTATCACTATCCCTGTTCTGTCCAAATGCATGGAGTATTTAGCAGTAGGAGCTGAGCTTGTCAGGCTAGCTGTAATAGGGCCACTCTGAGGTTGTGCAACAGGTGACCTAATTACTTGGCGCATACACGCAACCACACACACACGCGGGAGCCTAATCTAATGTTTAGCATCCCTATAGTGCATTGAGCTTTAGCCTCTCTCTCTCTCTCTCTCCCTCCCCATTCTTTCCATTCCAGTCCTCTTGAGTCTCCCAGTAGTCAGATGGGCCAGGCCCACATCTGCAGGCAGTTTTCTGCTTGAGATCCTTGTTCTGCTACATGGTTGATAAGAACTTTGGTACTTCCTCATTCCCCCCGCGTCCTCACGGGCTGAGAGATATGGGGAAATGCAAGGAAGGGCTGCATACATTGACGCTCTTGTTTGTAGTTCACACCCTACCCCTGCCCCCGCCACACACACACATACGCACACACACACACATATTATGCAAACACACAGACACACGCACACACACAAACACACACACATACACACACTTTGATGTTACAACCATCAAAGTTTATTGATTATGAAGTCAGTGTGCCATAATTAAGCTGTGCTTTGTAGTGCCCCGCCTCCCTCTGACTGTGGTGTCACCCCACCTCATGCCAAGTGGGGCTGGGGCATGAATTTCCCCAAAACGTAGCCCTGGCCAGATTCATCGTTTGGCCATCATTTCACAGGGGACTGAAGATGGAACAACATAAAGCTGCTAACTGTGAAGCTTGGAGTCAACCCACCACAGATTAGGCTACTCCTCGTTACTCCTCGTCTTTGGCGCAGTTCTAGCAGCTACGTTGGTCGTGGGTGAGGAGTGAGCCAGTACAGTTAGTGTAACAGTAGCAGTTTTTCCAGCTCTGTTCAGAGGTTGTTTGGAGCAATGCTCTAGTGATGCTCACCCGGTACCCCGTGGTCCCAGCTGGACTGGGGGAGTGCAGCTTGTTGAATGTGACCGCCAGCCGACCCCCCCCCCCCCCCCCCCCCCTCTCTCAGAAGTGTCAGGGTGCATGGGAGAGGATGTGGGGAACCCTTGTGTGCGTCATCCACGCCGTGACCAGGCTGCCGTCAGCACAGCCCAACCGCCGACACGTAGCGCCATGACACAGCAGACGCCGGGGTTTTACCGTCATGCTCTGATGACGTAGGCCTACTGCTGAGTCATGCTCTGATGATGTAGGCCTACTGCTGAGTCATGCTCTGATGACGTAGGCCTACTGCTGAGTCATGCTCTGATGATGTAGGCCTACTGCTGAGTCATGCTCTGATGATGTAGGCCTACTGCTGAGTCATGCTCTGATGATGTAGGCCTACTGCTGAGTCATGCTCTGATGACGTAGGCCTACTGCTGAATTCTGATTCTCACTCAGTTTAGCTGTCGTTGATCAGTTTGAGCTGTAGTCTAGATAAAGCCTGGGTGCCAGGTAGATAAAGCCTGGGGGCCAGGTAGATAAAGCCTGGGGGCCAGGTAGATAAAGCCTGGGGGCCAGGTAGATAAAGCCTGGGGGCCAGGTAGATAAAGCCTGGGGGCCAGGTAGATAAAGCCTGGGGGCCAGGTAGATAAAGCCTGGGGGCCATTAGATAAAGCCTGGGGGCCATGTAGATAAAGCCTGGGTGCCAGGTAGATAAAGCCTGGGGGCCAGGTAGATAAAGCCTGGGGGCCAGGTAGATAAAGCCTGGGGGCCAGGTAGATAAAGCCTGGGGGCCATGTAGATAAAGCCTGGGGGCCATGTAGATAAAGCCTGGGTGCCAGGTAGCTTGTCTTCCACAGCTACCACATGGATATGGGGGAGAGTGACGATGTCATGGTCCATGGAGTAGGCAACAGGTGTCTTTCATCTTTCGGCCCCTGGGTGAACTGTTTTTTTTTTTGCTTCCCTCTGGAAAATTAAGGGGTAGGATTTATGTCCATTGCTCTCTGTAAAGCACATTGTGTTGCCTCTGTGTATGAAATGCACTATACAAATAAAGTTTGATTTGACTTGATTTGATCTCCTCCTCCTCATAGCTCACTCCCTCATTCACTTCTCCCCCCCTTTCATGTAGAAGCACCCAACAACAATAGACTGATCTTATTCTCTTTCTCAACCAACCCCCTCTCTCCCCCTCCCTCCGTCTCTCTCCCCTTCTCTCCCCCTTTCTCCCCCTCTCTCCGTCTCTCCGCGTGTGAGCTGACTTCTTCTCGTCTCAATCTCATTAGATAAGGGGGCTTAGAGAGAGCAGGTAATTAATACGCTTTAGCTGGACAGAGACATGGGGTTGTCCTGGGGGGGCATGGGAGACATGGAGGATTATGTGTTGGTGGGGGGGCAAGGTGGAGGGGAGGCATGGTAATCTGGCGTTACCAGACAATCAGAGAGTTCCGCCTTCTGAACGTCTGGAGATTATTTCTACACCGTTATAGTCTCTCGAATGCTGGCGACAAGCCTTGGCCTAAAGCCTTTGGAATTGGTTCTATTTCAAACCTGAACAAACCGATGCCCTAAGGCAGAGCTTTTCCTGGCTCAGAATGAGGGGGTCCTCCCCCAGGAAAAGGGGCATCAAAAGCTTCATTTCCTGCATTCTGGTACATTTTCTATGCACTAATGTCTGCTGGATTAGCTCTTCTACCTAACTATATTAGCCCACATAATCTGACTTCATTGTGTTTATTTTTTTCTAAATGGCAAACAGCCTAGAGCATTTGTGCAGGCGTATCAAGGCACTGTGACTATAATGTAGGTTGTCAGGCCAAACATACCGTAGGCTACACAGTAGACCTGGGGTTTCATGTCAATGGCTTGAGAAGAGGCTCCACACTCCCATAGAGAAAGCATTGTCTGTTCTATAACCGGATCTTGATAACTTGAGCTCAAGGTGCTAGATGCATTCGTGAAGTCGAGAGCTTTGTCCCAGTCTAAATCTTGTGTTTCTGTGACCCTCCTAAGTCAAGATATGGCTGTTTAGGCATTTAAGTCATGGGAGAAAAACTTTGGTTTTCACAGCTACCACAAACGACACCACATGAGTGTGTAACTAGCGAATCGTCTGAATGGAAAAAAGGTCACACCAGAACAATAATGCGCTCCCAATTATATTTCAAGGTCGCACAGATTACATGTTTACAACATAAATCAATGGAAAACAACCTACTATGCAAAATGTGTGCCGGTTGGCAGGTCTTGGTGTTTTTTTTGTCAAGCTGGAGGTGGCAAATTTGACGGCGGCCTGGTAATTCTCTATGCAGGAAAAACTCTGCCCTAAGGCCTTGGGATTGGTCCTGCAATGCAGGTTTCTTTAAACGTTCAAAGTGTTTCCACCCACTGAAACTTGAATGAAAATCTCTAGTTGAGCGAAGTGTTTAGAGACCAGGCTCCTCTGGGGAGAGAGACTGGTTTCTATTTACCTGGTTTCCTGTCTAGAGCCGCTGGTATCCTGTCACACAAATGCCCAATCGAGCAGCCTAGTCTCGCCAGTTGCTACGAATTAGAATAAAAAATGAACATGCCAAACGAAGAAGCCTATTCCAGAAGAAGTTCTTGCCGCATCGCATCGTAGGTTTATGGGTAGGCCTGTTGTTGGACAGGGGGATCACTGTCTGCTTAGACCGGAAACCACAAGTGCAAAGCAAATAGCCCCCCAGGCTAATGGGAAACTACCGAGGAGAGCCTGGTGACACGAGGCTAATGTGAAAGCGAAAGTTGATCAGGTCTCGTTAACGTTACTAGACTAGTAGCCGCGTACAAGCTCATTCTGAGACAAATCGTTTGTGTTGTATTATGTCTCTTCAATCCAAGAACTAACGTGAGCTAACGTTACTATGCTAGCGGTACGCTAGTAGGACTATTCTGGTCCCGTCAGGTCCGGAAGACGTGCATCCCCACCGGTACATGTGCTACTACGATACTGTGAAAAAAACAAGTGTCACATTTTCAGAATTTTGAAATCGACTTGGTACCAAAGTATCAGTTCTTGTGACATCCCTACCGATAAGATACTGTAAGGACGAGTGACTACAATAATTCCAATGTACCTGTACCCGTACTTATAAACCTTTCTATCTCGTCTAACTCGGCTAGTTGGGTCAGTTGTTTGTTGACCTGACCTTGTGCTGCCGGAGCAGAGACAAGGCAGTCCATGCAGCCTCCAGCCTGGCCAACCAATCACAGAGAGAGTAGGGGGGACAGGCTGCGACCTTGGCTAATCAGAGAACCGATAAGCACATGAGCTCACCCCCACTGTCCTCCCTTCCCTTCCACCACAGTCTCTGGCTGCATCCGAAATCACACAGTTTAGTATTTAGTGTGTCAGAAAAAGATCTAATATGTCCCGATTACATACATAGTATGTCAGATGCAGAATGCCAAAAGTACCCAGAAGGCATACTGCATCCAGTCATATGCCAGTGGGCTTTTCTAGCTATTCTTACCCACAATCCTCTGCATCACTTCCCCTGAGCCGAGGAGATGGCATAGACAGATGACAGCACACTGACAGAGCAATGATTAGCCTGACAATCTACATTATAGTCAAAATAAACGTGTTTACGAAAACCAAACTTGTTTGTTCATCTGAAAATACAGTATACACTGGGACCGTCATTTCTGTCTGGATGGACCAGAAATATAGTAACACTCGTGATACTATCACAATGGCCCAGTCCCAATGTCCCCCCTAAACCCTCAAGCCCTGAGCCCTCACAGACTTATTGACGTCACCTGGTAAAGTGGTTGAGTGCGAGAGGCTGCAAGGGCTTGAATTGGTATAAAAAGGAATGGGACAGCACTTGCGACATCACATTACGTTGACGTGAAAACATATTTCTTACTATTGTGGGTGTGGGGCTATTTTTCAATTTTACATGTTTTTCTTGTAGGCCTTCGTGTAAATTAATTTTGGGCTGAGTCAAATCCCCTTTACATTATCAGAACTCTCTGTGTTACCCTCAAAACAAGTCTGTTCAACTTGTTGAAATCATTTCATTTTGTGGTCATATGCGAACTACATTACTGCCTGTGATTCTTGTTTGTGATGAATCCAAAAGTATTTACTTAAGAATGATAATACACATTCCTGCACCTCACATCTCTTTCCATATTCATGTTGGAGATCTCAATTCAACACTGCACCGAAATGGGTAATTAATGTCATACTTCTTTTAACCGGGCAATTTAGAGCAACAGAAATCGATGTAAATTATAAACATAGCCTACATATTTTTAAACAAATCACATTATACAAACCCATGGGGTTAATAACCCATACTTAAAAATAATGAAACCAAAATAATTATAAGGCTACTTGTGCAGATAAGAAAGTCCAGCTGAAAACATGAAAACATATTTTGTTTTGTAACGTGAACATTAGGGTTGGTTGATCTGTCCGTGCTTGTTTATTGGCTGTTCTTCAGGTGACCCCGTGTTTCACGTCACAACGATATGAACTGTGGGTAATTCCCTTAGAAAGTCTGCAGAAGTGCAGACTTACGGTAAGGGGACATAAAGGGCTCAAAATGTCTGCCAGAGAGCCCTCATGCACTTGCCGATTTGACATTGGGACACCCCTAAGCCCTCGCAGACTTCGCGGGAGCGCGCCCTTAAGTCTGTGAGTCTGCAAGGGTGGACATTGGGACTGGGCCAATGATGACGTGATGGCATAACATGAGTGTTTCTATATTTCTGCTATCGTCATGATCAACTTTTCAGTCAAAATGAAATGCCAACAAACTGGTTATGCTAGCCAGGTTCCCAAATACATGTTTGCTTGTTTGACACGTTATTTGACTGCCTGTCACCATCCAGACACAAATGAAGGTCCCAGTGTTCAGATGAACAAACAAGTTTGGTTTTCGTAAACATGTTTATTTTACCAACCAGTGTTCCCCTACCATTACTCGGAGGGGAAACACTTCACCTCCCGCCCCTCCTGAAAGACCTCAAAAGCAAAAAAATAGCTGACTTTTAGATCGCTAACGTTTTAGCATAAGTCAATGGAGTTTAACATAGCGAAAATTAGCATCGCGATTAGCAGACATTTTGTGACTGGGAGTGAGAGATGATGAAATATTTTCGGTTGCTCTAGCTAGCTAGATAGACTAAACTGTGGTTACATTACTTATGTATTCTGATGTTAGTAACTATGTAGGCTAACATCAGCTAGGCTATGTGTTGTGGACTAAATTATGTTCCATTCAGGTTAGTTCACATTATTCACATTTAGGCTATGCATTTTCAGCAATGCTTTTGTGAAAAGAATCCTAGGGGAAACACTGCCAACTGTTAAAACTTGACTGGACTGGACTGGACTGGACTGGACTGGACTGGACTGGACTGGACTGGACTGGACTGGACTGGACTGACAACACTGAGGCCCTCTATAGGAGAGAAGAGAGTAGCAGCCTGATGTTTTAACGGTCTGTGGTAGCAGCACACTTCTTTGATGTGGATGTTCTACCAGGCTGTGGTAGCAGCACACTTCTTTGATGTGGATGTTCTACCAGGCTGTGGTAGCAGCACACTTCTTTGATGTGGATGTTCTACCAGGCTGTGGTAGCAGCACACTTCTTTGATGTGGATGTTCTACCAGGCTGTGGTAGCAGCACACTTCTTTGATGTGGATGTTCTACCAGGCTGTGGTAGCAGCACACTTCTTTGATGTGGATGTTCTACCAGGCTGTGGTAGCAGCACACTTCTTTGCCGTGGCCTGCTGGGGAAGCAGCACTAGGTCTGGGGAGAGTAAGACAAACAAGCTGAACAAGCTGGTGAGGACGGACAGCTTTGTCGTGGGGCAACAACTGGACAGCCTGGGGGCTGTGGTGGAGAGGAGGATGAGGGACAAACTGAAGTCCATCCTGGACAACCCCTCTCGTCCCCTCTATGACGCGCTGTGGCAGATGGGGAGCACCTTCAGCCCCAGGCTCATCCCACCTACGTGCAAAACCGAACGGTTCAGGCGCTCTTTTGTGCCAGCGGCCATCAGACTCTCTAACAGTGCTCACATCGTCTTGTGTGTTCCTGAGTATTGTTTGGCTCACGGTGAGTCACCTGCCAAGGTGTATGTAAAATCTACCGGCCAAGTATTTTTTTTTTTTTTTCAGACAGCCTTCGGAAATCTAGTCGCCAATTGAAAATTGTACCTGCATTTGGCCGGTGGCAGGTGTTAATTTTCAGCCATGTATGTATGTATGCATGTATTTATGTATGTATGTGTATTATATACATATCTATACAGACTTATGTATGCATATATATTTATGCATACAGTATATATTTTTCTTGTAATTTAATTGAATCTATTAAGTATATTCTCCATATTTATTCCGCTGTACTTTCCCACTGCTGTTGCTACTTTCCTCCACTGTTCCTGTACATTTCCACTGCTGAAACCCATGGGGATTATTAAAGTATCAGATCTGTTTATCTAAGATAGTTACTTGACGTTGCTCGCTAGAGATACTGGCCCCTTAATCATTTGACCAGTTGTTTATACTGTGTTTGACATTTCTGTCAAACTCACGGATGTAGCACCAGCTAAGATGTACAGTACATTAGCACTAGTTACAGGGGTACAAACGGGTTACTTGGATAAACTGACCACATATTGGAATCTACATGGTTACCTTCTTGCCGGGAAAAATATTAAAACTTAGTGACATATTAACAGTTGTGAGAGCCAAAATTACAGACTGAGCGCCAGGTTAATGCATGCATGCTAAACACGTATTAAAGTATGCAGCTTTAGTCTGACCTCGGCCAATCTGTGTCTCGCATAGTACCCACTAACTAGCCTACGTGTTCTCCTACTTATCTGCCTGCCTACCTACCTACCTACCGGTCTATCTTAACTAGGCCTACTCATTCTCCTACTTATGTGCCTACCTACCCACCCACAGGTCTATCTTAACTAGGCCTACTTGTTCTCCTACTTATCTGCCTGCTTACCTACCTACCGGTCTATCCTAACTAGGCCTACTCACTCTCCTACTTATCTACCTACCTGCCTACCTCCCTACATACATACACACAAGTACTTATTCTCCTACTTATCTACCTACCTATCTGTCTGTTTATCTACTACCTACCTGTCTATCTAACTAGGCCTACTCGTTCTGGCCCTCTGTGAGAAGTTTAGATTTATTTATTTGTGATGGGACAGTGCATATTAATGAACATTCAACAATAGGCCTCAATGTAAATATGGCTGATTAAACAGTAGCATCAGGAGTCCCTGGTGTCTCAGTATAAACATCTATTAATATACATGCATGCAGCACAAACACACAACAGAGCAGAAGAGCAAAGAGATGGGGAAAAGGAAGTGTCTGGACAGACAGAGAATTGAGATGTATGCCTAGCTCAAGGGAAAAGGCAGAATCAGACCGCCATTCAGAGTGATCATCACATGTCTGCTTTAATACATGCCTTCAGGTGATTTTTAAAGGAGTCATAACAAGAACAAACATCTTTTTGTCACGTAGTGAGAGGCGGCACATCACACTGTACTGTATAGGCGACGAAACACACACACACACGACATGGCTGAAGCATCCACCAATGAAACTCCTCTCTGCTCTTAACCCATCCCGTCGTCCTTCCCCCAAGGGCAGCCGGGAGCAGACAGTAGGCAGGGTGCATGCTGGGACGCGCCCAGGGACCAACCAA
>NC_140244.1:16842263-16872263 GCF_949987555.1 Borostomias antarcticus | reverse complement strand
GGAGAGGGCGAATCCAACCTACCCATACGAAGAAGAGAAGTAGCCTCCACGATTGTCAGCCTCTTTTGAGCTCGGTGAGTGCTAGGATTGCCGTGGTTACTGGTGTTACCTGATGTTGGGGCATACACCGTTCATACACCGTTCATACACCGGTCATACACCGGTCATACACCGGTCATACACCGCTGCATTGGTCTACTTGCCCACCTCCCCACCGTTGTGTTGCTTTTAAAAAAAACATTTAATTCATTTTCGTGTATCAGCATCCAGGTTCATGAAAAACAACAACCCTGATTTGTAAAATACCAAGCATCAATACAAGACGACGGACGCTATAAACTGTGTCTGCTCTCATTCACTCCGTCGCGCACCAGACAGCGAGTGACAGCCTCGCAACAGCAGCGCTATCAGACTTCCCTTGTCACATGACGTGAGTCTAGAGCAGCCCTCAGCCTTCTTTCACTTTTTAAACTTCTCAGAAGTGGCTGTAAGTAGGCTGCCATGTTTAATTGATCAACTATAGCCAAATTATGGAAAATTCCACAATATTCCACATTTTTACAATTGATTCCATTTTTATTACCTAATTCTGCGATTCTGTCTGTGATTTCTGCATCACGGAAATCATAGGGCCCTACCTCTAATGTCACTCCACACCACTGGACATCCGGGTCACGACACCAATGTAACCATTGTTCTCTCGTCTGCGTTGTGTTCAGCAGTTCGACCCGTGTTCAGGGCTTGCCCAGGGCGGGATTCGAACCCACGTTCGACAAGTTCTCCCGCTTGTGAGGAGGACACAAGGACAGCTGCACCAATAGGGACGTCCCTCTTGGAGGGACAGTCAGCGCTCCTTTGAGGAGTGAGTTTCACCGGCTGCTCCACGTTTCACTCAGTTACATTAGCCCACCCTGTCCTACCCTAGCCCATCCTGTCCTACTCTAGCCCATCCTGTACTACCCTAGCCCACCCTGTCCTACCCTAGCCCACCCTGTCCTACCCTAGCCCACCCTGTCCTACCCTAGCCCACCCGTTCCTACCCTAGCCCATCCTGTCCTACTCTAGCCCATCCTGTCCTACCCTAGCCCACCCTGTCCTACCCTAGCCCACCCTGTCCTACCCTAGCCCATCCTGTCCTACCCTAGCCCATCCTGTCCTACCCTAGCCCACCCTGTCCTACCCTAGCCCATCCTGTCCTACCCTAGCCCACCCTGTCCTACCCTAGCCCATCCTGTCCTACCCTGTCCTACCCTAGCCCATCCTGTCCTATCCTGTAATACCCTAGCTAGCCCACCCTGTCCTATCCTGTCCTACTCTAGCCCATCCTGTCCTATCCTGTGCTACCCTGTCCTAGCCTATACCGTATCTGTCAGCCACTTCCATATTGAATCCGACCAGCCCATAGTTAGAGGAAGTAGCACACCTGCCTGTAGAGCTCCACCTATCAGAGTCCTGCCCTGCGTGGGTGTGGAGAGGACACAGGCCTATCAGAGTCCTGCCCTGCGTGGGCGTGGAGAGGACACAGGCCTATCAGAGTCCTGCCCTGTGTGGGCGTGGAGAGGACACAGGCCTATCAGAGTCCTGCCCTGAGTGGGCGTGGAGAGGACACAGGCCTATCAGAGTCCTGCCCTGTGTGGGTGTGGAGAGGACACGGGAAGAGGGCGGGCTCTTCTGACTGCTCTCTTATCAGACAGACCTTGACTATGACACTGGCCTGGGAGAGAGAGAGAGAGGGAGATAGAGAGGGAAAGAGAGAGAGAGAAAGGGAGGGATGAGAGGGAGAGAGAGGGAGAGAGAGGGAGAGAGGGAGAGAGAGAGAGGGAGAGGGAGAGGGAGAGAGGGAGAGAGAGGGAGAGAGAGGGAGATAGAGAGGGAGAGAGAGGGAGATAGAGAGGGAGAGAGAGGGAGATAGAGAGGGAGAGAGGGAGTGATGAGAGACAAACATGGGGAGAGAAGAGACAAACAAGAGCGGAGATTAGATATATAAGAGAGAGAGAGGGAGAGAGCGAGGGAGAGGGAGGGAGAGAGCGAGAGGGAGAGAGAGAGGGAGCCTGAGGGTCTCTCCGAGGGGTGTCCTCTCACCCAGATCCAATGATCAGTATTCCCATAGAGCCACCATCGGCATCATCATCATCATCATCACCACCACCACCCTGTCCATCACTATCCATTATCACAGCTTATCTAGATGTGCTAATGGTTACTGTACTCTCTCTCTCTCCCTCTCTCTCTCCCTCTCTCTCTCCCTCTCTCATGCTCTCTCTCTCCAATCCCATTCCTCACAATCTCATCGCTCCTTCTCCCTTCGCCACCCCCACCCTCCCTCTCTGCTGGTTTTCAGGGTTTTGTGTGTGTGTGTGTGTGTGTGTGTGTGTGTGTGTGTGTGTGTGTGTGTGTGTGTGTGTGTGTGTGTGTGTGTGTGTGTGTGTGTGTGTGTGTGTGTGTGTGTGTGTGTGTGTGTGTGTGTGTGTGTGTGTGGGGAGAGAGAGGGAGCCCCTCTGCTGGTTGTCAGGGTAGTGTGTGTGTGGGGAGAGAGAGGGAGCTCCTCTCTGCTGGTTGTCAGGGTCGTGTGTGTGGGGGGGGGAGGGGGATCTACCACTTGGTTGGGGGGGGGTTATTATGGCAATGAGGATGTCTCATGTATTTTTTGGTTGTCATGGCAACTTCAGGCCCTTGACATCCACATGTGATAGTGGTGAGGGCTGTTCACTCTCCTCATGCACCAACGCACGAGTACTCATTCACACAATGGCACAATCATCTGTACACCGGCTCAAACGCACCCTAATGTTACGTAAATAAATCCGTTTCTGTGATAATCTAATTTTGTAAATACTGAAAAGAATATTTCCTCTCAACAAGTTACAGGGCCACCACAAAAAAACATCTACTAACAGTTTTAGGCACAACGGGCCAGTTTTGCACATCGAACCGTTACTGTATATAAAAAAAAAAGACTAACATCAGCCGATACCGATACGATTGCAGATGCATCCTTAATAGTAAGAAGTAGCAACAGCTGTAGCAGTACACAAACACCGAGTCTAGACCCTCTCCTAGTCAGGACTCAGGACACAGGACTCAGGACCCAGGACCCAGGACCCAGGACCCAGGACCCAGGACTCAGGACCCAGGACTCAGGACTCAGGAGGAGTCAGGACTCAGGAGGAGTCAGGACTCAGGAGGAGTCTGGACTCAGGAGGACTCAGGAGGAGTCAGGACTCAGGAGGAGTCAGGACTCAGGAGGACTCAGGAGGACTCAGGACTCAGGAGGAGTCAGGACTCAGGAGGAGTCAGGAGGAGTCAGGACTCAGGAGGAGTCAGGACTCAGGAGGACTCAGGAGGACTCAGGAGGAGTCAGGAGGACTCAGGAGGACTCAGGAGGAGTCAGGACTCAGGAGGAGTCAGGACTCAGGAGGACTCAGGACTGTGCCTGACCAGCTGAGACCCGGAGCGGGAGAGTCTGTCCAGGGCTGTGTGTTTGCAGCTGGGGGCAGAGAGCACCTTCAGCAAGGCTCTTCACCCCGCTGCTCCATCCTCGACATGTTAGCGCTTTATGCTGTGTTCACACCGGGCGCGGCGAGAAAATTTGCGCCGCCCAGTTCGCCCAATCTCGCCGCGGGATCAATGGGTCGCCACGCAAATCCGCCGCAGAAAGTTCCAAAAATTGAACTTTTGCGATTCGTGCCGCCCGCCGCCCAGTTCGCGCGAATTGTATTGACTTTCTATGTAAACTCGCCGCGCCACAGGAAAAATTTGCGCCCGGTGTGAACACAGCATTAGTAATATTGTGTCTGTGGCCCAGAGAGAGGGATGAGAGGGGCGGGGCTGCCCAGGAGAGGAGAGCGCTTGGGAGAGAGAGAGGTGGAGGGATAGAGAGAGAGAGCGCTTTGGAGAGGGGGGGGGGGGTAGAGAGAGAGCGCTTGGGAGAGAGAGAGAGGTGGAGGGATAGAGAGAGAGAGCGCTTGGGAGGGAGAGAGAGGTGGAGGGATAGAGAGAGAGAGCGCTTGGGAGAGAGAGAGAGAGGTGGAGGGATAGAGAGAGAGAGAGGTAGAGGGATAAAGAGAGAGAGCGCTTGGGAGAGAGAGAGGTGGAGGGATAGAGAGAGAGCGCTTGGGAGAGGTATTTGGGTGAATATTCATTCCAGCGTGTGTGTCATCTGGGGCTTGCGTTCACATGACAGAACTAATGGCTTGTGACAGCCTGCTAATAGAGTGTGAGAGGACAGAGACGAGGGCAACCCTCCCTCCGCCCGGCTACTGACACCAGCCTGCCATCAGCGCCTTCTGAACTCTGTACACACACACACACACACACACACACACACACACACACACACACACACACACACACAGGGGTTTTCCTGACACAGAATGGGTCTTTGGGGGGGAGGGGGTGCACATGCAATTTTTGGGGGAAACCTACGTTTTATGCTGAGTAGCCTACCAGCATATACAGGCCTATATTCTTCACTGTCGTTCTGACTGAGCTCACTTTTCACAATCGTGGGAAATCTCCCGACATGACACAAAATGGATATGAAGCCAAAATGTTTTAGATACTGATAAGATACTGATAACCTGTCTGTTAATGATCTTGATTACTAGTGGTCCAAACCATGGACAATGCAAGAAAGAGGGATGGGCTGCACTTGAAACAAGCTATCAAACACATTTGGAGAGGATTTGAATTGCTATATTTATTCTCAATTTTTAGCATTTTGGTGCTGGTGATTTTCCTTTGGTTCTGGCTAAAATCTCTTTGGGGGGCGCCAAAAATTCCTCCATGATTTTGGGCTTTTTTTGTAACACTGCCTCTGTCTGACCATCACATCCACCCTGAAACACCCCCACACCCTCCTCTGGGCCTGGAGGGAGGCTAGCACTCTGGGAAGCAATGCTTATTTCCTGTGTGTGTGTGCGTGCGTGCGTGCGTGCGTGCGTGCGTGCGTGCGTGTGCGCGCGCGCCAGTGGTGATGTCAGAGGTCGTAGTTCACAGTAGCAGGGGTGTGTGAACAGGGTCTGAACTGTGTGTTCAGTTACTGTTTAGTTCACTAACTCTGTCACTTTCTCTCTCTCTCTCTCTCTCTCTCTCTCTCTCTCTCTCTCTCTCTCTCTCTCTCCCTGCAGCCCCTCCTCCCGGCAGGTTCAACCGAAGAGTGTCAGGTGAGTGCTGTCGTCATCCCTTGTTCTCTCTCTCTCTGTGCCAGTCTTCTCCCCCGGGGAGGCCTGCCTTACCTGCACACACACCTGTGACACATCACGTATCTCACCTTTCCTCTGCACTTTGCTCATGTCATCCTGGCGTCCTCTTGTTCAAGTCAGCATTATTGTTTACAGTAACAACACTAGGCTCTAGGCTGTCCAGGCGTTGTCTTAGTGCCCTGGACTCATAATAGGAGGTGTGTGTGTTTGCCTCTCACACTAATCCCTAGTGTGTGTTACATCCTCTTTGTTTCCCCTATAATGTGTTACACTCTCCCCATTGCCTGCTGTGTGAGTGTGAGTGTGAGTGAGTGAGTGTGTGTGTGTGTGTGTGTGTGTGTGTGTGTCTAAATATGCCTGCAGCTCGTGTTCCAGTCTAACTGGGTGTTTGGCTGCTCAGTCCTGATCCTCTCCAACAAGCCCTCCCTCCTCCTCCCTGGCTGTGGGGTGCATCCCAATACTTCCCATGTCCTCCCTTCCTCCCCCCTGGCTGTGGGGTGCATCCCAATACTTCCAATGTCCTCCCTTCCTCCCCCCTGGCTGTGGGGTGCATCCCAATACTTCCCATGTCCTCCCTTCCTCCCCCCTGGCTGTGGGGTGCATCCCAATACTTCCCATGTCCTCCCTTCCTCCCCCCTGGCTGTGGGGTGCATCCCAATACTTCCCATGTCCTCCCTTCCTCCCCTCGTTCGCTACCACCCAATCACCACCCGGATGTATCAGAGAGGAGGGGTCAAACTATGGGGTCAAATTGATTGCAAAAGTGTTGCACGCCTAAAAACAAAACCATAGGCATAGGCATTTCGTAGCTCTGTGCACAGCAAAATTGAATGGGTTCTAATTTGGCCCATGCTACACCCTCCACCGAGTTTCATGAAAATTGGTCTGATCGTTTTTGTGCGTGGCTGTAAGCCAGCACACCTAGTATAGCACTTGTCGGGTTATCACTCCCTCCCTCCCGCCGTTGAATGTTGACCTCCATCTCTCTGTTGGCACCACAAGAGGCAGTAGTCCCAGCACACCAAAATAAAGAAGGACACCAAAATCAACCTGCTGGTCTCTACTGCACAAGTAGAGTAGTGGTGAAAGCAATGGACTCCCACGCGGGAGATCGGGGTTCAAGGCCCCGGTAGGGATGATTTTATGGGACTATACCCCAAACCTCCACATGTTCATCCTTTCACTCCGGCCTTTGCCACTTGTTTTGGGATGCACCTGTGGTGTGTGTGTTACAGTCTAGACCTCCCCCTGTCTGTAGTGTTTTACAGGCCTAGTTTCACATGGAACACTCCGCACTCTTCACCCACTCGATAACTTGATTTGCACATTCCTGCTTCCCGAGTAATGCCAGGTCGCTCCCTCTCCATGGCTAGTGGCCAAGTGATGGACCGGTCCAGTGAGCTCTGTCCTGATCTCTGTGATGGACCGGTCCAGTGAGCCCTGTCCCCTGATCTCTGTGATGGACCGGTCCAGTGAGCTCTGTCCCCTGATCTCTGTGATGGACCAGTCCAGTGAGCTGTGTCCTGATCTCTGTGATGGACCGGTCCAGTGAGCTCCCTGTCCTGATCTCTGTGATGGACCGGTCCAGTGAGCTCTGTCCTGATCTCTGTGGGCATGGCCATCCAGCCCACCTCAGCCCTATGGCCAGCAACTCAGTCACCTAGCAACGGCCAACAATTAACCTGTGGATAATTATGTATGTATCATATAATCCATGCAGGGTTTTTCCTGCATAGAGCAATCTTTAGCGCCACCCAAAGAGATTTTAACCAGAGCCAAAAGACAGGAAAATCACCAGTGCCAAAATGCTAAAAATGTAGAATAAAAACAAAGAAAGAATATAGGCATATATATGCCGGTAGGCTATTCGGCAAAAAAACTGAGGTTTCCCCCAAAAATGGTACGAGCATCATCCCCCAAAGACCCATTCTGAACCAGGAAAAACCCTGCCATGTGGTCGAAAAGATCTGATGACATCTGCAGTAGTAGGAGCTAACTAAACACATGCTGTAGCTAGTTTGCTGTATATGGTTCAGAATGTTGGGAGGTTTAGTGAAATAGCGTTGCAATTATGTGGCCACTTTATATAACTTATAACAGTGTGTCCACTTGATGAAGGGTTCAGTGGGTGAGTGGTCCATTTGAGATTGGGCAACAATGTACAGTCATTACAGGCGTCACTAGCCATTAAACCCCTGGAACTTTCCAGAAAGATGCTGCTCTCCTGGTGTTCAACCACCCCAAGTTCTCCCACACAACTTCCCTTCTCCGTTCTCTACACTGGCTCCCTGTAGCAGCTCACATCTGGTACCAGCACAGCTTTTCTGTCCCGCAGTGATGGAATGAACTGCCCACTGCACTGTCATCTCAACAACAGAATCACTGCCCATCTTTCACTGCAGGCCCAAACCCACCTCTTAAGAAGTACTACCAGGATCCTCCCTCTTAAGCACCTGTTGTATTTTTTGTTCGCTATTCTTGCATTTTGCCTTCATCTACAAAACAACAAACAAACATTATTTCTCACACGGTGAGACACGCACATCACACAGTGTAGGCGGTGAAACGCGCGCGCACACACACACGCGGCTGGAGCATCCACTGATCTCTTCTCTCTGTTCCTCACCCAGCACTAGACTATGATCTCAGTCACTTGTCTTAGAAAGGAGATGCACTTGTGTGTAGCATTCTAAGAATTAGAACTATGGAAGTATGACTATATGACTAGGTATAATTTACAATTATACCACGGTTATCACAAATATGAAGGAATATGTATTTAATACATTCAATCTACTCGTACTGTAAATATGGGGCACCACCCTGTTCTGTACAGGGAAACAGATAACAATAATTAATTATATTTATTTAAGGCATACTAATCAATTATTAAAATAATAAGAAAACACAATTCAAAAATAGATGTAAAAACAAATGTGGCAATATGAAAACACAGCAGAAATGAAATGAATGATCCTCTAAGTTTAATACAACACTTGCATCAACACCACAACAAAGGAGAACAGCTGGGTTGAACCTTACGGTAGGGAGGAGAAGGGATGTGTCCAGAGGCGTTTCGCTCCAAGAAGTGAAGAGGCACGTGACTGATGTTCGCTTGGTTTGATGCAGGGTGTAGCACGCCTGCACTTCCGTTGAAACAGTGATGGTAGACTGTTGGCGAACGTTGATATTCGCGGAGATTCCAAGTTCAGTTTCAGAGCTGTTGGGCGTAGACTACAGCAAACTGAAATGGTTCAGTGTTTAAAAGTTGCAAATGTCTCGTTCAAACCCTCTGCTCTCGCCAGAGGTGGATGGTTTGAAGAGTTTGTGGAAATGAGTACACAAGCAAAAAACTTGAGAGCACAGAATCTGTCCCGTCCCCCACTTACAAAGGGCAGGAAACCAAGGTGTGTCCCGTTTGCATGGACACTAACAATTGGTCAGGTGGACGTCTGTGGGCTCTCACTTCACTTCACTCCATTCGGGTCATAAAAGGGGATTCAAGATTCTCTTAAGAGTCTGGAATCATCAAATATCCCTGTTATGGTTTCAACATGATACTGCTTCATGCTTTTAGCTTCAGGTTGATACCAAACATCGCTAGGTTGACTTAGCAGCATGGAACAGCATCTCATGGTGGCTGCATCACATAGTTGGGAGAAGGTAATTTAACTTTATGAATGACAAAAGGAGAACGAATGTCAATTCTCTTTGTTTCACTGTGTGAGTCTGCTGGGAGAGAGCTCGTTGGAATGTTGGCACTGGACAAGTTTTATTGCTCGGAGGGAGGGAGGAGGGAGGAGGAGGGAGGGAGGGAGGGAGGGAGGACCACCATTGTGAGAAGAGAGGAAGAGTTAATGGTTCACCAAATCCCATTTCAAGGGACCATGTCCTTTGTCTAGAGAGGGCTCTGTCAGGTTTACTGTGAGTTTGACAGGAACCAGTCCAAACGAACCCACGTTTCCCCCTGCGTGACCTCCCATTGACTAGTCACTGGGTAGGGGAGAGCAGGAGGTCCCTGGCTTCTCTAGAGGCCTGCAGATCTCTATCAGCATAGTTTGAGATCACTAACATTCCTGTCAGTTAGGTGGTCTCACAGTATGGTCTGTATAATATTTGTCATGTCCATTATCTGCTACTTGTCAGTTCTGGCAAGTAGTCAGAATATGCAGCAGTCAGTCAGAATGTGCTTATGAGCTCTGATCGTCACCTGCACAGTCCTTATCCTCTCAAATTAGCCCTAACTCTTCCCCTGCCTAAAAGGTGTTACAGTCTAACTCTTCCCCCTACCTGTAGTGTGTATGAGCTCCTGTGTCTCGTACCCGGAGGTCTCAGAAAGGAGGCACAGAGAGGAGTGACTGAAACCAGCTAGCAAAGAGAGAAGACGACGATCTGGACGCATCTTTCACTACCGCATCACATGCTGTGACAACTATTGATGATGACATCACCTCATACTGATTACAGCTCTGAAGCGAGATTTATTTTCTTCCAACATCCAATTCTGTATTATTTTTTCTATTGAAAAACGCTATGATTGCAGCTGAAGTATTTATCATCTAGGCTATTAAAGAAAATATAAATCTTAATGAAATTAAAATGCACAGATTCTCTCCTTATCGAAGGTTGACCAGTTTGAAATGTGTTTATCTGAATATGATCCACATTTTCGGTATCATCTCTTACCATTATAAGATTTTCATAGTGAGCACAAAATGGATGCCTGTGCAGTATTCTCCAGGATTCTTTGCCTAATTGTTCCACGACGCACATCTCAACAGGCAAAACTCAATGATTAACAGGGAAATGGCAAATGCTGATTGGATAGTTTTTGTTTTTTTTACGATAGGATAAAAAATCTTTCTTGCTGAAGTTTAGTGAGACCATGTAAAATAAATGGTAAATGGACTATATAGCGCTTTTCCACCTTAGAGGCACTCAAAGCGCTTTACAATGGCCTCTCATTCACCCATTCACACACACATTCACACACCAATGGCGGTAGCTGCCATGCAAGATGCTAACCTGCTCATTGGGAGCAATTTGGGGTTAGGTGTCTTGCTCAAGGACACTTCGACATGTGGACAGTTGGAGCTGGGATTCGAACCAGTGACCCTTCGATCACTGAACGACCCGCTCTACCAACTGAGCTACAGCCTCCCCTTAAAATAGTTAAGCCCTACCCGAGAAATCCTTCAGCTATATTGGTTGATTTCCATTGACATCTACCATGCGATTTATTAAGCTTCTGATTAGAATGTGAAATATGTTATATAAAAACATTAATTTGGCAAATGTATTAATTTGACTAAAATTGGTCATTAGCAATTGTCATGACAGAATATGATGCAGGAGTGAACCGATCATCTGCTCTCCTCGCTAGCTCGTTTCCTCCTCTCCTCTCCTCCTCTCCTCCCCCAATAGAGGAGTTTGGAAAGTTTTGGGATGCGACACTTCTCCTGTAGTGTGTTTCTTACAGTCTAAAGCCTAATTTATGCTTCTTGAAAAGTGTTGCTCAACAAAAAAAAAAGTGTCGCTCGACATGTTGCATTTATGCTTCGGGCGACACTTCGCGTCGTCTCTATGGAGTCTCTTGTTGTCGTTCTGAGAGAAGCGGCTTTCTGAGGGAAAGAGTTTAATCTGAGGTAAAGAGGTTGTTCAGAGAGCGGTTGTCATTGTGTTTTGTTTTCATTCTTTTTCGCAGTACTTGGGCATCTCTGTGAAGGGGCAGGGATGAATTGTATAGATGAGGATATCTCCTCACAAGCTGGGAGAGACGTTCCTCTACTCCTTCCATGACAGACAAACGTCAAATGACAGACAACTAGAACAAGGCTGCGGAATAAGCATATCCATGGCAACGCACGAGCCTTCTATCCAGCTATCCAATCACACTTGAGCGACAATTTGTGACGGAGTCAGCGACATTAGAAAAAAACGTGCGCGACAGCCCGCAGCAACACTTTTCTTTTCCACAAAGTGTCGCCCATGACGTCAAAAGTGTCGAGCGACGATTTTAAGTGTCAAGCGACAAAGCATAAATTGGGCTTAAGTCTTCCCCCTGCCTGTAGTGTGTTATTGTCTATGACCCAATCCCAATGTCCACCCTCACAGACTCACAGACTTTGAGGCGCGTTCCCGCTAAGTGCCTGAGGGTTTAGGGCTGTCCCACTGTCAAATCGTCAAGTGCGTGAGGGCTCTCTGGCAGACATGTTGAGCCCTTTATGCCCCCTTTCCATAAGTCTGCACTTCTGCAGACTGTGCCAGTGGGGAAAATACCCACAGTTCATATTGTTGTGAGGTGAAACACCAGAAGAATGATAAACACGCATGGAAGCAATGTTCACATTACACATCAAAAAAGGACTGGCCTTTACATGGTAAGCGCTCCAGCCTGTTGAGCTACCGGGGCCCCCCCAGGGTAGACCAACTTGAGGTCAAGTGGAAGTGCCTGGTCTAGCAGACCTACATCAAAAGAAACAACTATAATAATGGTAATAACAATAATACAACTCATGCTGAATAATGAATTAGCCCTACTGGTTAATTACAAACTAGGAAATAGGATCACCCTCATTTGGAAATGTAGTCTTAAGAACAGGCTGACCAAGATGTTGTTTGGTTGAAGACAGGCAGCCCTGAATGAGTGCATATAAAACAAATGATCTCCAGAGATAACTGTCAGAGTGTGTTTAGAACAGGCACACACATGCTCAGTGTTGCGAACGGTGTTGCGATAGCGTTTCCATGTAACCCTGATAACTTCTAGCAACTGATAAAACGTTACGTGTAACTTGGAGGTCATTCTCGTTCTCGTTGTCATTCTAGTTCTCAGTTGTCAAAATGGCGCTGTGTAACCCTGGCCTAGGTCTGTGAGGGTTCAGGGCAGGCCTAGGTCTGTGAGGGTTCAGGGCAGGCCTAGGTCTGTGAGGGTTCAGGGCAGGCCTAGGTCTGTGAGGGTTCAGGGCTTGAGGGTTTAGGGGGGACACTGGGATTGGGCCCATCTCTACAGCTACGGACTGAGTTGAAGGCTAGTTCCCATAAATGCAGAGGCCGGTCAAACCCCTAGCCCCAACACTAATCCTAACCCTAACCTTAACCTATACCTAACTCCAACCCTATACCCAACCTTAACCCTAAACCTAACCCTAACCCTAAATGGCTTCTGCGTTTAGGGGAACTAGCCTTTACCGTCCTTCTACACTGGCCGTAGCTGTTCCCTCTCTAGCCACGCGTGTGTTACAGTATAATTCTTCCCCTGCCTGTAGTATGTGTGTTACAATTGAACACTTCCCCTTGCCTCTATAGTGTGTGTTTGTGTGTGTGTGTGTGTTACAGTCTAACTGTTCCCCCTGCCTGTAGTGTGTGTGTTACACTCTTACTCATCCCCCACCTGTATTGTGTGTTAAAGTTCAACTCTTCCCCCTGCCTGTAGTGAGTGTTACAGTGTAAGTCTCCCCCCTGCCTGTAGTGTGTGTTACAGTATGAGTCTTCCCCCTGTCTGTAGTGTGTGTACAGTGTGAGTCTTCCCCCTGCCTGTAGTGTGTCTTACAGTGTGAGTCTTCCCCCTGCCTGTAGTGTGTGTTACAGTGTAAGTCTTCCCCCTGCCTGTAGTGTGTGGGGAGGCGTTTAACCCAGACGATGAGGAGGAGGACACGGAGCCCAGGGTGGTTCACCCCAAAACAGACCAGCAGCGCTGCCGACTGCAGGAGGCCTGCCGAGACATTCTACTGTTCAAAACCCTCGACCAGGTACACACACACACACACACACACTAACCCTGCCGAGACATTCTACTGTTCAAAACCCTCGACCAGGTACACACACACACACACACACACTAACCCTGCCGAGACATTCTACTGTTCAAAACCCTCGACCAGGTACACACACACACACACACACACACACACACACACACACTCTAACCCTGCCGAGACATTCTACTGTTCAAAACCCTCGACCAGGTACACACACACACACACACACACACACTCTAACCCTGCCGAGACATTCTACTGTTCAAAACCCTCGACCAGGTACACACACACACACACACACACACACTCTAACCCTGCCGAGACATTCTACTGTTCAAAACCCTCGAACAGGTACACACACACACACACACACACACACACTCTAACCCTGCCGAGACATTCTACTGTTCAAAACCCTCGACCAGGTACACACACACACACACACACACTCTAACCCTGCCGAGACATTCTACTGTTCAAAACCCTCGACCAGGTACACACACACACACACACACACTCTCTCTATCCCTGCCGAGACATTCTACTGTTCAAAACCCTCGACCAGGTACACACACACACACACACACACACACTCTCTCTATCCCTGCCGAGACATTCTACTGTTCAAAACCCTCGACCAGGTACACACACACACACACACACACACACTACCTTTGGCTGAGACATCATGCCCCCCCCCCCAGGAGCAGTTCTCAGAAGTGCTGGACGCCATGTTTGAGCTGCGGGTCCAGGCTCAGGAGCACGTCATCGACCAGGGGGACGACGGAGACAACTTCTACGTTATTGAGAGGTAAGGCCCTGTGTGTGTGTGTGTGTGTGTGTGTGTGTGTGTGTGTGCTGAGGGTGGTTGGTGGTTGTGGTGAGTGTGTACAGAGTATTTGAGGTGTTTATATTAGTGTGTGTGTGTTTGGTCTGCGTTGTGCCGTGTCCTAGGAGTGAGCTCACTGCTAATTCCTCAGATCTAAATAAGCCTCCTCGTCAGTCAGCCACGCCAGGCCCCGCCTCCCGGAGGATTAGCCTGCACACACGTCATAGACATGACACACACACACACACACACACACACACACACACACACACACACACACGTCATAGACATGACACACACACACACACACACACGTCATAGACACCTACACATGACACACACACACACGTCATAGACATGACACACACAGACACACACGTCATAGACACCGACACATGACACACACACACACGTCATAGACACCTACACATGACACACACACACACGCACATCATGTGTGTTGAATCCCCCCACCCCCGCCCTGGGAAAGCTCCCTGATCACCTGGAGTGACCATGTCCACGGACGCCAGCGATCATCATCCTAATCCAGCAACCAACCCAGCCAATCACCATCATCATCCTAATCCAGCAACCAACCCAGCCAATCACGATCAGCCTGAGCCACTAAATGACTGCGTGACCTGCTGAGGACACGTATGAACCAACCCGGCCTCTGACCGTTGAACCAACCCTCTGGAAAACCACCAGCCTGCCCTCACATAGACCTGCACCCGGCACTAGACTCAGACAGGACAGACAGATAGACCTTCACCTGGCACTAGACTCAGACAGGACAGACAGATAGACCTTCACCTGGCACTAGACTCAGACAGACAGACAGATAGACCTTCACCTGGCACTAGACTCAGACAGGACAGACAGATAGACCTTCACCTGGCACTAGACTCAGACAGACAGACAGACAGACAGGCTGACCGCGTTATGAGTTGATGTCTGCTGCTTTTCTGAAAACAGTTATTTACGGTGTCCTTAGTTTTCTTCCTGGCTGTCCGCTCTCTCTCTCTCTCCTTCCCCCATCTCTCACCTGTCTGTCCTCTCTCTCTCTCTCTCTCTCTTTCTCTCCCCATCTCTTACCTGTCTGTCCTCTCTCTCTCTCCCCCATCTCTTACCTGTCTGTCCTCTCTCGCTCTCGCTCTCTCTCTCTCTCTCTCTCTCTCTCTCTCTCTCTCCGTCCCCAGGGGGGTGTATGACATCGTGGTTCAGAAGGATGGCGCTGGCGTCTGCGTGGGCCAGTATGACAACAAGGGCAGCTTCGGGGAGCTGGCGCTCATGTACAACACACCCCGCGCCGCCACCATCATCGCCACCCAGGAGGGGTCGCTCTGGGGCCTGGTGAGACTCAACTCCGCCTCTCTCTCCTCCTCCACCTCCTCTTTTCTCCTCTCGTCTGCGTCTGGCCCGTCACCCTGAACACCGTTAACGCCTGCCTTCCTTCTTCAGCTCATCTCCCATCTAACCTGATTGGATAGGTGATGGATAGGTGAGGATAGGTATGGATAGGTGATGGATAGGTGATGGATAGGTTATTGGATAGGTGATTGGATAGGTGATGGATAGGTGATTGGATAGGTGATTGGATAGGTGATGGATAGGTGATTGGATAGGTGATGGATAGGTGATAGGGTTGCAAATTTCAAGGAATGTCATTAATCGATAACTGTTAACCTTAACAAACGATAGTCGATTAATTGATAAGAACATCCCACGCTGGACTGCGCTTTGCTCGCTTAATTTTTGTGTGTCTTCCGCTGTGTCGTTGAAATTTCCCAGCATCCCAATTATCCTTCACTACGTAGCGGGGTACCCTCATGTCCAGTCAGACCCTAAATCATGATTCCATTTCACGCAACTCCCGTTGACAACGTTTGTAAAAAAAAAAAAAAAAAAAAAAGCTCCATTCCATTAACAAACAATTAATCAAGTAACCAAATCTTAAGCTTCAGATACACTAGAAGACTTTCACAAGCTTAACAGATTATGAAATGACTGGGAGTATACACTAGACGACTGGCTTCTGATGAAAAACTGGGTATCGCACATTTAACGACTGGACCAGGTGGTGACAAGCTTACACTACACAATTGCGTCCAGAATCTGCTCAAAAATATCAAACATGTTTGATATGCTCTGACTCGCTCCGACTCAGATCGGGAGAAGTCTGTTCTCATCATACACTTGCCGATTTAAATCTGTACCCCTCATAAACTTACAGATTTCTGTGCCAAATTGCCACTCTGACTACCCCCAACTAGTGCAGACTGCTGCTGACTAGGACGGACTCGGCAGGATTGTGAATCGTTTATAAAATCGGGCATAATATCTTGTAGTGTATCCTCAGCTTTACTTGAGTTTATTCTTATCGGCAATTAATCGATAGTCGATTAACTGTTAACATCCCTAAAAGGTGATGGATAGGTGATGGATAGGTGATGGATAGGTGATTGGATAGGTGATTGGATAGGTGATGGATAGGTGATTGGATAGGTGATGGATAGGTGATGGATAGGTGATGGATGGGTGATTGGATAGGTGATTGGATAGGTGATTGGATAGGTGATGGATAGGTGATTGGATAGGTGATGGATAGGTGATTGGATAGGTGATTGGATAGGTGATGGATAGGTGATGGATAGGTGATTGGATAGGTGATGGATAGGTGATGGATAAGTGATTGGATAGGTAATGGACAGGTGATTGGATAGGTGATTGGAGAGGTGATGGACAGGTGATGGATTGGTGATGGGTGAGCATGTGTGGTCCTTCTACACAGCTGTTAGCGATCAGATCAGATCTCCCAAGGAGGAAGGGAGGAAATGACCTCCCACAGGGCCTGTCTGAACTCTGCTCCCTCCTCCCCAACAGACTCTGTGCTCTTAACCCGTCCCCTACATGGATCTCACACCATGGGAGGGTGGAAGAGCTTGAACTAGTAGGAGATCGGGTAGGGGTAGGGTAGGGTAGGGTAGGTAGGGTAGGGTTAGGGTAAGTAGGGTAGGGTAGTGTAGAGTTAGGGTAAGTAGGGTAGGGTTAGGGTAGGTAGGGTTAGGGTAAGTAGGGTAGTGTAGGGGTAGGGTAAGTAGGATAGGGGTAGGGTTGGTAGGGTAGGGGTAGGGTAAGTAGGATAGGGGTATGGTAGGGTAGGGAGGGTAGGTAGGGTAGGGTAGGTAGGGTAGGTAGGGTACGGTTAGTGTAGGTAGGGTAGGGGTATGGTAGGTAGGGTAGGGGTAGGCTGGGTAGGAGTAGGTAGGGTAGGGTAGGAGTAGCGTGGGTAGGGTAGGAGTAGGGTAGGTTGGGTTAGGGTAGTGTAGGGGTAGGGTAAGTAGGATAGGGGTAGGTAGGGTAGGGGTATGGTAGGGTAGGGAGGGTAGGTAGGGTAGGTAGGGTAGGTAGGGTAGGTGGGGTAGGGTTAGGGTAGGTAGGGTAGGGTTAGTGTAGGTGGGGTAGGTAGGTAGGGTGGGTTGGGTTGGGTGGGTTGGGTAGGGTTAGTGTAGGTGGGGTAGGTAGGTAGGGTAGGGCTAGGGTAGGTAGGGTTGGGTAGGTTGGGTAGGTTGGGTAGGTTGGGTAGGGTAGGTTGGGTAGGGTTAGTGTAGGTGGGGTAGGGTTAGTGTAGGTGGGGTAGGGTTAGGGTAGGTTGGGTAGGGTTAGTGTAGGTGGGGTAGGTAGGGTGGGTTGGGTAGGGTTAGTGTAGGTGGGGTAGGGTTAGGGTAGGTAGGGTAGGGTTAGTGTAGGTAGGGTGGGTTGGGTAGGGTTAGTGTAGGTGGGGTAGGGTTAGGGTAGGTAGGGTAGGGTTAGTGTAGGTAGGGTGGGTTGGGTAGGGTTAGTGTAGGTGGGGTAGGGTTAGGGTAGGTTGGGTAGGGTTAGTGTAGGTGGGGTAGGTAGGGTGGGTTGGGTAGGGTTAGTGTAGGTGGGGTAGGGTTAGGGTAGGTAGGGTAGGGTTAGTGTAGGTAGGGTGGGTTGGGTAGGGTTAGTGTAGGTGGGGTAGGGTTAGGGTAGGTTGGGTAGGGTTAGTGTAGGTGGGGTAGGTAGGGTGGGTTGGGTAGGGTTAGTGTAGGTGGGGTAGGGTTAGGGTAGGTAGGGTAGGGTTAGTGTAGGTAGGGTGGGTTGGGTAGGGTTAGTGTAGGTGGGGTAGGGTTAGGGTAGGTTGGGTAGGGTTAGTGTAGGTGGGGTAGGTAGGGTGGGTTGGGTAGGGTTAGTGTAGGTGGGGTAGGGTTAGGGTAGGTAGGGTAGGGTTAGTGTAGGTGGGGTAGGTAGGGTGGGTTGGGTAGGGTTAGTGTAGGTGGGGTAGGGTAGGGAAGCGCCCTCCTGGAGACTGGGCTGGCGGGCCAGGGTGTGTGAAGGGTGGAGGGTTGGGCAGCAGGGTGTGTGTTCCCCTTTTTAACAGTGCCCCCCTGTGGCCATGCTGGGGAACTACAGCAGCACAGTGTCTGCACTCCAGTGTGACTGCTGTAGTAATGTGTGTGTGTGTGTGCGTGCGTGTCTGGATATGTGTGTGTGTGTGTGTGTGTGTGTGTGTGTGTGTGTGTGTGTGTGTTTGTGTGTGTTTGTGTGCGTGCGTGTAAACGCCTCCAGGACCGGGCCACGTTCCGTAGGCTCATTGTGAAGAACAATGCGAAGAAGAGGAGGATGTACGAGGCCTTCATCGAGTCAGTGCCCCTGCTCAAGTCACTGGAGGTGAGGAGACCGGGAGGAGGGGGTGGGGGGGGGGGCGTTACTGCAATGGCTGGACAGATGGAACAATAGCTTTCTCCAACCAAACACTCTGTCTCTCTTGTCCCCCCCCCCCCTCTCTCTCTCTCTCCCTCCCTCCCTCCCTCTCTCTCTCTCTCTCTCCCTCCCTCCCTCCCTCCCTCCCTCCCTCTCTCTCTCTCTCTCTCCCTCCCTCCCTCCCTCTCTCTCTCTCTCTCTCTCCCTCCCTCCCTCCCTCCCTCCCTCCCTCCCTCCCTCCCTCCCTCCCTCCCTCCCTCTCTCCCTCCCTCCCTCCCTCCCTCTCTCCCTCCCTCTCTCTCTCTCTCTCCCTCCCTCCCTCTCTCTCTCTCTCTCTCTCCCCCTCACTCCCTCTCTCTCTCTCCCCCTCTCTCTCTCTCTCTCTCTCTCCCTCCCTCCCTTCCTCTCTCCCTCTCTCTCTCTCTCTCCCCCTCCCTCCAGCTATCAGAGAGGATGAAGATAGTGGATGTTTTAGGGATGAAGCAGTTCTCTGATGGAGAGCGGATTATCATGCAGGTAGGAGGGTCTCACCTGGACATGTGACCTGCTAGGGCTGGGGAGGAGCCGGGCACTTACTGTGTGTGTGTGTGTTGTGTGTGTTGTGTGTGTGTGTGTGTGTGTGTGTGTGTCTTCAGGGGGACACAGCTGACTGTTTCTACATCGTGGAGAGTGGTGACGTCAAGATCATGATGAAGAGCAAAGTAAGTTTGTCTCTCTCTCCTCCGACAGCTGTGTGTCGGTCTCACTACAGGGGCTCAGTGGAGCTGTTTAGTCTGTGGTCTCTCCCTCACACTCTCCCCCCCCCCCCAGACGAAGGCCTCCCAGCAGGACAACGCGGAGGTGGAGATAACTCGCTGTAGCAGGGGTCAGTACTTCGGAGAGCTGGCCCTGGTCACCAACAAGCCCCGAGCCGCCTCAGCCTACGCCGTGGGGGACGTCAAGTGCTTGGGTAAGAGCCCCCACCACGCCCCCTGCCACGCCCTCCGCCACGCTCCCTGCCACGCCCCGACCACGTGTGTGGGTACGGGTGTGTTTTCAGAAAGACACTCATGGGTATGGCTCTCTGTGTGTGTGCGTGTGTGCGTGTGTGTGTGTGTTTCAGTAATAGACATCCAGGCGTTCGAGCGTCTGCTGGGCTCTTGTAAGGAGATCATGAAGAGGAACATCGCCCACTACGAGGAGCAGCTGGTCGCGCTGTTCGGCTCCAGCATGGACCTGAGAGACTGAAGACCTTCACCGTGCCTTACACACACACACACACACACACACACACACACTCGCACGCACACACACACACGCACGCACACACACACACTGAGAGACATCCACTTAGCCTATATATTCTACTCACCCTTGCACATACATTTTCTAGCTCAACACACTCCTTTATAAGCTCACTCATAGGTACATACCTACACACACACACACACACACCTAGATTATCAGTTGCTTGAATTTCATGAATTAATTGCAAGCAATGTGATGTAACAGTCACAGTTTAGCAAGGACATAGAACATACACACGCACATACAGTATACTGTACACCAGACATGGGTTTTTCCTTCACGCGCGCATGCACGCACGCACACACACACACACACACACACACACACAGACACACAGACACACATATACAGACAAACATACATTCTATTCAAAATCATTCAACCTCAGCCAAGGACACAAACACGCAGTCACATCACAACACACATGTACACACACACACACACACACACACACACAGAGGCACCTACCCATTTGCAAAAACAGACCTTGGGAAAAATATGAAATAAAAACTTGGAAAAAGAGTAAAATAGAAAACCTAAAAAATGCAACAAAAAAGAAGTTTTAGAAACATTTTATGAAGAAAAAAGAAGCTTTGATAAAATATTATTTAAATAAAAAGTGTTTCCTCTTAGAGGGTGAGTCCTTTCAGATGGCCCTCCTGTTGTCGGTTCAGTTAGTGCTGGTGATCGTTACCACGGAGACTGTTCCTCTCCTAATCTTCACACACGTTGTGTATTTGATTCATGTATTATTATTATTATTATTATGATGATGATGATGATTATGATTACTATATATTCATTATTTTGTTTTACTTTGACCAATTCAGATAAAGCACCATCTCAGACAAATGTAAAACAAAAACAAAAAAACATTAGTGCTTATTTCTCCGTGATTATTCTGAATGAGTTGTCCTGGATAAAAAAATAAATAAAGCAAACATTTTGTTAAATGCTGTCTTCATTAATATTTGTCTGGGAGCAACGCTGGATGAATTAAAGTATGCCAGTATGAATGGATGAGTGAATGATGAATGAATGTACGTACAGTACAGATGAATGAAACCGAATGTTGTCCATTAGAGTGTAGGTGGAACTCCAAGCCGCTAGGTGGAAGTATTATGTTAGCTACATGAGGCCAGTTTCCTGTTAGAATGGCGCCGACCCTGGACCAGTGGATCAAACTGCATCGTATTAAGACAGAATCCAAAACCGATCCTAGATCAGCTGCCACCCACCAAGCACGGTGCTCGACCAGAGATTTCCGTCTCTGGGAGAAGCTTGAAACCGTAATAATGTAGGTACCGTATTTGAAAAGCGTTGTATTAGAAACAGCATACACAAACGTACTAGTAGGGTACTAGAGTGGCATACGATGCTGGTTTTCACTAGTTACGCATACGCTCTCGCGATAAACCATAGTTGTTCAACTTCAGACGACTGCAGTAGGCTAGTTTGCGACCGTCTGAAGCGAACTGTCACGGTCTTCACCCTAAATAAAGCTTACTAAACTGTAGACACATCCGAGATCCACACCCCATGTTATCACACTCACAGATACACTGATGTTATTTAGGGAGATCCGCAATTTGGTTTACTGAAACTGTTACTTTGTGTCAGGGCATACAAGACTGCCACTTAATGACAATCCTTATATGGTATTACAGACAGACCTTTCTAGTCTATCTCTGTCTTGTTACACTATGGTTATGTGTTTGTTGTATGCACACACACACACACAGATTGCTCGACTTGATGAGTTGGTAGATGGGCTGTTGAGATGATAGGGTTCGGGTGATGGCATCATGGTGGCGAGATAAGAATAGGCTTGCCTACTAGGCTACAAAAAGGTTAGGGAGACCAAATTAGGTAGGCCTAGTTTTCAAGCTAATTTTCTAGTGTTCATACAGCTTTGGCTCTGTTCAATCAGAATGTTTTACAGGAAGGAAGGAACAGTTTATAAGTTTGTTTCTACAGGCGAGTCACACCTTATGTGTTACTTTCTGTGTGTTAATGCCTTGCAACTGCTGTTTGTGTGTGTGTGTGTGTGTGTGTGTGTGTGTGTGTGTGTGTGTGTGTGTGTGTGTTGTGTCCGGCTGTCCTAATACATCAATCTACTTGGCAACGTGTCAGTATTTCCTGTGGTTTGTCGAAATTGTCACTTGCATGTTTTAAGCTACTGTGTCAGTCAGTCAGTCTCAGTCAGTCTCTGTGCTCCTGGTGCGAGTGTCTCCTGGTGCGAGTGTCTCCTGCGCTCTACTCACAGGTAAGGCTGCTTCCCTAACCTCCATCTTACCTGAGAGACACAGCCAACACTCGGCGTGAGGTTTTTACGGGCGTAGAGAATGTGTGTTGATGTGGGTGTTGACTGCAGGGCTGGGGTGAGTCCCTGGCAGCAGGGCTCAGCTGTGGTGTCTGGTGGAAAGGAAGGACAGCTGCAGCTCTCTGGTCTTCACTCTGTCCACCTGAGGAGGGAGGGACAGCAGCACTCTCAGGACCCGTCCAGCCTGTTAATGGGACCTTCTGGGTCAGCGGTACCCTGGGTCCAGACCTTCCAGTCTGTTAATGGGACCTTCTGGGTCAGCGGTACCCTGGGTCCAGACCTTCCAGTCTGTTAATGGGACCTTCTGGGTCAGCGGTACCCTGGGTCCAGACCTTCCAGTCTGTTAATGGGACCTTCTGGGTCACTGTACCCTGTGTCCAGACCTTCCAGTCTGTTAATGGGACCTTCTGGGTCACTGTACCCTGTGTCCAGACCTTCCAGTCTGCCCACTCCACAGCTGACTGCTCGACGGAGAGTAACGAGTTGACCATTCTGTCTGATATCAGGATAGGTTAGTAGTCTACAAAGTTAAAAAGGTTTGAACTATGTTTGGTCAAATTAGCAGGCATACATTAAGCAGTTGGCTACAAGCACAAGTCAGTGATGTGTTTTAACTGGTTTCAGGTTGAGTCTCTCAGGGCTGTAGGCTTGCCTAGGTGTGCGCGAAAGGGAGCTCTTTCCTCAGCAGGTGATTGTAAGAATAATGAGGCAACGTATTGCTGCAAAAACTTTGCTCAACAATGGAGCCGATGAGTTGAGATAGCGTGGGAGAAGGAGAACTCTACGTTCCTCTGAGAACCATCAGCGCAGCAGCTGGGCGCGATATGATAAGAAATATTCTCAAGAAACAGGCTGTTAAGAAACCAACACGGCTGCTGTCACTTCCACTTTTCTCAAGATCCGTTTTTTTCTGTGCACGAGAGAGATGAGCTTTGTGTAAAACCAACCTCTAGTCTCTAGACCCTTTATTTTATTTCATGTAACCTTTATACAATTTACTCTCATTGAGATATAAATATTTTATACCTCTGCTGCTGTCAGGTCAAAACCTTTTTTTCCCCTCAACTGAAAGCGTGGACTCTTTACAACCTCAGAACATCTCCCAGCCCTGAGACCAATTACATTAACTCTAACAGCTCAGCATATGGGACTTCATGTTCAAAAACATAGAACTTGGAATGTTCTTTTCAACAAGGTCTTCTTTCTCTCTCTCTCTCTCTCTCTCTCTCTCTCTATATATATATATATATATGTGTGTGCGTGCATGTGTTTTTTTTTTTTGCAAGAGAGTTGAGAGGACTGTATATGAAGAACAGTGAAATACTCCTCTCTGACCTCACAGTGGAGACACTCCCATAGTGCCTGTAGGGGACCACACCTGGCAACCCTGTCAGGTGGGTCTGCGTAGCGTTAGCTGACGGGGCACCAGGGTTGCTTCTGGATAGGAGCAGAGAGATGGGGAGCAGCACAGTGGTGTGACTGACACTCAAGACCTCACACTCAACACCTCACAATGTGTGTGTGTGTGTGTGTGTGTGCATGCATGCTGTGGTGTAGTGGAGGGTTTACAGAGGTATATGGAGTATACCCACTTATTTATCCATGGACACACAGTATACCCACTTCTTTAGTCAGAGTATACCCACTTCTTTAGTCAGAGTATACCCACTTCTTTAGTCAGAGTATACCCACTTCTTTAGTCAGAGTATACCCACTTCTTTAGTCAGAGTATACCCACTTCTTTAGTCAGAGTATACCCAATTCTTTAGTCAGAGTATACCCACTTCTTTAGTCAGAGTATACCCAATTCTTTAGTCAGAGTAGACCCACTTCTTTAGTCAGAGTAGACCCACTTCTTTAGTCAGAGTATACCCACTTCTTTAGTCAGAGTATACCCACTTCTTTAGTCAGAGTATAGACACTTCTTTAGTCAGAGTATACCCACTTCTTTAGTCAAGGGAATACCCACTTCTTTAGTCAGAGTATACCCACTTCTTTAGTCAGAGTATACGCACTTCTTTAGTCAGAGTATACCCACTTCTTTAGTCAGAGTATACCCACTTCTTTAGTCAGTGTACCCACTTCTTTAGTCAGAGTATACCCACTTCTTTAGTCAGAGTATACCCACTTCTTTAGTCAGAGTGTACCCACTTCTTTAGTCAGAGTAGACCCACTTCTTTAGTCAGAGTATACCCACTTCTTTAGTCAGAGTGTACCCACTTCTTTAGTCAGAGTATACCCACTTCTTTAGTCAGGGGGTTAACGTGTCTACTGTAACCTGGCTGTTGCTGATGTGGGTCCTCAAGTCACATACAGTTCACCAGGAGTCATTAATACCTTGCATGACTGGACCACCTCTGTCCCTCTGTCACACACACACACCATAGGGGGTCTTGTGTTTTGACTGCCATGCTCTCCTCCCTGTCTCCTCCTCTCTCTCCTCCTCTCCTCTCCACCTCCCTCCCCTCCTCTCCTCTTGTGTCGGGGCCACCCCCCCAGGCGTGAGGAGGAGCAGGAGGAGGAGCAGGAGGAGGGGGCGGGGTTCAGGGTGAGGGCCGTGCCACTGCACCACCGGCCCGACCTGCTAGAGGCGTGCGTGGACCTGGTGAACGGCGAGTGGCGGCGGAGCCGGGCCGCCCGCCTCCACGCCCTGCAGAAGTCCCGCCCCGACTTCCCCGTGTGCCTGGTCCTGCTGCGGGCGCCAGGCGCCGCCGGGCTGGTGGGCCACGTCCGACTCTCCCGCGTGGCGGGCCGCGGCGACAGCCTCTTCGTGGAGACGGTGGTGGTCGCCAGGGCGGAGCGGGGGAGGGGCTACGGACGGACGCTGATGGAGGAGGCGGAGCGCTACGCGAGGAGACGGGGCTTCCGGCACCTGTGTCTGACCACGCACGACAAGCAGCACTTCTACGCCCGGCTGGGCTACGCGCTGACGGCGCCGGTGCCGGGCGCGGGCGCCATGGCCGGGTTCGCTTCCGCCGAGGTTCTGCAGAGGTTCTCCAGAGGGGGGGGGACCCAGGACCAGGGAGATTCTGGAACGCTGAACGCCACCACAGGCGCGCCTCCTCCTCCTCCTCCTCCACCTCCTCCACCTCCCTCAGCTGGGCCACCTCCTCCACCTCCCTCAGCTGGGACGCCTCCTCCACCTCCACCTCCACCTCCCTCAGCTGGGCCACCTCCTCCACCTCCACCTCCCTCAGCTGGGACGCCTCCTCCACCTCCTCCACCTCCACCTCCCTCAGCTGGGCCACCTCCACCTCCCACTACTCCTCTTCTACCTCCACCTCCTCCTCCCCCTGGTCTCCCACCTCCTCCTCCTCCCTCCATCCCTCCTCCTCGTTCAATACCCCCTCCCCCGCTTCCCCCTCCTCCGTCTCCACGGCGACCGGTGGTCCAGACCCTGGAGGAGACCCCCTACAGAGATGCTAAAGGGGAGCCCATCTTCTGGATGCACAAGGACATCTGAGACTGACCACGCACGCACACACACAGACACAGACACACAACACACACACACACACACACACACTGACACGGACACACATACACTGACACGGACACACACACACAGACACACACACAACACACACACACGGACACAGACACACACACAGACACACACACACACACACACACTCAGACACGCGCACAGACACACACAGATACACACACACACACACACACACACACACACTTAGACACACAGACGCACACACACAGATCAGGAGAGCAGAGGCAGGAGAATGGAGACTGGGGCCTCTGGGCCTTGAACAAGAACACCTCAGTGAACATCTCAGTAAACAACTCAGTAAACAACTCAGTGAACAACTCGGTAAACAACTCAGTAAACAACTCGGTAAACTCCATAGACAATCCCTGTAACTACATCACTAGACTGGCTGTGCTGGAATGTGTCAGAACACGGTGGCCTCCTCTGTCCTGCTGACGGAGGGAACTCAGTGAACGGTTCTGTCTGAGGGCTCTGATATGAGATCATATTCAGTCTGGTCAACCTCCTCTGCCTCCTGTCAAATGGTTGTAATAAAGCATGGTGTGTTGGACTGTATGAGTTGTCTTTATTGTGTCTCTCATGTATCCTGCTGTCTCCTTTCATTACAACGGGTTTGAACCAGTTCATCAGTTTGAGATCATTGTACCGGTTACCCAGGGAGACGGAGCTCATTGTTTGAACTACGATGTAGAATGAGTGGAAATTCGTGAAATAAACTACTACTAAAAGCCTGCTAAGATTAAGTTACTAAAGTAGTTAAAATATCAATGTATATTTGGCTAGTTTAGATTTAACAGGTGTGTGTGTGCGTGTGTCTGTCACCCTCAGGACAAAAGCGTCGACCCTCAGTGAGCGGCCATGTTGCTGTGTCACCTTCCCCTCCCCACCTTCCTCCTCCTCCTGCTCCTCCCCACCCCGCCATGTGACCCCCTGGCCCCGCCCCCTGCGGCCCTGCTCCTTGAAGCCCCGCCCCTCCCTCTCCACGACACGCCCTTCACCGTGGTCTGGAACCTTCCCACCGACCGCTGTCACCGTCGCCACGGCGTCCGCCTCCCCCTGGCCTCGCTGGGCATCCTGTCCAACCCCGGCCAGCGCTTCCAGGGCCAGACCGCCAGCCTGTTCTACCGGGACCGCCTGGGCCGCTACCCCTACCTCACAGCGGGGGGCCACCGGGTCAACGGGGGGGTCCCTCAGAGAGCCAACCTCCAGGCCCACCTGTCCCTGGCCCGGGCCGAGCTCTCCACCCGACTGAGGCCGGGGTTCGGGGGCGTGGCCGTGCTGGACTGGGAGGAGTGGCGCCCCCTGTGGGTCAGAGACTTCGGCGCCAAGGCGGCGTACCGGCGTCTGTCCAGGATGATAGTGAGGCGGAGCCAGCCGTGGCTGTCGGCGCGGGAGGTGACGTCTCTGGCCAGGCGGGAGTTCGAGAGGGGGGCCCGGGAGCTGATGGCGGAGACACTGAGTCTGGGGGCGGAGCTTCGTCCGGGGGGGTTCTGGGGATTCTACGGGTTCCCATCCTGCTACAACAACCCCCCGGGCCCGGGTCAGAACCGCATGCATGCCTACACCGGGCGCTGCCACCCCAGGACGCGGCGCAGGAACGACCAGCTGGCATGGCTGTGGCAGCGCTCCTCGGCGCTCTACCCCAGCATCTACGTCCCCCGGCACCTGGCCGGGTCGCCCCTCGCTGCCAGCATGGTCCGCCACCGCCTGCTGGAGGCCCTGAGGGTGGTCCGGCGCCACGGCAACGCCACCCGGCCCACCCCCATCCTGCCCTACGCCCGGCTGGCCTTCACACACACGCTCACCTTCCTCAATCAGGTACAGGCTGGCCTTCACACACACGCTCACCTTCCTCAATCAGGTACAGGCTGGCCTTCACACACACGCTCACCTTCCTCAATCAGGTACAGGCTGGCCTTCACACACACGCTCACCTTCCTCAATCAGGTACAGGCTGGCCTTCACACACACGCTCACCTTCCTCAATCAGGTACAGGCTGACCTTCACACACACGCTCACCTTCTTCAATCAGGTACAGGGAGGACGCCACCGATTGGCTGTTACAGTAAGGAAGGAGATGATGTCACTACGTTGTAATATCGGTGGTACAGTAGCAGCATGATCAGTACCAGGCTGGCAGGATGGATGTTCTCTACCCTGCGTTAGGCTGAATCCTCTCACCTCGAGTGTGTGTGTGTGCGTGTGTGTGTGTGGTGTGTGTGTGTGGTGTATGTGGTATGGTGTGTGTGCGGGTGTGTGTGTTGCGTGTGTGTGTGTGTGTGCATCTGTGCGTGCATGTGGCTGTGTGGTGTGTGTATGTCTGTGTGTGCGTGTGTGTGTGGTGCGTGTGTGTGTGTGTGTGTGTGCGTGTGTGTGGTGGTGTGTGCGTGTGCGTGTGTGTGTGTGTGTGTGGTGTGTGTTCCTGTGCAGACGGACCTGGATCACACGCTGGGGGAGAGTGCAGCGTTGGGCGCAGCAGGCGTGGTCTTGTGGGGCGAACTCAGCTTCGCCAGGTCAAAGGTAACATCTCCATGGAGACGGCAGAGTGGAACTGCATTGATGCTCTGCTGTTTGGATTAAATAGTGTGTGTGTGTGTGGTGTGTGTGTGTGTGTGTGTGTGTGTGCAGGGTCAGTGCCAGCTCCTGAGGGACTACCTGGTCTCGGTCCTCGGACGCTACATCACCACCCTGAGGGATGACATCACGCGCTGCAGCCTCCAGCGCTGCCATGGCAACGGCCGCTGCGTCCGCCGCGACCCTCTCTCAGATCACATGATCCCCTCGTCCTCGTCTGACCCCGGCCTGACCCCCGACCTCGACTCCAACTTCCTCCCAGACCCCGGCGCCTCCCACCGTGACCTCAGCGATGTGTATGACCACTTCCTGTGCCAGTGTTACCAGGGCTGGACGGGCGACCAGTGCCATGAGGAGACAGCTCGGACCAGCCAATCACAACACGTTTATTAGCATAAAACATGGACGTTTCTGCCTCCATCACAGAGAGGCAGCGTCGCCACCTGTCACACATCTGGGGTGGGACTCATGATGATTATTTTAAACTCATGCTGAAATATGTGACCGCCACTGGAGGTTGGGTCCTGATGTCTGCAATCCTCAAAATACACTAGAGGGCAAAATACTTTTCTTTTCTTTTTTCTCTTTTCTTCTTTTTTTTCATATTACAAAAATTGAAACTGTGAAGAACATACTCAGTATAACAAACAACAGTTTTAGGATCACTTAATAGTCGTATTTTGTCGTCAAAATCCATGTCCTGTGAGAAGTATGAACAGCTCTGAATCTTTGAAGCCCTTTTTCTCTGCTTAGTGATTTCAGGTATACCAACATTCCCAGAAGCACATCTTCTTCAAATATTATTTCAATGCATGGCACATCATCTGAAAGCTTACGATTTACACTTTCATAATCTGTAAAAAAAAAAAAAAAAAAACTGAAAAATGACCTTTGAAGACATCAGGACCAGCCCTCCAGAGGTGGTCACATGTGAGCAGTCAGTCCTGAGAACAGGGAGTGTGTTGTGAGTGTGCATGTAGGTGTGTGTGTGAAAGAAGAGTCTCACACCAGGTGGGTGGTCAGAGTTGGCAGCCCTCTCTCTCTCTAGCCCCCCCCCCCCCCCCACCCCGGCCGACCAGGTGATCCGGCACGATTACAGCTGGAGCCTCAGCTCCGTTCAGGGTCTCAATTAAGGTCGTTTTAGTCAAACAAAAGACCGGAATTCAATTCTCCAAACGAGCACCGTGTTTTCCCCAGAACAAACAGGTTGAATCACAACATGCATAGCTACACACGTAACGCAACGCCTTGGCCTGTACTCACAACCTGCGTGCTGGTATGTTTGACAAATGTCAACCTAGCTGTCTTGTCAAAATTGAACCATGGTGATGACTCTATGATGTCATGACATTACATGACATCACTATGTTTATATGGGCAGTATTTGTATGAATGAAATCATACTGTAGTCTGCTCAAGAGGGTAATTTTTCAAATGTGTGATGGTTTGGAAATCAAAGAAAAATCCAATAAAGTTTACACACACCACCGTGCCACTGTTTCATTCATGCCTGTCTGTCTGCTAACACTGTTAGCTAGTTGGTCATGTGTCTGTGTAGCACCACATGTGAGTTCTAACATCCTGCTTCCATATAAGGGCGTCTTCACACAGGTGGGCGTTGTGCGTTTGTGGGCGGGGCCTCGGGGATGGGGGGTGGTCGCCATGGCGTCATGGTCTGGCGGTTGCCATGGCGGTCAGGTTGTGCCGCAGCGCCTGGAGTTCGTGGAGGAGCTGGGACGTTTCCGCGGCAACCGCCTGTCTCTCCCGTACTATGGCCTCGGTCAGCGAT
>NC_140244.1:16834763-16837263 GCF_949987555.1 Borostomias antarcticus | reverse complement strand
CGAGAGATTGTCTGCGGAGCGCCGGACCGGGTTCTGCTGGGAGGCAGCAAGAGAGGCACGCTTCAAGTTCAGAGGTGGGTAACGGGTCTGTCTGAACCAGCAACAAGCTCCACACACTTTGCATACCCGTCCAGAACACGCTACCACACGGTGGGTGGGGAAACCAGACCTAGTGTTTCAAATGTAGATGATTCTATCTGGATATTGACTATGTAGACTGTATAGCTGTACAGTGACAGAGCAGAGATTCTAGTTTTCGCTTCATGTGTGTCACACTCATTCATGCAAAGCTAATCCCGTGCATCTGCCCCATGCCAGCCCGAAGCCCCCAGCCGCTCGTCTCAGACCTGCTCAGCTGCAGATGGCTGATTTGATTAGAACCACGAGAGCCTGTTCTTCTGTCAGGAGGGGGAGAGTGGATAAATGATCTCTCCCTCCATGGATACTCTTTCTGACTGGCATAGGCTACCTTAGACTACAACAGCACCATTAAATCAAGGCCTACTGTATTGTCAAGTGTTTACAGAACAATAATAATCTTAACTGCTGTACTGAAGGTTACAAAAGTCCACGCTAGTCTGCAAACCAGGGCCAAATGGGGGGGGGGGCACTGCTGCATCAGACCAATGACTTTGGACTGGGTTCATAAAAGCCCTGTAGGCACTCTGGCTCCCAGGGTGCAGTGCTCCCTGATAAGGGCCAGCAGTGGCAGCTTTAAAGGTCAAAGGTCAATGTCATAATAGAGAGCAGAATAGGATAGTAGAATAGTGCATCGCCGAAGAAGGCTCTGTTTCCTGTCGATTACAACATGACATCATGGTGATGCAACACAGCTGGGCAGGGAATATGCTTAGCATATTGCAACTGTATAACCATCATGGATGAACCATGCCTCTTTATGTCTGAACCATGTATGAACCATGTCTGAACCATGTATGAACCATGTCTGAACCATGCCTCTGTATGTATGAACCATGTCTGAACCATGTATGAACCATGTCTGAATCATGTCTGAATGTCTGAACCATGCCTCTGTATGTATGAACCATGTCTGAACCATGTCTGAATCATGTCTGAACCATGCCTCTGTATGTATGAACCATGTCTGAACCATGTCTGAACCATGTCTGAACCATTCCTCTGTATGTATGAAGCATGTCTGAAGCATGTCTCATAATGGACCATATGTGTGAACCATGTCTGAATCATGTGTGTGTTTGTGTGTGTGTGTGTGTGTGCGCGTGTGTGCGTTCGTGCGTGCGTGTGTGCGTGTGTCGTGCAGGCACCCCTGAGGGAGACGGCTCTGTTTGACTTCCACCGGGAGCAGGGGGGGAGGATGGTGGGGTTTGCGGGCTGGAGCATGCCGGTCCAGTACCAGGACAGTCACATCAGCTCCCACATGCACACCCGACAACACTGCTCCATCTTCGACGTCAGCCACATGCTGCAGGTCAGCTGCGTGCGCGCGCGTGTGTGTGTGTATGGTGTGTGTGTGTGTGTGTGTGTGTGTGTGTGTGTGGTGTGTGTGTGTGTGTGTGTGGTGTGTGTGTGTGTGTGTGTGTGTGTGTGTGTGCGTTCAGACATTCTAACCAAAGCCTCTTCTGTGTGTCCCTGGCAGACCAAAGTGCACGGGAGGGACAGGGTGAAGTACATGGAGTCTCTGATTGTAGGAGACATCGCTGAGCTAAAGGACAACCAGGTAAGGAGACACACACACACACACACACACACACACACACACACACACACACACATTTTCTCTCTCTCTCTCTCTCACTCACACACACACACTGTTGGACCACACTCTTCTCGTTGCCAGGGAACTTTGACTCTCTTCACCAATGAGAAGGGTGGAATCATGGACGACCTCATCGTCACGAAGACGGACCAGACCTACCTCTACGTGGTGTCCAACGCCGGCTGCGCCGACAAAGACTCCGCCCACATGAAGGTCAGGGGTCAGACGAGGAGGCTGGATGGTTGGGCAGGCGGGCGGTCCAAGTGTGTGTTTCGTATATCTGATGTGGCTTGTGTGTGTGTGTGTCCGTCCGTGTCCCTGTGTGTGTGTGTGTTATTGTGGTTGCAGGCCAGACTGGCTGAGTTTAAAGCAGCCGGCCATGATGTGGATCTGGAGTTTCTTGAGGAATCTCTGATCGCTGTTCAAGGTGAGGCTTGGTCACACACACACACACACCCACATACACACACACACACGCACAGGCACACGCACGCGCAGGCACATGCACATGCACACGCACACACACACACACTCACTCACTCACTCACCTGCAACCACAACCAGACCTGGGGACCTTCACACTCAGATAATCACTGATGGTGTGTGTGTGTGTGTGTGTGTGTGTGTGTGTGTGTGTGCGTGCGTGTGCAGGCCCGTCCATGGCCCGGGTGCTCCAGGAGGGCCTGAATGACGACCTGAGCAAGTTGACCTTCATGACCTCTACCCTGGCCACGGTGTTCGGGATCAGAGACTGCAGGGTGA
>NC_140244.1:16782263-16832263 GCF_949987555.1 Borostomias antarcticus | reverse complement strand
AGGGTAGTGTTAGTGCTAGGGGCCAGTGTAGTGTTAGTGTTAGGGGCCAGGGTAGTGTTAGTGCTAGGGGCCAGGGTAGTGTTAGGGGCCAGGGTAGTGTTAGTGTTAGGGGCCAGGGTAGTGTTATTGCTAGGGGTCAGGGTAGTGTTAGGGGCCAGAGTAGTGTTAGTGTGAGGGGCCAGGGTAGTGTTATGGGCCAGGGTAGTGTTAGTGTTAGGGGCCAGGGTAGTGTTAGGGGCCAGTGTAGTGTTAGTGTTAAGGGCCAGGGTAGTGTTAGTGTTAGGGGCCAGGGTAGTGTTAGTGTTAGGGGCCAGGGTAGTGTTAGTGTTAGGGGCCAGGGTAGTGTTAGTGTTAGGGGCCAGGGTAGTGTTAGGGGCCAGGGTAGTGTTAGTGCTAGGGGCCAGGGTAGTGTTAGGGGCCAGAGTAGTGTTAGTGCTAGGGGACAGGGTAGTGTTAGTGCTAGGGGCCAGGGTAGTGTTAGGGGCCAGAGTAGTGTTAGTGCTAGGGGCCAGGGTAGTATTAGGGGCCAGAGTAGTGTTAGTGCTAGGGGCCAGGATAGTGTTAGGGACCGTGTTAGTGTTAGGGGCCAGGGTAGTGTTAGTGCTAGGGGCCAGGGTAGTGTTAGGGGCCAGGGTAGTGTTAGTGTTAGGGGCCAGGGTAGTGTTAGTGCTAGGGGCCAGGGTAGTGTTAGGGGCCAGAGTAGTGTTAGTGTTAGGGGCCAGGGTAGTGTTAGTGTTAGGGGCCAGGGTAGTGTTAGTGTTAGGGGCCAGGGTAGTGTTAGTGTTAGGGGCCAGGGTAGTGTTAGTGTTAGGGGCCAGGGTAGTGTTAGTGCTAGGGGCCAGGGTAGTGTTAGGGGCCAGAGTAGTGTTAGTGCTAGGGGACAGGGTAGAGGTAGTGTAATCCAGCATAACTCTCCTTCTATTTCTCTGATTCATCTCAATCTCAGTGTTTCTCTTTGTCCTCTGTTGCTCTTTAACAGGAAGTGATAGACTTGTGTTTCCTGTTCTGTCCCCCCAGATCTCTGTGCCGACCTCTGGCGTGGTCGCCCTGACGGAGCGGCTGCTGGCCAATAGCGAGGTGAAGCTAGCCGGCCTGGGCGCTCGCGACAGTCTGAGGCTGGAGGCGGGGCTCTGTCTCTATGGCAACGACATTGATGAGAACACCACTCCAGTGGAGGGCAGCCTAGTGTGGACCATCGGTGATGACCTTTAACCCCTAGACCCTAACCCCATATCCCGATGGTTCTAGTGTGATGACTATGATTGGTGTTTTTAACACGCTGCGATCTGATTGGCCTGCGTAGGGAAGCGGCGTCGCCAGGCGAGAGACTTCCCCGGCGCTGACATCATCGTGCCCCAAATCAAGGCCAAGACCGCCAGGAAGAGGGTGGGGCTTGTGTCCGCCGGACCCCCTGTCAGAGGCCACACCCCCATCCTCAGCCCAGACGGAAAGGTTATAGGTCAGAGTCTCTCCCATGTCTACCTCCTCAAATACTATTAATGTATTTAGTTGATATTAGTTGATACTTGGAAGCCTCTAGGTTAAGTAGTCACTGTTTACAGTAAGTTGAACCTAGCACCACATGAAGTCATATTCCATGCATAAGTGAGAATGAATTGTAGTGGAAAATAAATCTGATGGACAGGACTGAAAGCCTTCCTGTTGTAATGATAAAACCACGGCAGGGGTGTTTATCATTACCAAAGGTAGAGGACAGGGGTGTTTGGAATGGCAAAAGGTGGAGAACGTAGGTTTATGAACAAAAGGCTGAACTCTGAAAAGCTGAAGCCAGTTGTCTCTAAAAATTGACAAATGTCACATGAAAGATCTTGAGTATGCTTTGATAATGTCCTTAAGTTTCTGCCACTCTACCTCAGAATGGTTCCCTGGTCAATGTTCAGGTCAGCAGGACTAACTAACAGTTACCAGTGACCTCTGACCTCCCCCTCAGCCCTGTCCTCTCGTCCCTCAGGTGAGGTCACCAGCGGCTGCCCCTCCCCCTGCCTGAAACAGAACATCGCTATGGGTTACGTGGAGGCGGCATTCAGTAAGAACGGAACGCCGGTGCAAGTGGAGGTCAGGAAGAAGGCTGTGAGCGCCGTCATTACCAAGATGCCGTTTGTGCCCACCAAGTACTACACTGGTGGCCAGTAGGGCTCTCTGTCTGGCTGCCTGTTTATCTGGCTGGCTGGCTGACTTTCCATCTGCTTGTATGTCTATGCACTGGAAAGTGGTCTGTGACCAATCAAACCATGGAATATGGGTGTATTTCTAAAGTATCTGGCCACTCTCTGTCTGGCAAACACTGCCCTCTTGTGTTTATTTTGAGTAGTGCAACTCAAACCACCCGAGGGAGTGCAAGGCCCTCAAGAAACCTTATTGTTGTGACAACTTGTGAGAATAATCTCAACGTTCAACTGCCAATACACCACCCAAGTACACATGCTACTCATGCTCTTCAAGATGTGGGTTTGGTCCTGGTTTTTATATCCATGGTTCTGCCTCTGAGGCTTCTCAATTATATTTGTGATGATTAGACCACCTGAACTTCTATGAAGGAGCTCTATGGTTTAAAGTACAGGACACAGAGACATTCACTGACTCAGTCTTTTTTACATTATGACGATGTTGAATCTGAACTTGACATTTTTGTTTAGGTGTTTACTAATGAATAGTTCCAAGGTGTAAAGTTTAAACCAATAAGACCAAACTAATTTCTCGAATATTCCAAATGGCTCTTTTGATATTGAATATTGCTTATATTGAGAGTTTATGGCACTGCACTAGTTGTGACGTAGCACTACACTAAGTGATGTCAGAAATGTAAAGACAGTGCTGAAACCGCACACTCAAGCTCTCGATGCTGGGTGATTTGATCAAACAGACGTTTCGGCCACTAATGCCTTTGTCTGAACGCTGTTTGATTAGACCACCCAGCATCGAGCTTATTCTTTTATCCAGTATATTTCACCCGTTACCGGTGTGCGTTTTCTTTTTTTTCTTAGCAGTGCAGGGCCAAATGTCTATCATTACCTTTTGTACTGGAGTCTACTAGTATCTTGTTTATAAAATGCTAACGCAGTAGACTTAATTATGTAAGATGACTTACATAACTTTAACGTGTTTGTTTCCCTTCACTACTGAAATTGCGTTTGAAAGATTTGAAATAAATCAGATGGATTGAACAATTAGTTTGGACTGCAACATAAGTAATTTCGAATGCCGTAAGTGCAGTTTTGTAGTTTTAGCAGATGCCATGATGTAAGCCATACATTTATGTGATGTACTAAAAATGTTTAACTTAAAATGTGTCTTAGATCATTATCCCCCACCTGATAAGTTTACACAATCCGGGTTATGCCAATTTAGCCTGAATTTGACGTAGCCTACGAATAACGGGTTGTGTGGGGCTATTTTGAGGTGAAAAGGACGCACACGTGGAACAGAAAGAAAAGCTAAAAAATTCAGGCAACGTGTTCTTTGAACTTTTGTACAGATACAACAAAACACGAGCCTTTGCACGAGCGGCAATGACAGGAAAGTTATCCAGAAAACGGCTGACAATGTTTGGTCGTATGGGAGTTGTAGTTTGATGAATATGCTGTTAAGCGAGGATTTGTCCGAATGTCCGTGCTACATACTACATAGTACATACTGCAACTCACACACTGCATAGAATACTATTTAGTACGTACTACTCCGCGAAAACATTTTTAATGCGGGATAAATTGTGAATACTACCCGACGCCATCCAGTGAGGGCTCGAGTGTTTATATTAGTCCTACATTACCCAGACTCCTCTGCTGTGTGTACAGGGAGGTGGAGCGTCCGGTCGGAAAGCGGTTACCGAGGAGAAGATGGTGGAATTTGCATTAGCAACGTGCTCGATACTCCGACCCAAACACTTTGAAAAATACCTTCCTTCTCAACCAGGTATTAGATATCGGTTACCCGGGGACAATCATAGATAATATATTATAAGCCGTTGGGGAAACCGAAGCTTTCCGACCAGGACAGCCCACTTCCAGCTCCTTTAGAAGACGAGCCTGAAACGCGGTGCTTGAAAACAGTGTGGGTTTGAGTTGGGGGTATTTATTTGTCATCTGGGGCAGCGTGATCTTGAGGACGGCCGTGTTGTCTTTGATCAAGCCATCGGACCGGCAACATGCCACGGAGCAAGAAAGGGAAGCGTGGTTCAAATAAGGGTAAGTTGGATAGATTAACGTATCTTGTGTAACTTTAGATAGATAGCGCTAATTGTTTAGCTTGTCAGCCAGCTTGTCCACAGACGATTGCCAACCGTGTTGAGTTTCCGCATTGGAAAGCTTGCCAGAAATTAGCTAACAGTTAGCTAGCTAACGACTAGCAAGAATTACGTCAAGCTGTTTCTTTGCTTCACTTTATCGATGCGAAGCCAGCAAGTCGGTTCCATATGGAACAACTAGCCGACTAGCTAGCCAAATAAGTGCCACTCCGACACTGATGTCTCATTGTATCCCTAGCCAGCTGTTCAGCTATGCTTTGCTGATGCAGTATGCGTGGGCTGCACAAATGTTATAACAATGTTTCATTGTTGGCGCTCCGTCAAGCTCACCACATCAAGATCACCAGTCATCAACGTGGCCCATGTCTAGTTAATCGTTAGTAGACACTGGCTGATCACAATTTCGCCATCTGTAGGCTGCTAGCTTGCTAACCTAGTCACAGCTACCTACTGGGGTTGTCCCCGGATCTAAAACTAGTCTTGTGAAAGGTAAAACGCTTGCCCCCCCCCATTCTTATTTTTAGACAGAATGTCAAAGTCACGCTTATGTGGACCGTAGTTCGTTCTTTGGTCACGACTCTAGACAGCGATAGTGTCCCTTTTTCACTTGACAGTTATTTGGTCAGATCGGGCAGTTTTGGGTTTGAATAGAGCATTCATTGTGCTGTGTGTGCGCTCCACTGTGTGGTAGTAAATTGCAGACACTGCGTGCATGTGCCCCGGTCGATTGGGCGTTCCGTCCGTTTCCGCACCGCCTCCGCCCGGTTGTAGGCTGACGTGGGCGGTGCACGTCACGTGTGGACTGTAGTACAGTAGGTCGAGCTGATCACGCTGACCTGACTCTGCCGGTGTCAGATATCCGCAGAGTAGCAGATATCCGCAGAGTAGCGGTGTGTGTGTTTGTGCGTGTGTGTGTGTGTGTGTGTGTGGGGGGGTTACTGTGAGGTTAGGGCAGTGAATGCTCTAGCTAGCTTTTGACACCGTTGGTGTCCGGCCACCTCCATGCTCTTTGCTGCTTGACAGGAACTCAGGAACTCACATTACAACTTCATGTTGCCAGCTCTGCCATGTTTGGGGACTTAGCAGATGTTTTTAAAATTGTCTTCCTCCATGGCCACACTGGCCTCCCACCTACCTATTTCTACCCCCCCTTCCAAACCCCCCAGGCTCTCTTCGACAGGAGGTGCTGCAACTGCAGCTGTCTGCCAAGACCACCCTGCCTTATAAAGGTAACCACAGATAAGAGGTTCACCCCCGCCTTCTTCACCCGCTTCTCCCCCCGGACATGTCCAGGTCCGCCTCCATCTTGGCTGGCTGTCCACCACTAGCCTGTTCCTGCTTGGGCATCGCTACCCCCCTAGCGCCAGTCCATTCATCCATCCATCCACTCCCATCTAACTCTACTTCAGCATTCTAGAACCCCGTCTTTACAATTCTAGAACCCTGTCCTCACCATTCCGGAACCCCCAGTTAACCACCCCAGACACCCAACTGTGTGTCCATCCTGTGTTCTCATGCATGGTTGTGTACATTATATACACCCTGATTCATGAGGGGTATGGTACAGAGACGGTGGTGTTTAGGACATGGTTCATCTCAAACTCCTCGTCATTATCTATGCCTACAGATGCGTGCGTGTGTGTGCGCGCGAGTGTACGTGCGCGTCTCATCTTCACCTCACTGTGCACTGTGGCTAGTCCTCAGTCCGGTGGGGGGGGTGTAGGGAGGGACACCCCGCCCGTCTCTCTCTCTAAAAAGTGACCTCAGCTCCTCCACCCTCCTCTGTGTCATGTCTGCCAAGCCAACCCCCTGACCTCACCTCTCCCAGTATAGAGGCTGGACTGAGTCTGCCTCCCTGCCTGGCCTCCCTGCCTGGCCTCCCTGCCCCCCCCCCAGTCTTAACCAGACCATCAACACAACCACCATTTGTCAGCTTGGCCTGTCCATCCTGCATGCACTGTGTTGGCTTATGTTTATCCCCCATTCATGTCTTTGTTCTCTATAGATGGTTGTTGATATATTATTCAGCAATGAATGTCTGATCTAGAATTTTACCTTCTCTTGAACATTGTACAAATGAAACAACGTAGCCTGACATTAGCTAGGCGTGTCTAGTGTACCGGTACTGGCCTAGGGACCATGAGCCTTTTTTGTACTCTGTATGACATTCTCAAAATGCAGAGAGCAACCTCAATAATATCTCAACCCCTTCCTGGGGCGTGACTGTAGATGGTTTGCAGAGTGATTGCCATACTGATGGTAGGTATTGTCTTGACACGTGACGGCACACACACACACACACACACACACACACACACACACTGCCCCCGCAGGGTCAAGGCTGATCACTGGGGCGTCATGTGACTATGATAAGGGCGTGTGATCAGCCAGCTGTGTGACCACCCTGCCTTTGTCTCTGGGGGGGGGGGGGGGGGACACCTGACGGTGAATCGGAAAAGGTTTCTGCATGAACAATGAAGACAATGGGAAGTCCCTCTAGTGCAGACAAAGTCTGTGGTATGTCGACCTCCTGGAGATGTCATCCTAAATGAGGTTAGCACAGCCAGGGGTTTAGCATGTGAAAGGCTGAGGGAGGTAGAGTGAAACTGTACAACCAAGGACAAGGCTGAGGATAACCTTTTCTATGACAGACCCCAGACAGGTTCATTCTCAGGTTCATGGAGATGTTCTGCTGGTGGGGGGGGGGGTTCATCCTGAGGCCTGGAATACACTAATGTGTGTTTGCATGGCTACATATTCCAACCGTGAGAACAGCCTGTGATTACACGGGCGCTTTGGGCATAAACACTACAACGCAGCGCCAGATTTCTCGCCCGAATACGCAGCTTGGGGCGTATTCTAAAGCCTCCGGATTTGAGGGTCCTTTTCGCCGGGGTAGTGGTATTGCTAGCTGCAAATGGAGAAAAATGTATGGTTTTTTTTGGCGAATATGCATTAGTATAATCCAGGCCTGAGTGTGGTGGGCCAGCTATGACTGACTGGGCTAAAATAGACGAGACTAACTTTGGCTTGTGCTGAGTTAAGTTGAGCTGGGCTAGGACTAGGTAGAGCTAAGGGCTACAGGTTATCCTAGGCTAAGCTTGGCTGGGATAGGCTAGGGGCTGAACTAAGCCAGGCTAGGTTGTGCTTGGCTAGACCCCTTTGGTATTTGGGAGTGTGTAGTGTTGGTGAGCCTGGGATGGGCTGAGCCTGGGATGGGTTTATGTAAAGCTAGCCTGTGTAGCGGGGCTAGGCTGTGTTGTAGGGCTAGGCTGTGTAGCGGGGCTAGGCTGTTAGCAGGGCTAGGCTGTATAAAGCTAGGCTGTGTAGCGGGGCTAGGCTGTATAAAGCTAGGCTGTGTAGCGGGGCTAGGCTGTGTAGCAGGGCTAGGCTGTGTAGCGGGGCTAGGCTATATAAAGCTAGGCTGTGTAGCGGGGCTAGGCTATATAAAGCTAGGCTGTGTAGCGGGGCTAGGCTGTGTAGCAGGGCTAGGCTGTGTAGCGGGGCTAGGCTATATAAAGCTTGGCTGTGTAGCGGGGCTAGGCTGTATAAAGCTAGGCTGTGTAGCGGGGCTAGGCTGTTAGCAGGGCTAGGCTGTGTAGCGGGGCTAGGCTATATAAAGCTAGGCTGTGTAGCATGCTAGGCTATATAAAGCTAGGTTGTGTAGCGGGGCTTGGCTGTATAAAGCTAGGCTGTGTAGCGGGGCTAGGCTGTTAGCAGGGCTAGGCTGTATAAAGCTAGGCTGTGTAGCGGGGCATGGCTGTATAAAGCTAGGCTGTGTAGCGGGGCTAGGCTATATAAAGCTAGGCTGTGTAGCGGGGCTAGGCTGTATAAAGCTAGGGTGTGTAGCGGGGCTAGGCTGTTAGCAGGGCTAGGCTGTGTAGCGGGGCTAGGCTGTATAAAGCTAGGCTGTGTAGCGGGGCTAGGCTATATAAAGCAAGGCTGTGTAGCGGGGCTAGGCTATATAAAGCTAGGCTGTGTAGCAGGGCTAGGCTGTATAAAGCTAGGTTGTGTAGCGGGGCTAGGCTGTATAAAGCTAGGCTGTGTAGCGGGGCTAGGCTGTTAGCAGGGCTAGGCTGTGTAGCGGGGCTAGGCTATATAAAGCAAGGCTGTGTAGCGGGGCTAGGCTATATAAAGCTAGGCTGTGTAGCAGGGCTAGGCTGTATAAAGCTAGGCTGTGTAGCGGGGCTAGGCTGTATAAAGCTAGGCTGTGTAGCGGGGCTAGGCTGTATAAAGCTAGGCTGTGTAGCGGGGCTTGGCTGTTAGCAGGGCTAGGCTGTGTAGCGGGGCTAGGCTGTATAAAGCTAGGCTGTGTAGCGGGGCTAGGCTGTATAAAGCTAGGTTGTGTAGCGAGGCTAGGCTGTATAAAGCTAGGCTGTGTAGCAGGGCTATGCTGTATAAAGCTAGGTTGTGTAGCGGGGCTAGGCTGTGCACGGCTAGCTGTGTTGTAGAACCAGCCTGCTGGCTCAGCACTTCTACTGTTGTCAGGATCACTGCACTACCAGGCTGGTCCTGTCCGGCCAGAGGCCAGTCATTGTGCTCTGATAGGTCAGCCAGGTCATGTCAGGGTGACCTGGAGGTCACAGCCTTCCAGAGCAACCTGGGAACTGTAGTCAACATGTGGTTAGACTAGAGGCACAGTAGTCTTTTCAAGCTCATGGCTGTGTGTATGGAGTCATCCAGCAATCATATCTGCAGATAATCGCTGAAAATATATGAGAATTCCCATAATGCTTCCTAGTCACCCAAAACCAATCATTAATGTGAGCCAATAGACTATATGCACAACTCCAGCACTTCCTTCTCCACACCGCTGGCCTGTTTCTGTATGCACAACTCCAGTACTTCCTGAAATTAGACATGCTTCTCTATTTCCCGTCCTTCACTATTGGATGAAGTGATTAATCAGGTGTGCATGACTGCAGCACAAAGATCAGGCACACCTGAATAATCATTTCATCCAATAGTGTAGGACAGGAAATAAAGAAGCATGTCTAATTTCAGGAAGTACTGGAGTTGTGCATACAGAAACAGGCCAGCGGTGTGGAGACCTTACTAAGTGTCTGAGACAGATGCAACAAATGCCACCTGACTGCAATGTACGCCAGGTTAAAAATACCTTGTTGGGGAAGCAAAGTAAAACGTTTCAACGTGCGCGCGCACACACACACAGACACACACACACACACACACACACACACACACACACACACACTCACTCTCACTCTCTGCTTTTTCCATAGACTCCCTCTCTCTCCCATACTCCTGCCCCAGACAGTCCCAGGCAGCCCGTCCTCCTGTGTGTGTGGTGTGTGTTGTGTGTGCGTGTGCGTGTACGTGCGTGGCTCAAGCCGAGGCAGGAGGCTGGTCCTCTCTTCTCTGGCTCAGGAGAGGGAGGGGCTCATGTGCTCACTGCCTGGGTTATCTGCGAAGTCATGTTGCGCTACCTAGGCACACACACGCATGCACACACACACCCACACAGTTTTGTTTACATACTGATCAAGTAAATAAAGAGGGAGAAAATAAGAAAATGAGGAAACTTTTTAACCAGACCTAAAACAGCTGTACCAGTTGTACCGCAAAAAAACAACAACCTTGGTATCGACAGATGAGGCCCATGGACGATTGGTGAGCGGTATCAGCAACATAAAATGTTATTGGGGGGGCATCCCTAGTGTGTGTGTGTGTGCACACGTGTGTGTGTGTGCACACGTGTGTGTGTGTGTGTGTGTGTGTGTGTGTGTAGCTGGCAGCAGCACACGTGAACGGCATTCCCAGTTTAGCTGTGTGTGTGAGAGGAGGGGAGAGAGAATTGCCTGAGGACGGACACTCTATATAAGGAGAGGATTCTGGGATAGGGTTACTGATGGGCTCAGACAGCTGAGCTACTGACCACACACGTGCACACACACACACACACACACGCTCTCACACACACACACTCACGACACACACACGCTCACACACACACACACACACACACGCTCACACACGCACACACACCCCTAACCTCCCCCCCTCTCTCTCTCTCAGCAGGTAGGAATGGGGTGAAGGGCGAGTCTGGCGCTAGTGATGATGACCTGGCGTCTGACGTTCTGAGTCACTACAGCAGCGCCAGCGACACGGCCTCCGTGCTGGAGGAGGGGCCAGGTGGGGAACGCAACACACTCACACACACACACTCTCTCTCTCTCTCTCTCTCTCTCTCTCTCTCTCTCTCTCTCTCTCTCTCTCTGTCTCTCACACACACACACACACTCTCACACACACTCTCACACACACTCTCACACACACTCTCACACACACTCTCACACACACACACACACACACACACACACACACAGTCACAATGACACACGCACTCACACACTCACAATCACACGCACATACTTCTGCACCTATTGACTCACTGACAAAAGAAAAGTGCCATTCAGACAATTGAAAGTGTGTGCGTGTGTGTGTGGTTCAGGAGCAGAGCCCGTGGATGAGCAGACAGCCCAGGAGGAGACGGAGGACAAGCTGAAGCAGTGCATCGACAACCTGATGGACAAGAGGTGACTCCGCCCTCTGTCTCAAAGACACACATGCAAGACATCTCAGGCCATGTACACCCCCCCCCTTTATTCATACTCCCACATATTAATACTCCCCATATTAATACTCCCCGTCTCCCCCTCCCATATTAATACTCCCTGTCTCCCCCCCCCCCCTCCATATTAATACTCCCTATCCCCCCCTCCATACTAATACTCCCTGCCCCCCCCCCCCATATTAATACTCCCTGTCCCCCCCCCATATTAATACTCCCTGCCCCCCCCCCCCCTCCATATTAATACTCCCTGTCCCCCCCCATATTAATACTCCCTGCCCTGCCCCCCAACCATATTAATACTCCCCGTCTCCCCCTGCAGTGCTAAGACCCGGCTGGCGGCCCTGGAGTCCCTCAGACAGGCCTTCTCCTCCAGGGTGCTCCAGGACTTCCTGCTGGAGCGACGCCTCACCGTCAGCGACTGTCTGGAGAGGAGCCTGCGCAAAGGTCAGCCGGGGGTCGCGCTCACGCGTCTGGGAGTGGTTAATACCGGCAGACACCAGCCAGGTTGTAGTTACGTGAGACATCTCCGTTGAAAATCGTCGCTAGAGCAGTGCTGAAAATCAACATCACCAATCAGAACCACTCTCTACTAATCGCAACCACTATCTACCAATCACAACCACTATCTACCAATCACAACCACTATCTACCAATCACAACCACCATCTACCAATCACAACCACTATCTACCCAATCACAACCACTCTCTACCAATCACAACCACTCTCTACCAATCACAACCACTCTCTACCAATCACAACCACTATCTACCAATCACAACCACTATCTACCCAATCAGAACCACTCTCTACCAATCACAACCACTATCTACCAATCACAACCACTATCTACCAATCACAACCACTATCTACCAATCACAACCACTATCTACCAATCACAACCACTATCTACCAATCACAACCACTATCTACCAATCACAACCACTCTCTACCAATCACAACCACTCTCTACCAATCACAACCACTCTCTACCAATCACAACCACTCTCTACCAATCACAACCACTCTCTACCAATCACAACCACTATCTACCAATCACAACCACTATCTACCAATCAGAACCACTCTCTACCAATCACAACCACTATCTACCAATCACAACCACTCTCTACCAATCACAACCACTCTCTACCAATCACAACCACTCTCTACCAATCACAACCACTATCTACCAATCACAACCACCATCTACCAATCACAACCACTCACAACCACTATCTACCAATCACAACCACTATCTACCAATCACAACCACTATCTACCAATCACAACCACTATCTACCAATCACAACCACCATCTACCAATCACAACCACTATCTACATGTCCAATAAGACGGCAGCAACATTTCACCGTGAATGTACACTGTACATTACATTTCAGGAAATGAAGAATCTGTTATGTCCTCCAAACAAACTGGAGTGGAGAACCAAAAGAACATTCACCGCCCCGTTAGGAAGGAGCGCCCTAAAGGACCAGCCTCCCCACCCAGCTGAGGGCAGCGCAGAGCCTGGACTCTGATAAACCTACCGCTTTAAAAAGGCCTTTGACTGTTTTTTTAAAATAAAGTGCGTTACAAATAAAATGTATTATTATTATTGGTTCTGCAATGCCGGTTTCCACCCACTTCTAGCGACTGAATCTGGACAGATGTCTTGAGTGTGTAGTTGAGCGCAGCGTTCGGAGCCTGACCCGTGAGTCCAGCCGGTTTGTGGAACTAAGCGTCCTGTTTGTAGAGTACGAGCTGCTGCGCTCAGGAAAAAGATCCAGGGTCCCTATGGGTAACCACAACCTGAAGAGATTCAGGAAATCCTTTGTCCTCTTGTCCATCAATCTCTTGAATGAGGGTAAATGAATAGTTCACTGGGGTAGTGGATGCACTTGATGATGATGTCAATCACACTGCCCTTTCTCATGTATTATATGTTTCTGTATATGTGTCGATTTGCAGTTCGGCCAATAGCCCAAGACTAATCTCCTTCAGGCAATAAAAGGTTACTTACTTCCTTCCTTCCTTGTCCCTCCTAGGGGGTCCGGAGGAGCAGGCGGGGGCCGCCACGTTGTTTGCCCTGCTGTGCATCCAGCTGGGGGGAGGGTCCGAGGGCGAGGAGGGCTTCAGGATGCTCCGCCCCGTCCTCAGCGCCATCCTGATTGACGGCTGCGCCAGCTTCACCGCCAGACAGAGCGTGAGTGACCGCCCCTTCCCCGGCCAATCAGATCCGCCTCACGGGCCCGCTCCACCAATCAGATCCACCTCACTGGCCCGCTCCACCAATCAGATCTGTGCCTCCCAGTGGTGGATGAAAATTGTTGATGGTGATGATGATGATGACATCAGGTCCGGCTCAGTATTTCCCCTAGGGTTTTTTCAGGGGGGGTGGTAGGAGTTGGGGGGGTGTTGTCGCGGGGGGGCGTGTACAGTGTCGTCATACGTAAGGTGTTTGTTAGTATCGTTGCATTTCCCTTCACTGAGATGAAATGACACAAATGCACATAACCTGGGTAAATGAATATCATCATCAGGTCGTTCACAGACGGGGCCTCCCATCTTTGTCTCCAGTTACCCTGGTTTTTCACATGCCTCTGTAATATGAACTTTAGAAACTTCTTTAGAAACGAAATAGCTTCCCCACTTGCTCCAGCACGCATGCACACAGCGCGGAAACTGGCTATTGTCTGTCTGTAGGCTACACTCGCGGCTCACATTCTCTACGCTACGATCGGCGTCCATCATATTCTAAGTCATCTTCTATATCCTCAAAATCTGATAAATATTCAGCCATATTGCACACAATATTCCAGGCACCAACAAGCCGATCGTAGTGTAGAGAATGTGAGCCGTGAGTGTAGCCTACAGAGTAACGGAGAATAGCTAGTCTGCGCGCTGTGCGCATGCGTGCTGGAGCAAGTAGGGAAGCTATTTCGTTTCTAAAGACGTTTCTAAAGTTCATATTACAGAGGCAGGTGGTGTGTTATTATAGTTCCTGTGTGTGTCTGTGTGTAACGGTGGTGTGTTATTATAGTTCGTGTGGATCTGTGTAACGGTGGTGTGTTATTATAGTTCATGTGTGGATCTGTGTAACGGTGGTGTGTGTTATTATAGTTCATGTGTGTGTCTGTGTGTAACGGTGGTGTGTTATTATAGTTCATGTGTGGATCTGTGTAACGGTGGTGTGTTATTATAGTTCATGTGTGTGTCTGTGTGTAACGCTGGTGTGTTATTATAGTTCATGTGTGGATCTGTGTAACGGTGGTGTGTTATTATAGTTCATGTGTGGATCTGTGTAACGGTGGTGTGTTATTATAGTTCATGTGTGTGTCTGTGTGTAACGCTGGTGTGTTATTATAGTTCATGTGTGTGTCTGTGTAACGCTGGTGTGTCTCTGGTCTGCAGTGTGCCAGGGCTCTCGGGGTGTGCTGCTATGTGTCTGCTGCTGATGAGGGAGAGGTGAGGACCGACCACACACACACACACAGATACATTACAAAATCTCATCTTCATAGATAGTCTTATAAAGCTGAATCCAGTCTTTATTTAGTTTGAGTGCAGACACACACCCTGGTGATCTGTCTGTCTGTGGCAGAGCTGGTGAAGAATGATGTTAACATTCAACTGACGGTCTCCCCATCTCTCTCTCCTTCCATCTACCTTTCTCTCCGTTCCACCCCTCTCTCCCTCCCTTCCTCTCTCCCTCCGTCCCTCTCTCTCTTTCTCCCTCCCTCCCCCTCTCTCCCTCCCCCTCCCTCCCTCCCCCTCTCTCCCCTCCCCCTCTCTCCCTCCCTCCCCCTCTCTCCCTCCCTCCCCCTCTCTCCCTCCCTCCCCCTCTCTCCCTCCCTCTCTCCCTCCCTCCCCTCCCTCTCTCTCCCTCCCCCCCTCCCTCCCTCTCTCCCCCCCTCCCTCCCTCCCTCTCTCCCCCCCTCCCCCTCTCTCTCCCTCTCCCTCCCCCTCTCTCTCCCTCCCACTCTCTCTCCCTCCCTCTCTCCCTCCCTCTCTCCCTCTCTCTCTCTCTCCCTCCCTCTCTCCCTCCCCCTCTCTCCCTCCCCCTCTCTCCCTCTCTCTCTCCCTCCCTCTCTCTCTCTCCCTCTCTCCCTCCCTCCCTCTCTCCCTCCCTCTCTCTCTCCTTCCCTCTCTCCCTCCCTCCCTCCCCTCCTCCCTCCCACTCTCCCTGCCAGGACCTGGTCAAGTCTCTGAGTCACCTGGAGAGCGTGTTCATGGCGTCGTACCCCAACAGAGAGGGCGCCCTCCCCACGCCCAAACCTGGCGCCGCGGGGCTCCACGCCGCCGCCCTGCAGGCCTGGGCTCTGCTCGTCACCCTCTGCCCCGCCTCCCGCCTCCACGTGCTGCTAGACCTGTGAGACACACTCACTCACACACACATACACACACACACACACTCAATCACACACTCGCACGCACACACACTCGCACGCACACACACTCGCACACACACTCGCACGCACTCGCACGCACACGCACACACACTCACACACACTCACGCACACACACTCACACACGCACACGCACACACAGGTCTGGGGAAGGGAGTAATATCTGTGTAAATGTGTCTCCCTCCCTCAGTCACCTCCCCAAGCTGCAGGCGTGTCTGGAGAGCAGTGACGTCAACTACAGGATAGCAGTGGGAGAGACCATCGCCCTGCTGGTGGAGCTGGGGAGAGACATCGACAGGGTGGGTGCACATTTCAAGGAATTTCATTCATCGATAACTGTTAACCTTAACAAACGATAGTCGATTAATTGATAAGAACGTCCCGCGCCGGACTGCGCTTTGCTCGCTTCATTTTTGTGTCTTTCTTCTGCTGTATTGTAGAAATTTCCCAGCATCCCAATTATCCTTCACTACATGGCGGGGCGCCCTCATGTGCAGTCAGACCCTAAATCATGATTACATTTCACACAACTCCCGTTGATAACGACAAAACGTTTGTTCAAAAAAGTTCTGTTCCAATAACAAGCAGTTAATCGAGTAACCAAATCTTACTTGAGTAAATTCTTATCGGCAATTAATCGATAGTCGATTAACTGTTAACATCCCTTGTACCCGCAACACACCACTCCAGACGGCCCGGTCAGTGGGGCACTGGGCAGGGAGGTGGAGACTACCTCTGACGTGTGTGTTTGTGTGTGTTTGTGTGTGTGTGTGTGTGTGTGTGTGTGTGTGTGTTAGGATTTTGAGTACGAGGACAGCGACGGCCTGTGCGAGTGTCTGAAGGGTCTGGCGACGGACGGGAACAAGCACCGCGCCAAGAACGACCGCAGGAAACAGCGCTCCATCTTCAGGGAGGTGCTGAACTACATAGAGGTGGGGCACAAACCTGGCAACCCGCGCACTCCAACCTGGCAACCCGCATACAAACCTGGCAACCCGAGCACACAAACCTGGCAACTTGAACTCTGCCCCCGACCCGGGTCTTGTAACGTTCAAAATGATCCCCCGCCGAATGTTTGGAGCCGTGTAGAAGACATGTTTCTGACGGCCGGATGGTGGTGATGCTTTTCCATGTCTCCCCCCCCCCCCCCCTCCTCTCTGTCTGCAGAACGACGACTTCCTGGAAGAGAAGATCCGCTTCGGCATGGAGGGCGTCTACATCGACAGCTGGACCAGGAGGAGGATCTACGACGCCTTCAAAGAGGTCCTGGAGTCCGGGGTCAGACACCACCTACAGGTCAGCTGCTGCAGGGGTTTGACCTGCGGGACTCTCAGGACTGATCACGTCTCATTTCCATATCCTGAGAGACCCGCCTCTCCTTAAACACTCAAAAAGACACAAATAGGACTTTTAGATTGCAAACATTTTTCGCATAAGTCAATGGAGTTTAACATAGAGAAAATTAGCATTCATATGAAACTTAAAGGATGAGCAGTTCTCTGGAGAGGACCAGGCCTGACCCTGTCCTCCTCTCCCCCCAGTTCAACCCCCTGCTGAGGGACATCTTCGGCCTGGGGGCCCCCCTCATCCTGGACGCTGCCGTCAAGGCCAGTAAGATCTCCCGCTTCGAGAAGGTGAACTACCCCACGCTCATTAGAACTTCTGGCCCACGCTTTAGAACATCTGTGTGTGTGTCATGTAAAGGTGTGTGTGTCATGTAAAGGTGTTTGTGTGTCATGTAAGTGTGTGTGTGTTTTTGTCATGTAAAGGTATGTGTGTGTGTGTCATGTAAAGTTGTGTGTGTCATGTTAAAGGGTGTGTCATGTAAAGATGCGTGTGTCATGTAAAGGTGTTTGTGTGTGTGTGTGTGTGTGTGTGTGGGAGTGTGTGTTTCATGTAAAGGTGTGTGTGTGTCATGTAAAGGTGAGTGAGTGAGTGTGTGAGAGAGATATGTCAAGGTGTGTGTCACTACCCTGGTGTAAATGTGGTTGTCTCTCTCCTCACAGCATCTGTTCAACTCTGCTGCCTTCAAGGCCAGGACTAAGATCAGGAACAAGGTCAGGGACAAGCGCGCTGACGTGATGTGAGAAGGGGACAGGACGCAGAGAAGGGGACAGGACGGAGAGAAGGGGACAAGGATGTAGAGAAGAGGACAAGGACGGAGAGAAGAGGACAAGGACGGAGAGAAGAGGACGAGGGGAATGGAGGCAAGAAAGAGGGGAGGAATGGAGGAGGAGTTCAGGTCCTGGGCCGTCACATGAAGGATGGGAGCTCATGAATCCTGGCTTCCATGGATCTGCTCTGATGGACCTCACCCCCCAGAACCCTCTCACCCCCCAGAACCCTCTCACCCCCCAGAACCTTCTCACCCCCCAGAACCTCTCACCCCCCAGAACCCTCTCACCCCCCAGAACCTTCTCACCCCCCAGAACCCTCTCACCCCCCAGAACCCTCTCACCCCCCAGAACCCTCTCACCCCCCAGAACCCTCTCATCCCCCAGAACCTTCTCACCCCCCAGAACCCTCTCACCCCCCAGAACCTTCTCACCCCCCAGAACCCTCTCACCCCCCAGAACCCTCTCACCCCCCCCAGAACCTTCTCATCCCCCAGAACCTTCTCACCCCCCAGAACCCTCTCACCCCCCAGAACCCTCTCACCCCCCAGAACCCTCTCACCCCCCAGAACCTTCTCACCCCCCAGAACCCTCTCACCCCCCAGAACCTTCTCATCCCCCAGAACCTTCTCACCCCCCAGAACCCTCTCACCCCCCAGAACCCTCTCACCCCCCAGAACCCTCTCACCCCCCAGAACCCTCTCACCCCCCAGAACCTTCTCATCCCCCAGAACCTTCTCACCCCCCAGAACCCTCTCACCCCCCAGACCCTCTCACCCCCCAGAACCCTCTCACCCCCCAGAACCCTCTCACCCCCCAGACCCCTCTCACCCCCCAGACCCCTCTCACCCCCCAGAACCCTCTCACCCCCCAGAACCCTCTCACCCCCCAGAACCCTCTCACCCCCCAGAACCCTCTCACCCCCCAGAACCCTCTCACCCCCCAGAACCCTCTCACCCCCCAGAACCCTCTCACCCCCCAGAACCCTCTCACCCCCCGGAACCCTCTCACCCCCCGGAACCCTCTCATCCCCCGGAACCCTCTCACCCCCCGGAACCCTCTCACCCCCCGGAACCCTCTCACCCCCCAGAACCCTCTCACCCCCCAGAACCCTCTCACCCCCCAGAACCCTCTCACCCCCCAGAACCCTCTCACCCCCCAGAACCCTCTCATCCCCCAGAACCCTCTCACCCCCCAGAACCCTCTCACCCCCCAGAACCTTCTCACCCCCCAGAACCTCTCACCCCCTAGAACCCTCTCACCCCCCAGAACCCTCTCACCCCCCAGAACCCTCTCACCCCCCAGAACCCTCTCATCCCCCAGAACCCTCTCATCCCCCAGAACCCTCTCACCCCCCAGAACCCTCTCACCCCCCAGAACCCTCTCACCCCCCAGAACCCTCTCACCCTCCAGAACCCTCTCACCCCCCAGAACCCTCTCACCCCCCAGAACCCTCTCACCCCCCAGAACCCTCTCACCCCCCAGAACCCTCTCACCCCCCAGAACCTCTCACCCCCCAGAACCCTCTCACCCCCCAGAACCCTCTCACCCCCTCTCACCCCCCAGAACCCTCTCACCCCCCAGAACCTTCTCACCCCCCAGAACCCTCTCACCCCCCAGAACCCTCTCACCCCAGAACCCTCTCACCCCAGAACCTCTCCTGTCCCAGAACCCTCTCACCCCCCAGAACCCTCTCACCCCCCAGAACCCTCTCACCCCCCAGAACCCTCTCACCCCCCAGAACCCTCTCACCCCCCAGAACCTCTCCAGTCCCAGAACCCTCTCACCCCCCAGAACCCTCTCACCCCCCAGAACCCTCTCACCCCCCCCAGAACCTTCTCACCCCCCAGAACCTTCTCACCCCCCAGAACCCTCTCACCCCCCAGAACCCTCTCACCCCCCCCAGAACCTTCTCACCCCCCCCAGAACCTTTAACCCCCCAGAACCCTCTCACCCCCCAGAACCTCTCACCCCCCAGAACCCTCTCACCCCCCAGAACCTCTCACCCCCCAGAACCCTCTCACCCCCCAGAACCTTCTCACCCCCCAGAACCTCTCACCCCCCAGAACCTCTCACCCCCCAGAACCCTCTCACCCCCCAGAACCCTCTCACCCCCCAGAACCTCTCACCCCCCAGAACCTCTCCAGTCCCAGAATCCTTTCAGAAAACTAGTCAGGGCTATCACTACAGTTTCTGCTATAGTATTATATAGTTACTATACAGAAGTATTATAAAGTTACTATACAGACCTATCCTGCCTTCTCATCCCTCTCTCCCCCAAAGGACCCCTGCCAGGCTGCTGCCAAACCAAGCAACGTTGAGAAACGATGCAGATGTGTTTATTTAGTGTGAGCGTGGGTTTTATTTTCAGTTCTTATGCAACACCACAGAATAAAATGACAAAACCTTGCGGGAAGCCTGAGAATGAAACTGGGCTTTGTATTAATGATATTTTTGGAGGAACATCGAACAACGCTTTTTTGATAAAAAAAAAGAAAAAGAAAAGAAAGAAAGAAAATAATTATCCTTTCTAATTTATTGAAAGTCGGGAGAAGAACAATCCAGGATTTTATAAAACACTGTTTAATTATGGGAAGAAACGACAAAATAAACCAGATTTGTAGTTTTTAATGTATATTTTTATGCAGGTTGGTTGTGAATAGCCTCTACTTTTATTATATCTATCCTCCTACATATGAACCGTGGAGGGTGTTGGAGCAGGGGCAGATCATGACATGGTTGTTCAGGGGCAGATCATGACATGGTTGTTCAGGGGCAGATCATGACATGGTTGTTCAGGGGCAGATCATGACATGGTTGTTCAGGGGCAGATCATGACATGGTTGTTCAGGGGCAGATCATGACATGGTTGTTCAGGGGCAGATCATGACATTGTTGTTCAGGGGCAGATCATGACATGGTTGTTCAGGGACACTTCTGTGATTTTATCAACTTGAAATGCAGCGCTGCGTTGATTACCCTAAAGGGTACGTTTCATAGGTCGCTAATTTAAATAAAATGTAATGTGGAGTAATAAACGCTATAAATGTTGTTATTTTGGTGTATACTGTTAGTTTAAATGGGGATGGTGGTGATGCCAGTGCCTGGACCTGCACACCTCCAGGACCCTGAAACAGGCCAGGAAGATTGGCTCTTTGAACCACTCCCCTCTGGCAGGAGGCTGCGGTCCATCAGGGCCAAGACCTCCCGCTACAAAAACAGCTTCTTCGCCACTAACATCAGCCTCAGCAACAAGGCTTGTCCCCCTCTGTCCTGACTGACTGTACATATCACAAGGTGTATGTATAAAACATCACTTACATTACACTGCACACACTAATTACACACCACACTCCATTATATTGTGTGCTTGGCTATGTACTTTGGGGGGGTATATTGTATTTTGTATTTGCCATGTCCTGTCCTGCACCTGTCTGTCTCCATCAGTGTTTGCACCATTGACCTAAACATATTCCTAATATGTGTACTACCATGGCAATAAACTGATCTGAATCAGGTCAAGCCAATTTGATCATATTTGTTGTCCGTTGCTGCCCTCTACTGTGTTTTCCGCTTCATTGCACCCTACAACTCTGGACGAAATGGTATCGTCCGTCGCCAACATGGAGTCGCTGGTAAAAATTAGAAAAATTAATTGAACTGTTTTATGCACTGAAGGCATGTTAATTACTTCTAGAGTAGACAATTTTGCAACATACCTTTCTTGGCCATCAGCTCTTCGGAAATTCCACTACTTCCAGACCCATTCCGCTGTTAAATTGTGTTTTTGTAACAACCCTGCAAAGACCGTTTAGATTCCAGTCAGAGCTTTCTGGCAGATTTACCGTGTTGAAGCAAAGTGGTTCTAGTTGCCGTGGGCTAGAAGTCTTTCATGGGGGTATCTTTATTGTATGCTAATCTGTTCTGCTGAAGAAAGGAGTTACCGATGTTGACCTGCACCTAGATGGAGCCCGAAGCGATCAGCGCCGTGTACGACAAGTGCAGCAGCTGTCCCTCCCCCGTGTCTGCGAGCGTTACGAAGACGACAGAGAACAACCAGAGAATCCTAAATGTATCTACAGGTCTGCAGCGTGTCTGACTCTCTCTCTTTCTCTCTCTAACTATCTCGCTCTCTCTTTCTCTATCTCTCTCTCTCTTTCTCTAACTCTCTCTTTCTCCAACTCTCTTTCTCTATCTATCTTTCTATCTATATGTGTGTCTCATTCTTTCTCCACACACACACACACACACACACACACACACACACACACACACACACACACACACACACACACACACACACACATTCCTGGTGGTGAGTGTTTTCGTTTTACCCCTGTTCCGTGCAGAGTGGAGTCAGAGTGAGCGGTCCAGGGGAGTCCGGCTGCGCTTCTCTCAGAACTGGACCTTGATTGGACCGGACAGTGCCAGCGTCTCTGACCCGCCCCGCTTCACCGTCCTCCCCGCCGGACCTGCTACCCCCCTGCAGGGAGAGTAAGAGCAGCGCTGGCGCGGCCAGGATGCATTCTGGGTCATTTATCCTGAGTATTGATTATGCAGGCTGTGTTACAGTTAAGACCCAGTGCTTTTAAGGTCTAAACATTATGGTTTGATTTATTAGGCCAGTGGGTCCTTATCCTCTCATATCCTCTCCCCCCCCCCCCCCCCCCCCCCACGTGGGACAGACTGCTGAGTCGACACTCTCCCTCTGGTGCCCTACGGGCGGTCATCAGGGAGAACAATAGAAGCCAGTACCTGGAGGTAAGGTCATGTCACCTTCCTGACCCTTAACCCCTAACCCCATCATAATAAACCCTGACGTGTGTGTGTGTGTGTGTGTGTGTGTGTGTGTGTGTGTGTGTGTTCTGGGTCAGGTTTGGGACAGTTGTGGGCTGAGGAAGAGTCTGGACCTGACCAGTCTCAGTAAACATGGGCGAGTGTACGAGGACGGTGAGGACCGAGCATTAGCATGGCTGTGGACCGTTAGCCATTAGCATGGCTGTGGACCGTTAGCCGTTAGCATGGCTGTGGACCGTTAGCCGTTAGCTGTGAAAGTGTTCATTGATGTGTTTATGGTTGCTATGACTACTGACTAGGCCTTCCTGAGTGTCTGCCTGTCCCCCCCCCCCCCCGCCCCCCCGCTATCACTGTGTGTGTGGGTGTGTGTGCGTGGGTGTATGTGTTGGGTGGGTGGGTGGGTGTGTATGTGTATGTGTGTGTGTGTGTTTGTGTGTGTGTGTATGTGTTGGGTGGGTGTGTGTGTCTGTGTGTGTGTATGTGTTTGGTGGGTGGGTGTGTGTGTGAGAGCAGCTCAGTTCGGCTGCCTGGCGTGGTCTGAGTGTGAGCGCAGGCTGTTGTACGTGGCTGAGAGCAGTAGGACCAGAGAGGCTCCAGGCTCAGGGGCAACACGCTCTCCTGAGGGCCCCGGAACAGGGCCTGCTGCTGGGGAGCACCTGCCTGCCGGGAAGGTACCACACACACACACACACACACACACACACACACACACACAACACATACACACACGCACACCCAACACATACACCCACCCAACACATACACACACATACACCAGTGGCGGCTGGTGACTCAAAAAACTGAGGAGGACAGGAGGAAGAGAGGTGAACCGCCCATGGGCGCCGGGGGGCACTTTCCCTCAGTCAGTTATTATTTGAAATATCAGCTTTGAAGTGGATTTACATTCAATTTTAGCGTATGAAAAACTGAATAACACTTTCTTTAACTACATGCAGCATTTATTTATCATATTCATGATAAAATGTTACAAAACAACAATAAAACATTGTAAGCAATAGTTGTTGTAATGGATTGTACTCTTCTCTAAAGAGAGAAAATAATTGATATTGATGAGGTGCTGGAGAGGTTAGGTGATATATGAAAAAAAAAATTGATTAGGGGACACTGAGGTGTGGCTCTCTGGACAATGGAATACGTTGCACAGCAAATGCAGTATCCAACAGTTCGCTCATGGCTAGCAAGCAATGGTACAGCTATGGGATTAGCTCATTTGGGTTGCTGTCAAAGCTGCCACTCTTATGTTGCTATAGCTACAATTATCACAACAATATGAACATTCATTTGAAAGTTTTCCATCCACCCATCCATCACTGGATGAGGAATAAGCACCGCAAAGCGATCAATTCTCACGCAAGCAGGAGCCAGGCTGTGGATTTCTCCGATCCGGTGTTGCGACCCAGTCTCTAGAAATGTTTTGGACGAGTTGCCGACAGTTTGCGCCTCCAGCCAATCAGCGCGCCTGCCTATGCCGTAGCCTGACGTGCACCTCGTAGCTAACGTTACCGGCTATAGCCAGTCAGTGGAACTGTCATGTTCAGACGGCTCTAGCTCAAAAAGTATTTATGTCAGCTTAGATATTTAGATGGCTAGAATCAAGACAAATAGACGAACAGTTTGATGTATAATATGTCCCATAATACTTTCGGATGTATTATATTATGGAGCTACGAACACACAAACAGTCTCCAATGGCACAGGGAAGAGAAACACAGACATCAACGCCGACTCAATCAGCCTTCACTGTGGTAAATCTGGAATGTGATTGGACTAACAAAATGTCAATATCTGAATCCTGTTCAGACAGGGCCGGAGTACTGTCCTCCCTTGCGGTAATTTTTCAGCGTTTTGGCCAATCACAAATTAGCAAGAAAAAAGGCATTACATTGATTTAAGAGAAAAGAACCCGCCCCAAGGGAGGCTAGCCTCCCTTCCATAGATATCTATGGGTCCTCCAGCTTCATGTTATAGATGTCACTGTTGGAGCTTTAGAATTTCAATAATGGTTTTTTATCCATAGGGAAAACCTGCTTTATGAACAAAACTGTTTAAAAAAACTTTTAATCCCTCTCTTCTCTCCAAAAACCGAGGAGGACTGTCCTCCCCTGCCTCAATGGACGAGCCTCCACTGATACACACCCACCCACCCAACACATACACACACACCCACCTAACATATACACACACACCCAACACACACACCCAACACGCACAGATCTTGTCTCGAAGTTACACTTTGCGTCATGTGACTGTGAAATCAAACCACGATCAGCCTACAACGCTCGTTTGAGATACAATACCACACAGACTATCGGGGGTCGCCGTGGAAACTCATCACTTTACAAGACTCTCAGTCCTGTGAATCTCGCCGTGAAACGAGTGAAATAATTTTAACTGAACACAACTTCTAGGTAGTGAAGATCTTCTAGTCGGTCCTCTGACAGGGTAAAAGCTGCCAATCGTCCCTCTGTGTAATTCAAGACGTCCCCTATGCACCTGTGACTGTGCGCTTTTGTGCCAAGTCTCTGGTGCGTTTTAAAGTGATGATGAGTTCCCTGTGGACCACACCATCATTCCCCATGAGGGGAGGTATAGCTAAAGTAGCCTATAAGCCAGATTCAACAGGAGATTTGGATAGAGTGAAGTTGGGGAAGGAGGGAGGGGGAGGGGCCACAGGTGGATTGCATTCAACTGCATGTGGCTTATTATGAAATTATGTTATAAGATCTTTTTGTTTTACTGCATATTAAATAAGAACACCAGTTTTTGGATAGGGGATACATGACATAATGTAACAATATGTTAAAATTAATTTTTTTCCTCCTGTGATGTGGCCCCCCCTAGTGGTTGTGGCCCTAAGCGACTGCTTATATTGCTTATAGCAGCGGCCGGCCCTACACACACACACACACACACAGACACCCAACACATACACACACACATACACACACACACACACATACACACACACACACACTCAACACATACACATACACACACACACCCAACATATACACACACATGCACACACGCACACACACACACTCAACACACACACACACACCCAACGCACACACACACACACACACACACACACACACACACACACACACACACACACACACACACACCTGTCTCTCTCTCTCTCCCACACAGTGGTTAACTCTTTCCTGCCTTTTTAAAAATATTTTATTTAGCCTTATTTAACCCGGAAAAAGTCCCATTGAGATTAAAAATCTATTTTTCAAGAGAGACCTAGCCAAGACGGGCAGCAGTGCAATCCAAACACATTTACAGACACAAATATACAACAGAAACACAGAGATGCAACAGCAATACAGTTTACACACGTGACTTGGTGATTTGGCTATATGGCAATATGCTAGTCAAAAACATGAACATACTGTTAAATCCACCTCTAAAACCTTCATAGTGGATTTAAAAACATCTATTGAGACCTGCTCCTCAAGTTTGAGATCATTTTGTAACATGTTCCAGAAAGAAGGAGCCGAATAACTAAAAGCCATTTTCCCCTTTTCTGTTTTGACTTTGGGAACAGACAGCAGCAAGAAGTCCTGTGATCTTAAGGAGTATTTCCCAGTAGTTTTTTGTAAAATGTAGGCACAGAGGTAAGAAGGAAGAAGACCAAGAATTGCCTTATAAATAATGATGCGTGCCCCCCCAGCAGGACCGGAGTGTGTACTGGGAGGACTGGGGCGAGGGTCTGGCCAGTAAGAGTCTCCCAGCGCTGTGTGTGGCCGACCTGACCAGAGACACGGTCACCCTGCTGCAGGGGGTTCCTTCCACCGTGTCCCCGGGCCAGGTGAGACGCACACACACACTTGGACGCACACACACATGCACACACGCACACACACGCACAAATGCACACACACGCACACACACACGCATGGACGCACACACACATTGACGCACACTTACAATGTGTGTGTGTGTGTGTGTGCGTCCATGTGTATAAACGGAGTGTAGACACACACACACACACACATTGTAAGTAAACTTGAACAAGCAACCAATGTGGCACTTTATGGGGTGTGATAAGTGCCACTTTGGTTGCTTGTTCAAATCTTACTTACAACGTGTATGTATGTGTGTATGTGTGTACGTTTATACATACACACACACACATACACACACGTTCGCGTTATACAGTGCAGCTCACTACAAAACAAGGCGCACATGCCCGGTAGTTCGATCACGCTTTAAGTGAATGGGGGAGCTCACGTGACCGAATGAGTGCTTGCGTTGTGAGCTCAGTGGTGCGTGTATGAATGTGTCTGTGTGTCTGTCACGTGTACCACGAAGGGTTGTTTGTTCACATATTACAAGATCTGAGGGGTGGCTGTCCAGGGGAGACGTGCTGAAACGCTTCGCTGCTTGTCTGGAACATGTGAAAACCTTCTTGGAAAGCAAAGGCCTCAGCTATCCCGAACTGGGAGACCTCGATTGGCTGGAAAAGTTTTACTTCATGGTGGATATGACAAGTCACTTAAACACGCTGAATAAAAATCTCCAGGGAAATGGAAGCACGGCCCTGCAGATGCTGGAGGATGTTTTGGCGTTTGAGCGCAAGACGACAGTGTTTGCCAGAGATGTACAGAGCGGTATGCTCTCTCACTTCCCCTCCCTGAGAGAGTTCAAAGAGAACAATCACATCAATTGTGATTATTTACACCGTGGAATTGCAAGTTGCATTTGGAGAAAGATTCAGCGAGTTCAGAAAGGAAAAAAAACACTCTGTCCTTCCCTGTCACACCGCTGGACATCGACCCATCCCTGCTGAACATATCCGCATTCACAGGAGTAGGCCTAAGTCAGCCCGATCTTGAACTTGAACTGGCCGACATAGCGGATAAAAACTTATGGGTGTCCAAGTTCAAAAGCCTGACAGCGGATATCGAAGAAGTCGCCCATCAGAAGGCCACTCTCGCTAAAGAGCACACATGGAGTGATATTGAAAACCTCCCCAAACCAGAAAAACTTGTTTTTGAAACATGGAGTGCCATTCCCGACACGTATATGAACATGAAAAAGTATGCATTTGGAGTCCTGTCTATCTTTGGCTCAACATACTTATGCGAGCAAGTTTTCTCGAGTATGAACTTCATAAAGTCCAAATATCGCTCCCGCCTCACAAATGAGAGCCTACAGTCCTGTCTGAAGCTGTTGTAAATCATATTTTTTGAAATAGCTAGTGTAGTTTTTCTAATTGCGCCATCTATTGTAGCTATATTCAGTCTGACCAGAAGCAGGGATAAAAACGTATTCCCACCGGCGATAAAAATTACTGATCAGAGGAGGGGAAATCCCCCCCAGCAATTCGCACGCTGTATGTATGTATGTGTGTATGTATGTAGGCTATGTTAGATCTTGTAATATTTGAACAAGCAACCCCTCGTGGTACACGTGACAGACACACAGACACATTCATACACGCACCACTGAGTTCACAACGCAAACACTCATTCGGTCACGTGAGCTCCCCCATTCACTTAAAGCGCGATCGAACGACCGCGCATGTGCGCCTTGTTTTGTAGTGAGCTGCGCTGTATAACGCGAACGTGTGTGTGTGTATGTGTGTGTGTATGTATATACATACACACATACATACATACACGTTGTAAGTAAGCTTTGAACAAGCAACCAAAGTGGCACTTATCACACCCCATAAAGTGCCACATGAAAATAATTTATGTATGTGTATATGTGTGGGGTGTGTGTGTGTGTGTGTGTGTGTCAGGCCCTGTGGGTGCGTGCTGGCCAGGCGGTGATGTTTGTGGGCTGGAGTCATGAGCCCTTCAGACTGGGCCTCAAGTTCTGTTCCAACCGCAGGTGAGTGAGTCCTGGTACACAGACCAGCAAGGCTGCTCTCACACACACACACACACACACACACACATCCGCATGGTTAGAGTTGGAGCACATAAACAGACACATCCGCATGGTCAGGGTTAGAGCGCACACACACACACACACACACACACACACCCTCATGGTCAGGGTTAGAGCACACACACACACACACACCCTCATGGTCAGGGTTAGAGCACACTCACACACACACATCCTCATGCTCAGGGTTAGGGCACACACACACACACACACATGGCTGGATTAGATGACCTTCTGATTTGAGCGGATGCTGCTGGTTCCCTTGGTAACCGTCACACTAGACTTAACTGTGTTCCCAGATCAGCTCTGTTCTGTGTGGACATGGAGGGACACTGTGGTGAGTACACACATTCACACACATGCGCACACACACACACACACACTCACGCACGCACGCACTCACGCACGCACGCACACACACACGCACACACACACACACACAGACTCACACACACAGTGGTAGAGAGGCCGTCCAATGATCATAGGGTTCAAATCCCGCGGTTCGAATCCCGCCTCCTCCTGTCCACATGTCGAAGTGTCCTTGGTAAGCATGTAACGGTAACCGCGGTATTACGGTAACCACAGTATTTTTTGGTCACGCGGTAACCTTGGGACTGGCTAAACTCACTGTGGACTGGTCAGATGTCTTAGTTATATCAAGCTAACTATAAGCATCGGTGTGCTTATCTGTGTCATATTTATTCAGTTGAGTAATTTACGATCGAGCTAGCTAACCACCTTTAGCTCAATTGGCTCAGTTGCTGGTTAGTGATGAGAGGCGGAGTCCCAGCCCAGCTGATAACCCTCCGTTGCGGGTTGGGGGGATGCAACGGTCGGCTAGGATCCTGCCTCTCATAGCTAACCAGCAACTGGTCACATAGGGCGCATGTTCAATCCACACTAGTCACGTAGCTTTCCGTTGCCCTGGAGGTCCACCCGTCTGTGAGCACAACAGAGGATGCCTGGGATAATTCACTGACAACTTTTGCCTTTTCCTGCTCATAAAGATTTGGCACGATCTTCTCAGCAAAATGGGTGCGCGACGGGATCTCGTAGCGTGGCTCAAGCACATCCAGCATATGTTTAAACCCCTCGTTTTGCACAACGGAATATGGCCTCATGTCTGCAGCTATAAACACCCCAATAATACCTTTTGTAATAGCTTTAGCCCGGTCGGGTTCTTTAGCTAAGGGCTGCTTAAATGCCGTGGTGATGAGCGGTTGTTGAGCAGGAGGTTTTTCAAGCTCTTCAGCTCCTCCGCTAGCCATGTCTACCGCTGGCAGCGCCTGACTAGTGTGGATTGAACATGCGCCCTACTTGACCACGTCGCCTACATCCTTTTTTGTTTTTTATTTTTTATAAACCTATCCGGTCATCTGCTCAACACACCATCTGTACCCACAGACCTCCTCTATCACTGCTCAACACACCATCTATACCCACAGACCTCCTCTATCACTGCTCAACACACCATCTATACCCACAGACCTCCTCTATCACTGCTCAACACACCGTCTATACCCACAGACCTCCTCTATCACTGCTCAACACACCATCTATACCCACAGACCTCCTCTATCACTGCTCAACACACCATCTGTACCCACAGACCTCCTCTATCACTGCTCAACACCATCTATACCCACAGACCTCCTCTATCACTGCTCAACACACCATCTATACCCACAGACCTCCTCTATCACTGCTCAACACACCATCTATACCCACAGACCTCCTCTATCACTGCTCAACACACCATCTATACCCACAGACCTCCTCTATCACTGCTCAACACACCATCTATACCCACAGACCTCCTCTATCACTGCTCAACACACCATCTATACCCACAGACCTCCTCTATCACTACTGAATAGTGGTGCAACAGATCATCGTTGATCCGTGATTGTAAGGAAAGCAGAAGCACTTTAAATTAAAAGAAAAAAACTACACATCAGAAATGTGTTTAATAAATTATATGGTGTTTTTTCCAAAGTAGGCTACAAATCTTCTTCCTCTTTAAATTTTGTGTTTTAAAACTGTGTTTAATACCGTGATATACCGTACCGTGGACCTTGATACCGTGATATTACCTTACCGTGAGTTTTTGATACCGTTACATGCTTAGTCCTTGGGCAAGACACCGAACCACAAATTGCTCCCAATGAGAAGGATAGCACCGTGCATGGCAGCTACCGCCATTGGTGTGTGTTTGTGAATGGAATGAATGAACGAACATACACACACACACACACACACACACACACACACACAGACCCATAGCCTACTGTCTACTCTCCCCCTTCTCCAGAGTGTGTGTCCGAGGGGGAGGGTCGCGCCGTGTCGTCCCCCAGGCTGAGCCCTGACGGGGGCTGGCTGGTGTTCTTGCAGGGCGGGGTCTGGGGCCCCCACGGCCAGGCCCTCAGCCTGCAGCTACACCACCTGGCCACCAGGAGCACCACCGAGCTGCTGGAGGTGGTCCACAGGCCCAGTGGGACAGGTATGTACGGGTTAACCCAACACAAACTTGACTTTCACTCCAACACAAACTTGATGTTTTCTTAATTAATTTACTGTAACCCTCCCTCCTCCCTCTCTTCCCTCCCTCTCTCCCTCTCCCTCCTCCCTCTCTTCCCTCCCTCTCTCCCTCTCCCTCCTCCCTCTCTCCCTCTCCTTCCTCCCTCTTCCCTCCCTCTCTCCCTCTCCCTCCTCCCTCTCTCCCTCTCTCCCTCTCTCCCTCTCCTTCCTCTCTCCTCCCTCCCTCTCTCCCTCTCTTCCCTCTCTCTTCCTTGTCTCTCTACTCCCCTTCTCCTTCCTCCCTCTCTCCCTCTCCCTTCCTCCCTCCCTCTCTCCCTCCTCCCACCCTCTCCCTCTCCCTCCCTCTCTTCCTCCCTCTCTCCCTCTCCTTCCTCCCTCCCTCTCTCCTCCCTCCCTCTCTCCCTCTCTTCCCTCTCGCCTCTTCCTTGTCTCTCTACTCCCCTTCTCCTTCCTCCCTCCTCCCTCCCTCTCTCTCTCTCCTCCCTCTCTCCCTCTCCCTCCTCCCTCCCTCTCTCCCTCTCTCTCTCTCTCTCCCTTCTCCCTCTCCCTCCTCTCTCCTTCTCCCTCCTCCCTCCCTCCCTCTCCAGGCTGTGAGTTTGCAGGTCTGTATGAAGCCCTGCCCCCCAGCTGCTGGTCGTCAGACAGTCGGAGGGTGGTCTTCACCAGCACCAGGAGGAACTGGAAGGTTCAGCACACATACACACACTCGCACATACAGTACACACACACGCACATGCACACACACACTTGCACATACACATACACTTGCGTGCGCACACACACACGCTGTGTTCTAAAAGCTGCATAACTCTCTCTCTCTTTCTCTCTCTCTCTCTCTCTCTCTCTCTCTCTCTCAGGAGGTATATGTGGTGGACAGGACCACCAGGAGGGTCGTCTGTCTGACCAGCAGTAAGTCCCCCCTCTCCTAAAGCTCCGCCTTCTTCTGCACCACACAGCACACATGTCCCTCTACCTGCTACTCTCTCTCTCTCCTCTCCTAACACTCTCTTCCCGTCATCTTCTCCCCTCTCCTCCTCTCTCCCTCTCCTCCCTCTCTCCTCTTCCTTGTCTGTCTACTCCCTCTCTCCTCCCTTCATCTTCTCCCCTCTCCTCCCTCTCTCTCCCCTCTCCTAACACTCTCCTCCCTTCATCTTCTCCCCTTTCTCCCTCTCCTCCCTCTCCCCCTCTCCCCTCACCCCCTCTCTCCCTCTCCTCACTCTCTCCTCTCTCCCTCTCTTCCCTCTCTCCTCTTCCTTGTCTCTCTACTCCCCCTCTCCTCCCTCCCTCTCTCCCTCTCCTTCCTCTCTCCCTCTGCTATCTCCCTCTCTCTCTCCTTCCTCCCTCTCCAGATGTAACATTTGGCAGCTGGAAGCTTCTCACCATCCAGAAGGACCTGATGGTGGCATCCTGTTCCTCCCCCCAAATACCCCCCAGCCTGGTAATGTGTATGTGTGTGTGTGTGTGTGTGTGTGTGTGTGTGTGGTGATGGTGCTGATCTTGTGTTGCTCTCCTGTAGAGAGTGGCTCCTCTGGCGCCCCCTGGTGGGGAGAGTCAGCGTGTTCCCTGGCAGCCTCTGGGCCAGCCTGCCTCGGCCTTTTCCCTGGACTGGACATGTCTGGACCTGACCCCTCCCCCCCAGGAGGAGAACCCTCAGTACTGTGAGTAGAGGAGAACCCTAGAGAACCCTCAGTACTGTGAGTAGAGAACCCTACAGAAAACCTCATTACTGTTAGAAGAGAAGAACCCTCAGTACTGTGAGTAGAGCACCCTACAGGAGAAACTCACTATTGTGAGTAGAGGAGAACCCTCAGTACTGTGAGTAGATGAGAACCCTAGTGAACCCTCAGTACTGTGAGTAGAGAACCCTACAGGAAAACCTCATTACTGTGAGTAGAGGAGAACCCTATAGAGGCTTATCATGTGACATCACCAAGTATGTGCCGACATGTTGGAAGACCACCGCTGAAAAACAAGCAAGTTCAGGATTAGAAACGCCAGTGGAAGAGCCACCATGAAGGTCTGGCTTCCATGAAGGTCTGGCCCATCAACGTTCGCCTGCGTGGAATCTGACCCTGGCTACACATTAAACTTGCATAGGTGCTAATATCACAAAAAAAACTTTTAGATATTTTGTGATCACATGGGAAAATCACACAGACTTTACCCTATAGAACTGTATATAACTTCATACCCTATAGGACTGGGTATAACCTAATACCCTATAGAACTGGATCTAACTTTATACCCTATAGAACTGGATATAACCTTTATACCCTCTAGAACTGGATATAACTTCATACCCTATAGAACTGAATATATAACTTCATACCCTATAGAACTGGATATACTGTATAACCTCATACCCTATAGAACTGGATATACAGTATATAACTTCATACCCTATAGAACTGGATATATAACGTCATACCCTATAGAACTGGATATATAACTTCATACCCTATAGAACTGGATATCTAACTTCATACCCTATATAACTGGATATCTAACTTCATACCCTATAGAACTGGATTTTTAACTTCATACCGTATAGAACTGGATATATAACTTCATGCTGTATAGAACTGGATATAACTTCATACCCTATAGAACTGGATATAACTTCATACCCTATAGAATTGGAAATAACTTCATACCCTATAGAACTGGATATAACTTCATACCCTATAGAACTGGATATAACTTCATACTCTATAGAACTGGATATAACTTCATACTCTATAGAACTGGATATAACTTCATACCCTATAGAACTGGATATCTAACTTCATACCCTATAGAACTGGATTTATAACTTCATACCGTATAGAACTGGATATATAACTTCATGCTGTATAGAACTGGATATAACTTCATACCCTATAGAACTGGATATAACTTCATACCCTATAGAATTGGAAATAACTTCATACCCTATAGAACTGGATATATAACGTCATACCCTATAGAACTGGATATAATTTGCTTGCACATTTTGTCAATGGTCTTCCAATATGGCGCTGGATGTGGTTGCTAGGTGATTTAGAACGCAACTGTAAACTCTGTACTTTCTCTCAGTTGAAGACCCAAAACAGGGAATCTTCTCTCTCACTCACTTTTTCTTTCTCTTTCTCTCTCTCTCTCTCTCTCTCTCTCTCTCTCTCTCTTTCTCTCTTTCTCTCTTTTTCTCTATCACTCTCTCTCCTTGGTTCCCTCCCTCTCTCAGCTGGTCTGGACTTCAGTGCCCTGCTGGTTCGCCCGCGAGGTCATAGGTCAGGCACCAGAAGTCCTCTGGTGGTGTTCTGTCACGGTGAGACTGACTCATCTCAGCAGAGACGCTTTCTCCCCCTCCCTCCTCCCCTGCTGCTCATCCTCTCTGCGTTGAGGTTCTACTGATCTTACCGTACGTGTGTGCGTGCGTGCGTGCGTGTGTGCGTGTGTGTGTTCGTTCCCCAGGGGGCCCCAACTCCCAGTTCAGTGCAGAGTGGAACGTAACGTCTACAGCCCTGGCCCAGCTGGGCTTCGCAGTGCTCATGGGTAACTGACCAACTCTCTGTCTCACTGGTCCTATCACAGCCTGTCTTACTACCAGCCTTTCAGGTCTAGTCCTATCACAGCCTGTCTTACTACCAACCTCTCAGGTCTAGTCCTATCACAGCCTGTCTTATTACCAACCTTTCAGGTCTAGTCCTATCACAGCCTGTCTTACTACCAACCTCTCAGGTCTAGTCCTATCACAGCCTGTCTTACTACCAACCTCTCAGGTCTAGTCCTATCACAGCCTGTCTTACTACCAACCTCTCAGGTCTAGTCCTATCACAGCCTGTCTTACTACCAACCTCTCAGGTCTAGTCCTATCACAGCCTGTCTTACTACCAGCCTTTCAGGTCTAGTCCTATCACAGCCTGTCTTATTACCAACCTTTCAGGTCTAGTCCTATCACAGCCTTTCTAACAACAGTAGGACCCCACTTATCCGAACCCAACGGGACCGAAGGTCGTTTGTATCTCTGAAATGTCCGGATGACTGAAACTTATGTTAAAATGCACCAAATAAGTGCTATACTTGTTTCATATAGACTCATAATAGACCGATAAATACCCTACTTTGAAAATGCATCAAAATTGCAATAAAATAGCCAACTAAACTCATATAGCCTAGCCTATAATAGGCCTACAGTAGCCTAGAATAAAATAAACGAATTTCCACTTGAGTGCGTGCTTTGAACAAATACAGTACTTTATTCTCAAATGAGGCTTACGCTGTATCGATAGGCTACTGTATTCGCAGAACAAAATGGTATAGCCTAAAAACAACCCAACATTAGAACAATTAGAGCAAATGATAATCAATAAATAAATAAATGAAATGACAGACAAGTTGTCGTGTCTCTAAGTACAGTAGGTCAAGTAGGCTAATCTACATGCCCACAACACGTCTGTGTTCCTGAAGTCCATTAACTGGGAACGAAAAATGACTCGATGCTCCTCTGCTTCAGGTTGCTGACGCGCTTTCTGGCTACCAAGGAATGCAGCTCTCGCAGCAGACTCGTTTGCGTTTTGCGCTCGACATTTTCCCGCTTTAGAGTAACAAAGAAATGAAACGTGACCACAGGCAACATATAGGTCTACATACAATTCTGTTGTTATTCACAGTAGGATATAGTACATGTTTATTATGACAGATTTAAATGTAAGTAAAGTACTCTAATGAAAATCCCACCAGTAACCAGATAGCAGGCTCAAAAAAAAAGAAGAGTTTTTTAAGCCTGTCCGGTAGACCGGGAGGTTCGGATCTCTGAAGTTCGGATGAGTGGGGTCCTACTGTACCAACTTTTCTAGTCTAGTCCTATCACAGCCTGTCTTACTACCAACCTGTTAAGTCCAGTCCTATCAGAGGCTGTCTTAGTAAATATGTCCCTAGTACTCTGGTCCTATCAGAGCTTGTCTTACTACTTCCCTCATCTCTCTCTCTCTCTCTCTCTCTCTCTCTCCCTCTCTCTCCCTCCCTCTCCCTCTCCCTCTCCCTCTCTCTCTCTCTCCCTTTCTCTCTCTCTCCCTCTCTCTCTCTCTCTCTCCCTCTCTCTCTCTCTCTCCCCCCCCCTCTGTGTCTCTCTCTCTCTCTCTAGTGAACTACAGGGGTTCTACAGGGTTTGGTCAGGACAGCGTCTTGTCTTTGATCGGCCGTATTGGAGAGCAGGATGTGAAGGATGTGCAGGTACTGTTGGGAGGGGGGGAGGCGCTCTACTTCCTGTCCCTCTAGCTAGCCTCTAACCCCTAACCGCTGACCCTTACTCGCTAACCTCTAACCCCTTAAACCTCCTAACCCTCGACCCTTAACTGTCGAGTTCTTTTGGAGATCTAAGAAGAGCGTTTGATTGGTCGAATGTGAAAGTAGTTCCCTCTGTTGGTGACGCCCAGCTCCCCTCTGGCTCCTTTTCCCAGCGGGCCGTTCTCACGGCGCTGCTGAGCGAGACGACCCTTGACCCCCGGCGGGTAGTGGTGATGGGCGGGTCGCACGGCGGCTTTCTGGCCTGTCACCTGATTGGCCAGTACCCAGACTTCTACAGAGCATGTGCAGCCAGGAACCCAGTCATCAACGCCGCCACCTTGCTGGGAACCAGCGACATCGTAGACTGGTGAGACGCGCACACACACACACACACATGCACGCACACACACACACATAGATTTGACATGTTCTTGTGGATGCTACCATGTTCTTGGTTCTCTGTTGTGGTTGTGGTTCTTCCCAGGCGGTACTCATGTGTGGGGCTGCAGTTCTCCTACGACCAGCTGCCCTCCCCTCAGGCTCTGACCACCATGCTGGAGAAATCACCCATCACCCACGCTGCCCAGGTCAGCACACACACACACACACACACACACTCACTCACTCTTTTTCTCTCTCTCTCTCTCCATTCTGGTCATGCTGTTGACCATGATGTCTCGTGTGTGTGTGTATGTATGTATGTGTGTGTGTGAGCGTGTGTGTGTGTGTGTGACCGTATGTGTGTGTGTGCACTCAGATCCGCGCCCCAGTGCTGCTGATGTTGGGGGGGCGGGACAGGAGGGTCTCCCCCCACCAGGGCCTGGAGCTCTACCGACACCTGAAGAGCAGGGACAGCCCCGTCAGGTCTCACACACACACACACTCTGTTACGCCCCCACAAGGTGGCTCAGGCAGGCAACATAAGGCAACAGATAGCAGGTGAGGGTGCAGCAAAACAAAACTCATAAACCAATAATAAATCAAGAAGGTTTATTAATATAATGTAACCAGCAACACAGGGATCAAGGAGAACTATCAGTGGCACCAAAGAAAAATACAAAAAGAAATAACCCCACCCCCCTAAGTACAGTGGGTGGTGCTCACTTTAACCTAGGGTTGTAACAACAGGTAAACCTACGTGATGTTACGATGTAGACCCCAGGGTATCTTCCTATTCTCACTTGTCCCTGTGTGCAAAAACAAGAGATTTAACAAACATAACACAACTAAAGTAGGCTGACAACTAAGGTAAATGGACAACAAAATACAGAAGCTTCACATGTAACATAACTAAAGGACAAACATCAAACAGAATCAAAACAAACCAGAGCTCTGCCACAGCTCTCCAACTAAACACAAATCAACCTTGCTCTCAAAAGGGAGAGAGAGAAGTGAAGAAAAAGGGGACTATATACAGTATAGGGCGTGGGACTGGCTGATTGGGGATATGGAACAGGTGGTGAATGATGATTGGTGAACCAGGCGCGCGCATCTGAGAAGTAGGAGAAGTGAAACAGAAGGGGGAGACAAAAACACAAAACAGAACCAAACACAGTAGGCCTACATCCATACAACATACATAAACCACACACGTAACACACACACACTCACACACACACACACACACATACACACACACGCTCACACACACGCACACACACATACACGCTCACATACACACACACACATACACGCTAACATACACACGCACGCTCACACACACGTTCACACACACACACACACACACACACTCACACACGCACACATATACACGCTCACACACAAGCGCGCTCACACACGCACACATACACACATACACGCTCACATACACACGTTCACACACACACACACACACACACACGCTCACACACACACACACACACACACACACAAAAACACACACCCACACACACACACACACACACGCTCACACACACGCGCTCACACACACACACACGCTCACACACACACAATCATGCGTGCACACACACACGCACACATGTCATGCACACACACACACACACAAACACACACACACACACACACAATCATGCGTGCACACCAGGGCTGGACTGGGACAAAAAATCGGCCCTGGCATTTTTGGCCCAGACCGGCCCACCACAATCGGCCGGACACCACCCACCAGTACGAAATCCTTGCGGCCCCTTTAAATACGCAATACCACCGTACTATTTCCCCAAACCACTACAAAGATGAGTAAGTTCCGTGGACAAGTGTACCAGTGCAAATGGACGAGTGTACTCACTCACTCTTGACTCCCTGGTGGTCAGACGTGGCCGTGGAGTACACAATCTCCATACTCAAGTAACAGTTACAGTACAAGTACAAGAAATTGTCAAAGAAAAAGCTCTGATAGAAGTCAAAGTATAATTTCAAATTATTTATTACATTATTATTATTATTATTCAAATGTTAGTATAGAAATATATGTACAAAGTATACAAGTCACTCAAAATGTTGCCTGTGAACTCCACTGGGCTGAAAAGATCTCCTCCTCAAACAAGGCAACCTTTAAAAGAGTGAGAGGGAGAGACAAAGAGAGAAAGGTGAGAATGATAATTGATGGAGTTAAATGATCACAGTACTGGTCCAGTATCTTCAATTGAGAGCAATGTAGAGAGATAGTTGCATGTATTTGATACTTACTTAGTAATAAAGGCTGCAGGCTGCATGGCCCTCTGGATACCCTCAACAATAATGGCATCTCCTGAGAGAGAAAGAGAGAGATAGAGAGAGAGGGGGGGGGGGGGAGAGAGAGAGGGAGAGATGAGACATGATCAATGATAAGTCATACATGATTAAATGACAGATTCAGATGATCAGAGTTGCATGAATTGTATACTTACTTACTGGAAAAAGGCTGCATGGACCTACCCTCATCAACAATGGCATCCTGAGTGAGAAAGAGGGAGGAAGAGAGATGAGACACGATAAGTGAGATAAACTATAGATTCAGATAGTAACAATATCTACTAGAAAATGTAAGCATTTGCATAGATTGTAAACTCACTACTTACATAAAAAAGGATGCCTGTGAAGTCCACTCCAGTTAAAAGCAAAGTTCTTATTTTCAAACAAATGAGGGCAACCTTTGATAGAGAGAGAGGGAGAAAAGGGGAGACAGAGAGAAAGGTGAGACTGAGACATTATAATTGATTGAGTTGATCACAGTACTGGTAATTACATGATCATAATACCTTTATCTTTACTGGAAAAGGCTGCATGACCCTCTGGATACTCTCAACAATAATATCCTGACAGAGAGAGAGGGGGGGGGAGTGAGAGAGAGATGAGACATGACCAATGATCATTTTTAAATTATAAATGATTAAATGACAGATTCTAGAAAATATAAAAACATAGTTGCATGTATTGTATACTTACTTAGTGGAAAAGGCTGCATGGCCCTCTGAATACCCTCATCAACAATGGACAATGAACCACACAAGTTAGGGCCGGGCATCCTTTGAGAGACAGGGGAGGGGGGGTAATAATGAGTCACATGATCACACTATCTTCAGTCTAAAAAGCTGCTACATTATTATGAATAATTTTATAATAATAACAACAATTTCATATCAACTTACTATAAGTTTCCTCAGTAGCTCACTCTTCTCTGACACTTTGTCAATGACAGTGTCTGTGTCCAAAGCAACAAGGACGTCTTTTTCAGTGGCCATCAACATGAAGGCTTCCAATTTGCTGGCAGACAGGCTGCTCCTCAGTCTGCTTTTGATATATTTCAGTGTTGAGAATGACTTTTTTAACCTAGCCCCTTAGTAACAGTCCTGAAAGGAGCTAGGCTTACCAGTCAACTGGCTGGTAAATTATCCATTACCAATAGATTTTTAGCAGCTAGCCATTGGCTAGTAAATGGCTAGGGTTAATTTTGGACCATGGCCACACACAGCTAACGTTAGCCTGCTCCTCTTTTTCTTCGAAGATATAACGTTAAGTAGCCCAGCAGCAGCAACACTGCTAGGCTAGGCCAGAATAGATAACGTCAGTAATAGCGCTAGTGCTAATTGCCAAGCTAACGTGCTAACGTTAGCACTACTACTGACGTTATCTGGCTGGCCTAGACAAACAGTGTTAACGCTAGCTAGCTCAAACGTAGCTAGCTACGACCCGATTAGCTTGGCAGGGAGGTGGGTAGCTAGATAATGCTAGCTAGCTGTACCTAGCTAATGCTAGCTGGCGCTAGCCAGCAGATAGCCGTCACCCATATTCATATTTAGCTATAGCTTTTTTTAAGCTTTCAGCTATATTTCCTTACCGTTTCAACTACACACTCCTCCTGCTCACTCTGTCCTTCCTCGGCCCTGTCATGTCTCTGTCCCTCCAGGGCCCTGTCATGTCTCTGTCCCTCCTCGGCCCTGTCATGTCTCTGTCCCTCCTCGGCCCTGTCATGTCTCTGTCCCTCCTCGGCCCTGTCATGTCTCTGTCCCTCCTCGGCCCTGTCATGTCTCTGTCCCTCCTCGGCCCTGTCATGTCTCTGTCCCTCCTCGGCCCTGTCATGTCTCTGTCCCTCCTCGGCCCTGTCATGTCTCTGTCCCTCCTCGGCTTTCCTGTCCTGCTCTCGGCCACCATGCACCAGCCACCTCTCCTTCAAGTTCGTGTTCAACATGGTGTTGCTGCACAACGTCGGCTGAGGCTGTAGACGTTGAAGCAGCCCCTGGCGCAAACATATCAGTAATTTTTGCACATGTTGCAGCATCCGCCTCAAGACTTTTAATCTTTTTAGCTCGTAATTTCTCTGCGCCCCCCTTGCGCTTTGGTTTACTATACTTGTCCTTATCCATCTTTCTCCATCCACTGACTTTTGGCTCTCTAACGGCCCACGCAAATGACACCTGAAACTAACAGAGGGAGGGGTGGGGCCTACATATGATTGGGCCAGCCCAGTGTCAGTATAGAAAATGGACCAATGGGCCGCTGTCCCTGCTCTATGGGCCATTCGTTAGCCCCCAAAGAAAAAAAAAATAATATTTTTTTTTAGATCGGCCCACAAGTAGGTCCGGCCCACCGGGCATTTGCCCGGTACGCCACATGGCCAGTCCAGCCCTGGTGCACACACACACACACAATCATGCGTGCACACACACACGCACACATGTCATGCACACACACACACACTATGGGATGTGATTAGTGCCAGCACACCATACTGAAACGCTTGACTTGCGCCTACTTAAGAAGACGCGATGACATAAAACGTCTAAACGCACGTGTATAATTTCCATTGACAAACAATGGAGAGACAGACGTCTCATAGCTGTAACGTACCTGTCACGTAGACGCTGTGCACATGTTGTTTACACGAATTGCGCATCGTGTGCGTGACGGCAACACTACAGGTTAGATGCGCCTCACATATGCGACACCAACACTACACATGACAGTTTGGTAAAATCATAGATGTACGTACGTACGTCTTGTAATGTGTGCAGAAATTGCATAGCGACGTGTCAAACGTGCCAGTGCCTTGCTAGCGCAGCAGACGTGTTAGCGGCCGCACGTGTAAGGTCAGTTGCCTTTAAATCATAGCTGGTTCTAATCTCGTCCTTGCCAATTGGTAATGCATTCTCAATAAATGGAATTCTCACATGTTAAGCAACTTGTTTTTAATAAAGCCTAATATCTGAATGACTCTTTCTTCGCAATTTAAAACAAATGTTCAGATACACGTGTTTCTTATCAATAGAGGGCTATCTATTTCTAAATAAAATAAATCAAATGTAGGTAAATTACCAGATGTCGTTTTGAAGCCAAATTTTATTCAAACATTGGTCCACAAAAAAACACATATAGAATAATGTAAAACTGCAAATAAAAATAAATCGAAATAAACAATAGGCCTACAGGTCTTTCTTTGGGGAGGAGGACTATGCCGTCAACTCAAGATGAGCTGGAGCGAGCGAAGACCCACTTCTGTGGTGGCGCGGGAAGGCCCAACGCTTCCCCAGACTGTAGGCTACCAGGTTGCAAATCGCTACCACTGTTTCAACTAATTTGTAACATTCAAAGCAATCACCTGATATTATAGAAATTATTAAATCAGTTGTGTAGTGTTCAGCTCAAATGAAACCATTTTGCAGTATCAATGCATTCATTTTTTTGCCTATAGGCCAGCCTACACCAGGCTGAACACTTTCAAATGTAGCCTACAATTCGTTTGGCTATTTTTTTTGCACAATAGGCCTATTATTTCGATTTATTTTTATTTGCACTGTTTATATACATTATTCGTGATTCATCAATGGAAAGCATGATTGAAAATATTGCTCGTGTTTCCTCCCTCACAGAAAAAGACTGTCTCATTCTCTCTGTCTCTCAGAGCGGGTCTCCTGGCGCGCGTGGCTATGTTGCGCAATACCTGCTTTGTGTTGTGCAATACCTGCTCCGAGAGCGAGTGAGACAGATATCTCTTCTGATATTTAGGAATAGCGGAATTAATAATGATTAAGTTGAGTCTTACAAGCCTAACATTTGGTAACGAACTATAGCAATACATGTGCTTCATTGTTTTTGATTTAGGTGATTGTCATCATTTTGCACATAATTATAACACATAGCCTACATTATGCTACAAATATAAATATAAATCACCCGCCTGCGACATCTGCTGACAGAAAAGAGCACTGCAGTCTAGACAAACGGCCGAAATGTAAACATGTGATAAAAACGCTGATATCTAGGAAAAGTAATGAAAGGAGGGTCCTTGAATTTGATCGAGTGCAAACAATTATCATTTTGATTCACTTGTGTTCAAATTACCACCACTCGGTGCTTCTAGTGCCCGCAGTTAACACGTAAAGGCTTGTGCACGCGTGTTCTATGTTTTGAACGTTGGCACGGCACTTTTGACACGTCACTCCTAATATGTGCATCAAATACCTGACACCTAACACTACACCTTATAGTTTGATCAAACGAATAAGCGTGCGTATAGACACACGTTTGTGTGGTTTGCTAATATTATAGTGTGACGTGTGGAACGTGCCATGCCAACGTACGCAACAGACGTTTAAACGCCCGCACGTGTTAAGGCTGGCATGCCATGGTTTGACTCCTAAAACTGAAGCACATCTAGCATAATATTTTACAATGAAAAGCAAGGTCAATTTATAGGCTACACAGGACGCATAATTACGCACAGCTGGGATTGATAATCATTAGGCTATGGAGCCCATCCTAGTTGATTGTAGGCTAATTAGTGTAGCCCACACTCACAATCCCTTTTGCGCCATAGCCTACTGTATGTCAAAATACAAAATACATTCTTATACTATTATAGCCTACGTGTTTTGGTGCTGATCCTCAGCACCCCTATGCTACAGCTAGTTGATGATGCGCGCTCTTATTTGAAAATGTAGCGATAGTGGAGATAAAACGACACATATCTAGGAAAAGTTATGCAAGGAGGGTCCTGGAATTTGATTGAGTGCAAATAAATATTCTTAATTTTTATTCAATATGGACAAATGAGCCCCGCTCGCAGCTTCTAGTGCCTGCACGGCACTTTTGACACGTCACCCTCTGAGAATGCGAGCGACTCGTAACGCGTGCGTATATGCACGCCTATTAATCAGCTCGCCAAAGTACCTTTATACACGCAATGCAGGCGACGAAAGCACTGAGTGTTTGTTACGCTGGCACGAATCACACCCCATAACACACGCTCTCACACACACACACACACACACACACACACACACACACACACACACACACACACACACACACACACACACACACCTAGCAGAGAAATGTAGGCTACTTATTGTAATTTGCTCCTTTGCTTTTGATTGTCTGCTAAAAGTAAATGTAAAATGCAGTATACGTGCGCGTCTATGGCTAGTTACTGCTAACATCCATGATAATCAACTACGAAAGCACTTGGAATAAGAACCTACATTATAGTTTACAAGTAAGAGGCCTACATTCATCTAAAGTCCCTGTTCATCCGTCCTTGGTCAGCCTGCGTCTTCAGGTCACTGGATGGTCGGCTACTGAGTTGCTAGATAAAAAGGGATGAATCCCAGATGAAAACGCAATACTTCAACTGTAGTTTTAATGAGGCAGATATAGCCTAGCTGTGGTAGCCTACATATCATGGTTTCGGCAGTCAAAAGATGAATCAAAACTCAAAGATAGGGAGTCAGATTCTGCCAGGGAGTCGGAATTATTTGGCACAACACCCCGCCACCATAATTTACAGTATCAATAAAGCTTGAATACAGTGCATACAATAGCCTACTGTACTTCTGACAATTTCCTGACCGAACTAACTGAGCTTGTGCAATGAAGCGCGTGGTCGTGAAAGACAGCATGCGATGATGATTGGCCGCGGTCATTCGTGTGGTCAGTGTCCCGGCCACAACATAGCAAGAATGTACAGTAATCAACTGTGATGGTCTAATCTGACATGGTGACCATTGTGAAAGACCAAAAAAATGGTGTAGTCTGTACAGATCATAAGAGATGTGACAGTGAGTTTAACAGTGCTGGACGTGCTCTCTGCTACTCCCTACAGGCTGCTGTGGTTCCAGGAGGAGGGTCACTCTCTGGCAGGCGTGGACACTCAGGCTGACTGCTTCCTCAACCTGGTCATCTGGTTCCAGCAGCACCTCTCCTGAGACCCGGGAGACACACACACACACACACAAACACACACACCATGCACACACACACACACACACACACACACACACACACACACACACACACACACACACACACACACACACCATGCACACACACACACATATGTGCATGCTTGGAGCATGCAGACCACACAGAGATGCTACATGTCTTCTGTTAGTAGTTGAATTAATGGTGCTTTTATTCGATGGACACTTCCCTGTAAGAAAGACACTATCACGGTTACCTCATGTTCATTGACTTACAGGAATAAAACATGCTTAATGTTTAATAGAATTCGTGTTTCCTGTTCATTTGGAGGAGTGTGCCACTGTGTATGAGCACTAGGGGGCAGTAGAAGATCTTTTAAGCAGTTTGTAATCCCATATCTGTTTGTAGCATGGCAATTGGGGTCATTCTGATAGCATTGTTACACTGGCCTTCCTTCAGCTCTCTGAGACGATCACAGATTACTCTGAGGAAGGAAGGGAGGGAGGGAGGGAGGGAAGGAAGGAGGGAGGGAGGGAAGGAAGGAAGGAGAATGCAGCTCCAGAAGTGAAGCAGGTCTGCAAATGTGGAGCCTCGGCCCTCTCCTGTTCTGTTGACAGGCACTCTCCATTGGAGCTTCTCCTATGAAGTCTTTATCCCATGTTTATTGCTCTGTAAAAGTTCTTAGCCAATAGACAAACATTTTCCAGGATCTTGCTCAATCTCATTGAGAGAGGTCAGGGAAGAACTTTTACAGCTCACTTTTTCGGCCCCTGGGTGAACTGGTCTTTTGCTTCCTTTTGGAATATGTAGGGGTGGGATCCATGTCCATGTCAATTGCTCTCTGGAAAGCGCATTGTGTTGCCTCTATCTATGAAATGCGCTATACAAATAAAGTTTGATATGATTTCAGCCGGATTTACCTGCTGATGGATGATTTACCAGTTGATGGATGATTCACCAGCTGATGAATGATGTACCTGCTGAAGGATGATTCACCAGGTGATGGAGGATTCACCAGCTGATGGACGATTTACCAGCTGATGGACGATTCACCAGCTGATGGATGCAGGAGGTAAGGGTCCAGAAGGAGAACCCCTGAACCTCCTCTGTGGTGATGAGAACCCCGACACTAATGGCTCAAACCGAGGGAGGGAAGGGGTGTGTTGACCTCCTAACGTAGATGTGCAGCTGCTGTGCCACTGCTGCTCTAATACAACACAGCCATTCTGTAGATGAGGAGTGATTTATGACTGAGGGTGAACCCAGCCCGCCTTCAGCCTAACTGGATTTTATGGTCGTTTTATAAAGCATGTGGTTTCAGTTATTCATCTGAACAGGGAGTAACCTGCGCGACATAGTGCCTCACTCTGCCACCGGCCAGCAGAGGGCGCTGTGGTAGCTATTGGACCGTGACAGGCACGGTGAATTCTGGGGGATTGTTGCAGATGACATAGTCGATGGACAGTAGTAGATGACAGCAGATGGTGAATAGCAGATGACAGTAGATGGTGAATGGAGATACATAAGAGGATGACCCTGAAATGGTGGCATGACATTATCACCTCTGTCTACACCCTGACTGTTGGACTGGGAGGAGTGGAGAGGAGAAATCGAGGGGGAGTGAAAGAGGGAGAGAGCGAGGGAGAGAGAGAGAGAGGGGGGGAGAGAGAGGGGGGGGGGGGAGAGAGGAGAGAGAGAGGGAGAGAGAGAGAGGGAGAGCGAGGAGGGGAGAGAGAGAGAGGGAGAGCGAGGAGGCGGGGGGGAGAGGGGGGGGAGAGGGAGAGAGAGAGAGGGAGAGAGAGGGGGGGGGGGAGAGAGAGAGGAAGAGAGGGAGTAGGCCAGAGACTGCAGTCAGTCAGTCAGTCAGCCAGCCAGCCAGTCAGTCAGTCAGGCTGGCTGGTGGTCCTGATGTTTAAAACATGTGAGTGACCAGCAGCAGTCCCCTGCAGAGTGGAGTGGGAGAGGAGGCAGGAAACGGGGGGGGGGGGGGGGGCACGGCCAGACCAGCGGAGCCGGACTCACCATGACGCTACCTCAACATTCCATTCTCTGATTGAGCTTTCTTTCTTTCTTTCTTTCTTTCTTTCTTTCTTTCTTTCTTTCTTTCTTTCTTTCTTTCTTTCTTTCTTTCTTTCTTTCTTTCTATTCCATCTCTATTCTGGATGTCTAGTTGGAGCTCTGCTCTGTCCAGCAGCTGTGCTGTGTTTGTTGCAGCAATGTTCGAAGCTGGTGGGTGGCACTCAGAATGTGGTGTGTGTGTGTGTGTGTGTGTGTGTGTGTGTGTGTGTGTGTGTGTGTGTTGCGGGCTACAGTGCTCTACAGGGAAGCTTTGACCAGATCAATATGGTGGACTGGTTCAGGATTGTGATGATGTAGAGTGCAAGGCAGGGAGCGCTGTGTGTGTGTGTGTGTGTGTTTAAGGGCAGGTCCTTCAACCCGGGTCGTCCTGGTGATCCATCTGGACACCTGAGAGATCGACCCATGCTAAGGTCAGAGTTTAGACATAACAGCGAACCCTGTCCCAAATCCTGTTTGTGTGTGTGTGTGTGTGTGTGTGTGTGTGTGTGTGTGAGTGTGTGTGTGTGTGTGTGTGTGTGTGTGTGTGTGTGTGTGTGTGTGTGAGTGTGTGTGTGTGTGTGTGTGTCCAGCTGACCCGAGGTCCTGCACTGTGAGTTGTAGCCATGACAGTGAGGGGTCAGGAGACAGAGACTTGAGACTGAGACTTGGGTCCATTCTGTGAATACATGAAAAGAAAGATGTTTACAAAGAATGTGAGGGGGAGAGAGAGAGAGAGAGAGAGGGAGAGAGAGAGAGGGAGAGAGAGAGAGAGAGAGCGGGAGAGAGAGAGAGGAGGGAGGGAGGGAACGAGAGAAGGAGAGAGAGACTGTTCTATGGGGCGGTTTGAGTGCAGTTCCATCCTCCACACACACGTTGACGAGCTGGAGTGTGTCCAACACTAGACTGTCAGCTTAACGTCAGCGCAGTCAACACAACTCTGCAGGGAGGATTTCAACTCTGGACTGGAATGTGCAGATCTTTCTCTCTCTCTTTCTCTCTCTCTCTTTCTCCATCCCTCCCTCCATTCCACGTCTGTCAATTGTCAGTCTGTCAGTGTAGTTGGAGCGCTTCTTCTTCTGTCCTGGTAGTGTTGAGTGTCTGAACCCTCCATCAGTGAGTCCCAGAGAGAGAGAGAGAGAGGGGGAGAGATTGAGAGAGAGGGACAACCTTTCTGGACAAGTTTCTCTCTCTCTCCCTCTCTCTCTCTCCCTCTCTCTCTTTATCTCCCTCTCTCTCTCCCTCTCTCTCCCTCTCTCTCTCTCTCTCTCCCTCTCTCTCTCCCTCCCTCTCTCTCTCCCTCTCTCTCTGTCTCTCCTCTCTCTCTCGCTCTCCCTCTCGCTCTCTCCCTCTATCTCTCTCCCTCTCTCTCTCTCTCTCTCTCTCTCCCTCTCTCTCTCTCTCCCTCTGGCTCTCTCTCCCTCTCTCTTTCTCTCTCTCTCCCTCTCTCCCTCTCTCCCTCTCTCTCTCTCCCTCTCTCTCTCTCTCTCTCTCTCTCTCCCTCTCTCTCTCCCTCTCTCTCTCTCCTCTGGTTCTCTCTCCCTCTCTCCCCCCCCCCCCTCTCTCTCTCCCTCTCTCTCCCTCTCTCTCCCTCTCTCTCTCAGTGTGTGTGTGTGTGTGTATGTCTAACGTGTGTGTGTTTATTAGTAAGCAGCAGGGCGGATCGCTCACACATGACCACGGAACATTCTGGAAATAATCTGAGAAATTGCCTCTTCGTGAGGATGAGAGAAAACATCACGCTGCCCTTGTTTAGATGTGATGGAAATTACGTATGTGTGCGTGTGTGTGTGTGTTGAGGGGTAGAGCACCGGTTTCAGAACTCTCCAGAGCCTAAAGGCTCCCACAGAGTCGGGTGTACTGTGAGTGGACTGGACCCCGCACGGCCTGTCCGCAGTCGTTAAAGGTTCCATAGTCGAGCGTACCACCGCGTAACAATTTCCTACACTTGTCATGCCAGTTTACTTCATTTCCCAAAAGGCTGCGTGTGACACACGCTTTGTGTGACACCGGTGCGCGACGTGGACGTCCGCGCGTTAGAAACGTTGAGGACGTACCCTGCAGACGTGCGCTTTGAGTCCGCGCGGACCTCTGCGGAGTCCGTTCCAGTTACGTTCCGCCCGACTCTGTGGGAGCCTTGAGTCATTAACCCAGGAAACAGCTGTAGTAGATGGAGCTAGAGCCTGATCCATCTCCTTGCTGTGTCCTGTGTGTGTGTGTGTGTGTGTGTGTGTGTGTGTGCATACATGCATGCGTGTGTGTGTCCCTGTGTGTGTGATTCATCTCCCTGCGACACCTATGGTGCCGCCACACTCAACACATTCCCATTTATCCAATTACACACACACACACACACTTGATTTCACAGGGCTGTAATAATGGATGAATTAGTTGTACAAAGTTAGAATCACACATCCTACCACGGTTAAAGTGGGTTAGCCTCCTGACATCAACAATAACAACAACAACAACAAGGCTTTAAGAGCAGGAGGTGACCCCGCCCTCACAACCACCCCTCCTTCCCCATCCTCATCCCGTACCCCCTCCTCATCCTGTATCCCATCCCTCAACCCACCTTCTAACCACACCCCCACCTCCTAACCACCCCCCCACCTCCAAACACCCCCCCCCTCCCACCCTCATGCCATATTATTCCAAGGAGCCACTGTAGTTCCAGAGTAGGAAAATAAGTGTCCATATTTTGTCAACACACACAACTGACATGTCCTGTCAGCAGGGAGGTGTTGGTGAGAGGAGGTGCTGAGAGCTGTGCTGAGAGTGTGTACGTGCGTGTGTGTGTGTGTGTGTGCGTGCGTGCATTTGTGTGTGTGTGTCTGTGTGTGTGTGTGGTGGTGGTGGTGGGGGGGGGGGGGGGGGTTAGGGAACAGAGCAGAGAGTGCAATAACAAACTTGGTAACGCGATCACTGGACAATCTATACACAGCTAGAACCCAAAATAGAACCCTAGAAGGAGTGTGTGTTCTAGTCTTGTAGAAGTGTGTGTGTGTGTGTTCTCTCAGTGCCAGCAGGTCATGGAACCAGGTTAGAAAAATGTCTAACTGGTTCTGAGGTATCCCTGATAAGTTAATGGCGCGTTCCAGTAGGGCTGTAACGATTATTACATAATCGTCAAACCGCGATTATTATTTCTGACCGCGATTGTTTTTTGTAACCGCGTTTATGAAAAAAACTTTTTTTTTATTTTTTATTTTTATAAAATACAAATATGTCGCAGAGTTAATATGGTAGCAACCCAGTTCAATGGAATTCTTCAACTTGTTGGCACTTGTCCTATACGTTCATAGCAAATAATGACAAGAGACACTGTATTAAAGAAGTAAAGAAGCACTGATGCATTGTCCACTTCATGTGCTA
>NC_140244.1:16629982-16782063 GCF_949987555.1 Borostomias antarcticus | reverse complement strand
GGGTATGGCGACAAAGATAACTTTAGGGCAACGTAAAGTAAATTTGTACGTTGTAATCAAAATAATACAAACGATTATGCACTACAATCTGCTATGTGTATGTAATGATGACCAAATATGTTGACAAGAGATAGCTAGTGCTAGCTAGCTAACATTAAGGTAAACCTGAACGTGACCATGAAAACGGCGAAAAGTCGATGATGTCAATAAATAAAAGTAACGTACGATTTCTTAGCATAGCGAAATTAGGCATACAATGTTTAGCTTGCCAGCTCTGACAATGTGCCAAATCAAAAGCTTTTACCATATCGGCTTGTTTACATTTATCCAGAATGCCACGCATTCAGACAGTTTGCCTGGAACGCTATGAAGTCGTGAGTCGTGACTTGAAGTCGTAACTTACAGCCTCAAAATCCTATCTGGAACGCGGCATTCGACTAGGATCTGTATGTGTGTGTGTCTGTGTGTCTGTGTGTGTGTGTGTGTGGGTGTGTCTCTCTTTCCTTCCCCTTCATCTTCATCATTCCATCCTCATCTCTCTCTCTGTTTCTTTACCGTTATTCCTCCTCTCCCACTCCTCCTGTTTCCTTTCCTCTCTCTCTCTCTCCCCCTCCCCCCCTCTCTCCTTCTCTCTCTCTCTTTCTCTCTCTCCCTCTCTCTCTCCCCCCCCTCTCTCTCTCTCTCTCCCTCTCTCTTTCTCTCTCTCCCTCTCTCTCTCTCTCTCTCTCCCTCTCTCCCTCTCTCTTTCTCTCTCTCCCTCTCTCTCTCTCTCTCTCTCTCTCTCTCTCTCTCTCTCTCTCTCTCCTCTCCCCCCTCCCCCTCTCCCCCTCCCCCCCTCTCTCTCTCTCTCTCTCTCTCTCAGTCTGTTAGTGGTTATTGGGCTCAGGAGTGTTTAGCTGAGCCTCAGGCCTAGCGGGGACTGGTTAGGTACAAATTAGTGAGAGATTAGGGAGGATGGGAGAGGGGCGAGGGGGGGCAGGGCCAGGCCAGGACCAGGAAGGTGAGGAGGGAAGGGAGCAGAAGGGAGGAGGATGTGAGAGGAGAGAGAGGAGGACGGAGGAGTGTGTGTGCGTGGGGACCATTCCTCACAGGCGTAACTCCTCCGAGGGAGAGCTAGCCCCAGCTTCCTGCCACTGCTGGGGTCAAAGGTCATGCCTGGAGACGTCACAACCAGCAGCATCTCCTCATGAATCAAGGGAGAGAATGTGTGTGTGTTCATATGTGAGAGTGCGTTGCTTGTGTGTGTGCGAGTGTGTGTGAGTGTGTCTGTAGCACGCCTGTTCCCTCTCTGATTAATTAAATGTACTCTTTCTCAAGGTCGGCAGGTTAAATTCCTCCCTGGAAACAGTTTGAGGCTCAACCCTCCTTAGAGGGACCTGGGGGGTCCAGGAGGGATATACTGATGACCCCCCCGACCCCCGAACCCAGAATACTCTCAACTCACCACTGTAGACCCCCCCCCAGAAACACCACCACCATATTGTCACCGTATTGCCCCTGCACCTCCTGGACCTGCGGTGGACCCTTAACCCGGGGACACACTGTAAGATTTTAGAAGTCTTCATGTTGGTGAACCCCTCACACCGCACAACCCAAAGATTCGGTCCTACCTGATCAGGCCTTACAACGTGCTTGCTCTAATTACAACGTGCTTGCTCTAATTATAGGTTTGCTGGCAGCAGCGACTGCTTGTGCCGCTACTTGTGCAGTTGTTGAAACTTCGATAGTGAACCATGAACAACACAAAGGTTCCTATCCTTGTATATGACTTAATTCTACAGAAGTGGCGACCCATCAACAGGCTGAATTGATGGTAGGCTATGCACATTGTTTTGTGCCGAAGAAACAAAGACGCATGATTTGGACCCGTAAGTGGTGTACGGCCTGTCAAACTAGTTTTTGCATGCTGATGAACAACATCTGGTTCTAAAAACTTCAGTGTTAAGATCCAGTTGGACCTTCCTCTCCACTGGCTTTGGCTTCTATGGTTTGCCAAATTGGGTGTGAACCTCACTGACTGAAATAAAAGAAACTTAAAAACACTAAAATAGATCAAGAAAGACAGATACTAAACTGCTAATCTACTGCTTTAATTTAATGAACACAGTTTAGCCTCAATTGCAATCAGAACTCGGCATAGACTACCAGGCAGCTCAAGGGCAGACAAAATCTCTTTCCAACTGTTCTCTCTCATCCCTCTGTCATGGTCGGAATTTGAGGAGATGTCAAAAAGACGTAGATCTCCAAAATTGAGAGGGTAGCACATCCCACAAAAATAACTCGGGGCAACGGAACATCTTTGCACTTTTATTTCATAATCTGGCTACATAATAGAACGCTAACGCGTTTTGGCATGAATGCCTTCACCAGAGGATGAGTCAGTATGATACCGAGTGTTCCGTTGCCCCGAGTTATTTTTGTGGGATGTGCTACACTCAATTTTGGAGATCTACGAATTATACACTTTGGGCTCAGCACTCCTCTGTCAATACAGCTGGTCGACGCACAACCTTCAACAATTCTCATATGTCAAAAAGACGTTTGTGTTCCCTCCAAAGCTGGACTACCCTGCCAATCATTCTTCGAGTGGCTGGGACCACTGGACACGAGCCGCAGGCTTTCTTTCTGTTGTCATTTGTGCAGATTCGTGTCATAGCACCACTCAAACTTCACAAGCCGCGATGAAAATATCTGACATGCTCGTCTACATGTGATAGAGGGTAGAGTGTAGATGGTAGAGGGTAGATAGAGGGTAGATAGAGAGAAGATGGTAGAGGGTAGAGCAGGGGTGGCCAACCAGTCAGAGACTAAGAGCCACAAAAATTACTGTGGTACCACCCAGAGCCTCAACATATATACCAGCGTTTCTCAACCTTTTTTTCAGTCACCGCACCCTTCATAAGTACTTAAAATCCCAAGGCACCCCAGTCTAAAATAAGAAGAAAAACATTATTGTCCATTAAATATACATTTAAAGTTAATTTATTTAAAATGAATACATACAACAAGATATTTTCTGACATAATATATTTTGGACTGGGTTGGGTTACGCTGGGCTGGACTGGGCTGGGTTAGGCTGGACTGGACTGGACTGGACTGGACTGGACTGGACTGGGCTGGGCTGGGCTGGGCTGGGCTAGGCTGGGCTGGACTGGGCTGGGCTGGGTTAGGCTGGACTGGGCTGGTCTGGGTTAGGCTGGACTGGACTAGGATGGGCTGGGTTAGGCTGGACTGGACTGGGTTAGGCTGGGCTGGGTTAGGCTGGACTGGGCTGGGTTAGGCTGGGCTGGGTTAGGCTGGACTGGACTGGGCTGAGCTGGGCTGGGTTGGGCTGGACTGGGCTGGAGATTTGAGGCTTTGAAATGTCCCAATGATGTCTGGCATATCAGACAGAATGGCTTACCATTACGTTCTATGAAGAAAGAATGACTCTCACACTCGGGTAAAAAATGTCCTGTGTTCGTCTTCATATTTTCTTTTCGCTGCGCATTTCTTTCCAGCCATTCTTTGGTTGTGTACAGTAGCCTAGGCTACGTTAGCTTTTGTCGTAAAAGAGAATGACCCACGCAAAGCAAATTATTTTGTTTACAATTATTTTGTTAACAAGGTGATTTGCTACCTATATGATTGGTTTGAAGTGGTTCTCATGCGACTTCCTCGCGACCTAGCGAAACGAATCATATGATTTTATGACATCTGCAATAAACTAAAATGGGCAGGAAGAAATGCACAGCGAAACTAGAGAGAGAGAGAGAGAGTGAGAGAGAGAGAGACGTTCTTATGGAATGAATTAATACATTTTTTAATGAAAGGATGGAAGAGCCGCAAGCCAACTTTTTTTTTATCAATGAATGGAGGAGCCGCACATTGACGGGCAAAGAGTTCAGGTACTGAACTTTTAACAGTTCCAAAAGCCAGGACCAAGAAACACGGAGAGGCAACTTTTAGTTTCTATGCCCCCAACCTCTGGAACACCCTACCGGAGTGCTTAAGAAGGGCCGAAACAACGGTTCTTCAACGAGGTCTTCAAGCGAGATCTCAAGACGTACCTTTTCGACCTAGCCTACAATCACTAGCCAGGACCTTGAGACACAGAAAGGCAGCCTCAAACCTACCTGTGAATCATCTGTATACATTGGTATTTATCCTGCTATGCACTGTATGTATATCAAGTAGTGTACAGAAGCTGGTTACCTTGAAACAGGCTTGTTCTGTTCTGACAGCTGTGTTGCTTCAATGGCTCAGTGTGCTACTAACCGTTTTCTACCTCCCCTAGTGCCTCTCTCTCTCCCTCCTACCTTCTAACCAGGTCCAGTGGATGCCCTCCTGTCGCCCGCAGACCACCCTGAGTCCGATAGATACCCCCGTGTCAGCTGTGGATGTCGTAGTATTTAGTACACACACACACACACACGTACACACAGACACACATCAGTCCACATCTGGCTTAGGCCTGGACCTGATGCTCTTAGCCTTTCTTGCTCTGAAAATTTAATTTAATGTAATTTATTGCTCTACAAATGTTCTTAGCCATTAGACAAATATATTACAGGAGCTTGCTCCAGGTTGCCTGTTTTAAATATCTGTGTGGTTTTTATGGCTCAATGTGCTACTAACCCTGTTCTGCCATCCCTCTCCCTAGTGCCTCTCTCTCTCCCTCCTATCTTCTAACCAGGTCCAGTGGATGCCCCACTGTCACCAGCAGACCCCCCGGAGTCCGATAGATACCCCCGTGTCTGCTGTGGATGTCGTAGCATGTCCGTAGGATGTCCTCTCTTCTATGATGCTTTTTAGCCTCTCTTACTCTGAAATGTAATGTAATTTAATGTAATGTATTGCTTTATTAATGTTCTTAGCCGGTAGACAAACATACTCCTGGAGCTTGCTCGATCGCCTTGTTGAGAGGGGTCAGGTATGAATTTTTACAGCTCACTTATCTGGCCCCCGGGTGATTACTGTTTTTTTGCTTCCCTCTGGAATATGTAGAGAGTGGGTCGTATGCCCACCTCCCTTGTTCTCTGTAAAGCGCATTGTGTTGCCTCTGGGTATGAAATGCGCTATACAAATAAAGCTTTGATTGATTGATTGATAGTAGAGGGAAGATAGTAGAGGATAGAGGGTAGATGTTAGAGGGTAGATTGGTAGGTGGTAGAGCGTAGAGAGAGGGTAGATGGTAGAGAGGAGAGGGTAGATGGTAGAGGGTAGATGGTACATGGTAGAGCGTAGAGAGAGGGTAGATGGTAGAAGGTAGAGGGTAGATGGTAGAGGGTAGATGGTAGAGCGTAGAGAGAGGGTAGGGGGTAGAGGGTAGATGGTACATGGTAGAGTGTAGAGAGAGGGTAGATGGTAGAGGGTAGAGGGTAGATGTTAGAGGGTAGAGAGTAGAGGGTAGATGTTAGAGGGTAGAGGGTAGATTGGTAGGTGGTAGAGCGTAGAGAGAGGGTAGATGTTAGAGGGTAGATGGTAGAGAGTAGATGGTAGAGGGTAGATGGTACATGGTAGAGCGTAGAGAGAGGGTAGTTGATAGAGGGTAGAGGGTAGGTGGTAGAGAGTAGATGGTAGAGCGTAGAGAGAGGGTAGATGGTAGAGGGTAGATGGTAGAGCGTAGAGAGAGAGTAGATGATAGAGGGTAGATGATAGAGGGTAGATGGTAGAGGGTAGATGGTAGAGGGCAGATGGTAGAGGGTAGATGGTAGATGGTACCTGCCCTCTACCCTCTATCAACTACCCTCTCTCTACGCTCTACCATCTACCCTCTAGAGGGTAGGTGGTAGAGGGTAGATGGTATAGTGTAGAGAGAGGGTAGATGGTACATGGTAGAGCGTAAAGAGAGAGTAGATGATAGAGGGTAGATGGTAGAGCGTAGAGAGAGGGTAGATGATAGAGGGTAGATGGTAGAGGGAAGATGGTAGAGGGTAGATGGTAGTGGGTAGATGGTAGAGGGTAGGTGGTAGAGCGTAGAGAGAGGGTAGATGATAGAGGGTAGATGGTAGAGGGTAGATAGAAGAGGGTAGATGGTAGATGGTAGATGGTAGATAGTAGAGGGTAGATGGTAGAGGGTAGATGGTACATGGTAGAGCGTAGAGAGAGGGTAGATGGTAGATGGTAGAGCGTAGAGAGAGGGTAGATGGTAGAGGGTAGATGGTAGAGGGTAGAGAGAGGGTAGATGATAGAGGGTAGATGATAGAGGGTAGATGGTAGAGGGTAGATGGTAGAGGGTAGAGGGTAGAGAGAGGGTAGATGATAGAGGGTAGATGGTAGAGGGTAGATGGTAGAGGGTAGATGATAGAGGGTAGATGGTAGAGGGTAGATGGTAGAGGGTAGATGGTAGAGGGTAGATAGTAGAGGGTAGATGGTAGATAGTAGATGGTAGAGGATAGATGGTACATGGTAGAGCGTAGAGAGAGGGTAGATGATAGAGGGTAGATGGTAGAGGGTAGATGGTAGAGCGTAGAGAGAGGGTAGATGATAGAGGGTAGAGGGTAGATGGTAGAGCGTAGAGAGAGGGTAGATGGTAGAGGGTAGATGATAGAGGGTAGATGATAGAGGGTAGATGATAGAGGGTAGATGGTAGAGGGTAGATGGTAGAGGGTAGATAGTAAATGGTAGAGGGTAGATAGTAGAGGGTAGAGGGTAGATGGTAGATAGCAGTTGGTAGATGGTAGATGATAGAGGGTAGATGGTAGAGGGTAGATGGTAGAGGGTAGATGATAGAGGGTAGATGGTAGATGGTAGAGGGTAGATGGTAGATGGTAGAGGGTAGATAGTAGAGGGTAGATGGTAGATAGTAGATGGTAGAGGATAGATGGTACATGGTAGAGCGTAGAGAGAGGGTAGATGATAGAGGGTAGATGGTAGAGTGTAGATGGTAGAGCGTAGAGAGAGGGTAGATGATAGAGGGTAGAGGGTAGATGGTAGAGCGTAGAGAGAGGGTAGATGGTAGAGGGTAGATGGTAGAGGGTAGATGGTAGAGGGTAGATGATAGAGGGTAGATGATAGAGGGTAGATAGTAAATGGTAGAGGGTAGATAGTAGAGGGTAGATGGTAAATAGCAGTTGGTAGATGGTAGATGATAGAGGGTAGATGGTAGAGGGTAGATGTTAGTGGGTAGATGGTAGATGATAGAGGGTAGATGGTAGAGGGTAGATGGTAGAGTGTAGAGAGAGGGTAGATGATAGAGGGTAGATGGTAGAGCGTACAGAGAGGGTAGATGATAGAGGGTAGATGATAGAGGGTAGATGGTAGAGGGTAGATGGTAGAGCGTAGAGAGAGGGTAGATGGTAGATGGTAGATGGTAGAGGGTAGATGGTAGAGGGTAGATGGTAGATGATAGAGGGTAGATGGTAGAGGGTAGATGATAGAGGGTAGATGGTAGAGGGTAGAGGGTAGAGGGTAGATGGTAGAGGGTAGATAGTAGATGGTAGAGGGTAGATAGTAGATGGTAGATGGTAGAGGGTAGATGATAGAGGGTAGATGGTAGAGGGTAGATGTTAGTGGGTAGATGGTAGATGATAGAAGAGGGTAGATGGTAGAGGGTAGATGGTAGAGTGTAGAGAGAGGGTAGATGATAGAGGGTAGATGGTAGAGCGTACAGAGAGGGTAGATGATAGAGGGTAGATGGTAGAGGGTAGATGGTAGAGCGTAGAGAGAGGTTAGATGATAGAGGGTAGATGGTAGAGGGTAGATGATAGAGGGTAGATGGTAGAGGGTAGATGTTAGTGGGTAGATGGTAGATGATAGAGGGTAGATGGTAGAGGGTAGATGATAGAGGGTAGATGGTAGAGGGTAGATGGTAGAGCGTAGAGAGAGGGTAGATGATAGAGGGTAGATTGTAGAGTGTAGATGGTAGATGATAGAGGGTAGATGATAGAGGGTAGATGGTAGAGGGTAGATGTTAGTGGGTAGAGGGTAGATGATAGAGGGTAGAGGGTAGATGGTAGAGGGTAGATGGTAGAGGGTAGATGGTAGAGGGTAGATGGTAGAGCGTAGAGAGAGGGTAGATGATAGAGGGTAGATGATAGAGGGTAGATGATAGAGGGTAGATGATAGAGGGTAGAAGGTAGATGGTAGAGGGTAGATGTTAGTGGGTAGATGGTAGAGGTAGAGGGTAGATGGCAGGTGGTAGAGGGTAGATGGTAGAGGATAGAGGATAGAGGGTAGATGGTAGAGGGTAGATGGTAGAGCGTAGAGAGAGGGTAGATGGTAGAGGGTAGATTGTAGATGGTAGAGGGTAGAGGGTAGAGGGTAGATGGTAGAGCGTAGAGAGAGGGTAGATGGTAGAGGTTGGATGGTAGAGCGTAGAGAGAGGGTAGGTGGTAGTGGGAGGTGCAGCTGCTTCTATGAGCCTCTGTACTTTAAACAGTCACATCAACACTGAGCCCTTGTGACCACAGACCCTATCACAGCCTGCCACGGCGTCTTCCTCCTGAGTGCTGGACTGCTCTTGTGTGTGTGTGTGTGTGTGTGTGTGTTTGTATGTATGTATGTATCTGTATGCGCATGAGCGTGCATGCGTGCATGAGTGTACTTGTGAGATAAGTATGCGTGATAGCCAGTGTGTGTGAGTGTGTGTGTGTGTGTGAGTGTGTGTGTGTGTGTGTGTGTGTGTGTGTGTGTGTGTGTGTGTGAGATAAGTAAGCGTGATAACCAGTGTGTGTGAGTGTGTTGGGGCGCCAGCTGGAGATAAAGGTTCTAAAAAGGGACTGTTAGCAGACCATGGTTATTTACCTAGACTGGGAGAGATAGGGAGGAGGACAGAGGGAGAGGGGGAGGGAGGGAGAGAGGGAGAGGGGGAGAGGGGGAGAGAAGAGGCGGAGAGGTGGAGAGAGGGGAAAAGAGTCGAAGAGGGAGAGAGATGGAGAGAAGAGGGGGAGAGATGGAGAGAAGAGGGGGAGAGAACAGTGGAAGGGATGGAGAGAAGAGGGAGAGGGGGATGTGTGAATAACCTCAGACATTCCAGAACGTTCTCTGGTGAGCTCGGCCAATGAGACTCCTGAGGCTGCCAGATGGTGTTTCTGATTGGAGGTGAGGAGTCGTGTCTGGGTGTAGACCCAGGAAGTCACACCCCAACCTGTTTCTGATTGGAGGTGAGGAGTCGTGTCTGGGTGCAGACCCAGGAAGTCACACCCCAACCTGTTTCTGATTGGAGGTGAGGAGTTGTGTCTGGGTGCAGACCCAGGAAGTCACACCCCAACCTGTTTCTGACAAAAGGAGCAGCAACCAGCAGATCGGTCTCCCTAGTCCCTTCCCACGCTCGATTATATGGCTCAGATAGGCCTTAAATACTTAATTAGTTAGCACCAACTCTCCTCCGCTCCTCTGTGTGTGTGTGTGTGTGTGTGTGTGTGCGCGCGTGCCTGAGTGTGTACATGGGTAGTTAGGGTCAGGGTAGGGTTACCCTCCTGGTACTGTATTTCTCAATACACTCACACACACACACATGCACGCACGCACGCACGCACACACACACACACACACACACACACACCATACCCGGAAATTCACTTAAAGCCTGGACAAGGAACTGTCTAATGTAAATAAATCTGGCCCGAGGAGAGAAGGATAGAGAGGAGGTCTGAATGTGCTCTCAATTAGCACAGACAGGGAAAACAGGAGGATTATGGAAAGAGAGAGAGAAGGAGAGACGCGAGGAGGAGAGAGCTGCAGGTTAATGTCGGGGGTCTCCGAGGGCCTGGAACTGCTTTATAAAGCTACTAATGATGTCATCATTGAGTGCAAGCCTGCGGTTGCAAAATAGCAGCTGCTTTCTACAGAGAGCCCTACCGTGTGTGTGTGTGTGTGTGTGTGTGTGTGTGTGTGAGAGAGAGTGTGACACACCAGTACTTCTCACCCACACTGAGCGGTCACTTCAACAGCAGGGTCGGTGCCGTTTCCTACATTGTGTCCATCAACTCTTTTCAATATTCTCTCCCTCTCTCTCCACATCTTCTCTCTCTCCCCCTTGTTTCATTCTGGGGTGTTTTTTCAAAGATGTTATTCATCATTATGCACACACACACACACACACACACACACACACTGCCCGGCTGGACTAGCCTGTCCTATTATGGGGTGTGAAAAGTGCCATTTGGTTGCTTGTTCAAAGCTTACTTACAACGTGTATGTATGTGTGTGTGTATGTGTGTATGTATATACATACACACACACATACAGACATACACACACGTTCGCGTCAACCAGCACAGCTCACTACAAAACATGCGCACATGCGCGGTAGTTCGATCGCGCTTTAAATGAATGGGGGAGCTCACGTGACCGAATGAGTTTTTACGTTGTGAGTTGTGAGCTCAGTGGTGCGTGTATGTATGTATGTGTGTCTGTGTGTCTGTCACGTGTACCACGAAGGGTTGCTTGTTCACACATTACAAGACCATGTGTATGTGTGTGTGTGTGTGTGTGTGTGTGTGTGTGTGTGTATGTATGAGATCGAACATAGCCTACATACATACACACACACACACATACATTCATACATACACGTTCGCTCCAACCAGCGCAGCTGTATGTGAAACCGCTTGCGCAATCGCGGTAGCCACCGTACTTCCGCGTGACGTCACCGAATGTGTTGCTGCTGTTTTCACTCCGTGAAAGTGCGGGTATGTATGTGTGTGTGTGTGTGTGTGTGTGTGTCTGTTTCGACTCGCTTAATGAATGACTTTGATACATCGCTTCAGAGAATGAAGACGACTATGGTAAATATAGCACTAAAAATATTAATATCGGCGTATCGGCTTTTACTGCTAGCTAGCTAGCTTCCCAGCTAACGTTACATCATTGCCTAGGCTAGCGAAGTGTCTACCAAGAGTGTGGATAACGTTAGATGGTCACGTTATGTGAATTCAATTCGGTATATTATGTAGCTGTATCTAGCTAGCTCCATTACTTTACAGTTTAGCTAGAGAAGACCGGTGTATTGAACGCGGTCAAACTCAGGCCTGCCAAGTCGGTGCTATTAAAATCACGTCACAACTGTATTCCCTGTGCAGTAACGTTACTCATTCAGCACCAGCCTCCATTATTAATGTTATAGTGTATGCCTGTGATCAGAGAGGAGCGCGTTATTCCCTCTAGCCTTAATGGTTTGTAAATGTAATAAAGTGTCTATTGCAATATTGAGGTACATTATTATTTTCCATATGCTGTATTCGAGAGTAGAGGTTTTGTTACTATCTCCCATTTACATTACATTATTTTACATTTACATTAGCCATATACATGTGCATGAACGCTCTGCAGTAATGACTTGGGGTGCTATTATCACAGTGCTTGTTGGGTCCAACTACAGATTGTTTTTGATGTTATAGATGGACTGTGTACCAGCCTTCAGATTTGACTCCAACAACCTCATGGTCATGGCTCAGGGAAGTACTATCCAGCTGCAGCGTCGGAGAAGTGATGCCCCTAAGGGAACAAGCCCAGAGGAGGAAGGAGAATTGCCGTTTGTTTTCTGTCATGGAGTTGTCCCGAGTTGCCAGATCAGACGTCCAGCTCTACCTGCTGGGAGGAGCTGAGCTGGAGTGAGGACCGAGGGAGGCGATAGGCAGCTAGTAGCCAGGACCTCGACACCATCAGCCAGCTTTACAAAGACTGATGCATTGCAATAGTAGAGATTGTAGAACATGTCATTTCTTATCATTTGTTTATGTCAAAGACATATTAACACTATGTCACATAGTATAATAACGCTTAGTAATGAAGGTAGGTACCCATGATCACGCTGTAGCATTTCAATGACTGGTTTGCCAGAAAAACACAATTATGTTTCCAAGTCCATCACAACAAACAACACAGCTTGGATAATGTGTGCCATGTATTTAGAGCTAGTGTAGCTGATATCATTGTGATGTGGTATAAAGACAACACTGCCACAACTTGTTGCTGAATTTGTATTGCGGGCAGGACCCGCTAGTCGTCACTGGAGCTGACATCTAAAAAGTGTTGGCAAACGTGTCTCTTGCTCACAAATCTACTTGGATCCTCACTGTTACATGGTAGTTAAAAAAGCAAACACATTTGTCAGTAAACAAGTTGTCTCTGTTTACGATTTGAAGAAACTAGAAATCCAATCAGCAATGCAAGTTTTATTAAGAATTATGCATACAGGAGGTATGTTCCAGTCGTAATTGATTTCTATGCAGATTGTCCAGACTGGTCTGTGGAGAGAAACAGAGTGTCAGCTTGCTCGATAGTGATTCATGTCTGAAGAGGCAACCTGGGAGTGGTTGAATTGCCTTACATCTCACCTGAGTGTTCAGCCATATATGCCTGGAGCATGCTCAAAGCCTCCAGGTATATGTCTACTCCGTAGACTTCACTCGTCCGGAAGGGGTCGATGTTCGACTGCAGCAGGTTCTCGTAGGTCACCGATAGAGCTGGGGGAAGAGCTGGAACCTCCACACGTTCCCGTGCATCAGGGGATGGAGCTGGCCCATTCCAGTCGATTCCGTAAATGGGGTAATCCATCTAATCCAAAACAATTACAGAGAAATTATAATTAGGGCGCTCCTTGTAGACATGTCCTACCCTTTAGAAAAAATTTCTAAAACATGCGTCTTGAAATGGGGATGCAAATCCCCACCAGTACATCTGACATCACTGTACATCTGACAACAAAAGAAGTTGTGTAGGCATCTTATGAACTATTTTTGCATGGCCACTCTTACCTCATCGGGTATCTGCTCCATATTGAGAAGCTGTCCAGCCACCCACAGCTGCTGGGGGGATTTGTTTCCCTCGGAAGACAGCGGATGTCTGTCCCACATTTGGCTGAACAGACGAAGATGCCAGTTCAGCCTTGGAAGCATCACGAAATGTAGGCAAAAGAGATGGGCGTCCTGGTCACGATCCATGGCTCCAATCTCCTCCAGGTGGCGGAAGGCAGCATAATAGTTACCAACCACCACGCACCACAAGTCTCGCCACAGGCGTTCTATTCTCTGATTGTGGACAGACTTGCCAGTTATGACGCACCTTCGGTCTGAGTTGGGAGGGGAAGGGAGGGGTGGTGGAATATTAGTGTTTTACGGCACACTACGCAGTTGTGTCAATCAGAGGGTTACAAAGCAAATGTACTATACATTTTTTTACTGACATGTTTAGTTTGCCAAGTGTTGCTGCAAAACATGATCATTTTGTGATGATGATTCAAAAACAGAAGAAAGGCAATATTTACCAGGTCCACGTTGTGGATGCCCCAGCATGTACCTCGCCACATCGACATTCTCTCCCCCTTTGTCAGTGCGGACACATGCAGGCAACCCATGGGCATCCACAACTTCAATGAAGCACTCCAGAACGGTGGATGGCCTGTTGTTGTTGCTGGCCCTCAGGAACATGATCTTCCGGCTAAATCCATCAATCCCCCCATTCTCCAGCTGTGAATTGACAAAAAAATAAAAAACGGTAATGGATGCAATTGAAACTGAGAAAACTACAGCCCATCATAGCCATGTATTTTTTTCACCAATACAAAAGTTTCACCATGTTCATTCATCATGAGAGAAAAGGATGGCAGGGCCCTTGATCTTCAAGATGAAAGCGCTTTCATTATTTTGTCTCAAGATTCACTCCAGTAATTCACCCCTGCCTCTGTGCCTATTGTACCTAATGAGGGTTAGGCTTACTCCATGACTCCATAGTCTCAGACTGACTAAGACAGCTTAAGCAATCCGACTTAAACTTACTCCTGGCATGCATGTAAGGCTAGTCTACTCAACAAGGTCCAATGTTTTTATAAGGGGGAAAGGCAGTGATGTTATATGCTCATGTTGTTTCAGCTTGACATGTGTCCCCAAGACCCATTAGTAATAACTTTAAATGTATAATAAATATATTTTAATTCGCCAAGATGGCTCTTTTGTGTCAAGTTTTTTGGGAAAAAAAAAATTCACTGTATTGTGTCATTTTTAAGTCATGTGAAATACGAGGACTTTTAAGGGAATTCATGCAAAATTGTTCAAATCTGATATTGGCATCTTACTGGATTAATGTATGGTATCCATCGAGATGCCAGAGGGGCTGGTACGGAGTATGGTCGTCTTGGGATGTATGTATGTATTTGAAGACCACGCAGCACAGTCCCAACCGGATCTACTGCTCTGAGTGCCTCCCTTATTCGCTGCTGCTGCACCCTAAAAACACATGGAAAGGTGTTCAACAGCACATGGTCAGTGAAGTAAATAATAAGATAATAATTTGTCTAGGCGGCTCAATGAGAAGAATTCACTATACAATCACTCACCTGTGACCAATGGACATGAGGTAACCGCTGACAATCTTGGAGCCAATGTTCGGGCAGTTGGCTATTGCTTCCAACACCTTTTCCTGAAGTTCCTGGTCACTCATACCACTGTACGTCTGGCGCACAGACAGGCCATACTCGGTCATTCTTCGCCTAATGGTGCGGACACTTAGAGAGAAGATTTGTGCAATTTCTCTAACTTTAAAGTTTTGCTCCAGGAGGTACTCGAGTTGCTCTTGTGTGACGACCCGAAAAGATGTCCCTCTTTGAACAGGAACAGTCACATTTAGGTTCTCCAGTTTCTCCAGGGCTGTGTGCAATTGGGAGAAGATTTCCTCTTCGTGCTGTAGTGTTCCTGTGGTAGCAAATCTTGAAAGAATATGGATGGTGTTCTCCAGGCGATATTGAAACTGATCGAGATCTGTAGGAGATTGCTGAAGCTGCTCATCCAATCTGTTCAATAGTTCTCCAATTTCTTCCAATATCTGTCGGTATCGGCATCTGTTGACTTCAAAAGAATCAGAAATAATAGGAGGTTAATGTTACAGTTTTGATTAGAAATAAGGACTGGGGTGTTGTCCCGTCTCTAATTCAAGTTTCTTCAGACAAATATATTGTTGCAATGAAAGCCTTTTGTATGGGATGGGGGTGGTCAGGGTTTCCCCTACAAAAACGAACCAAACAACTGGTCGCTCTAAAAGCTATAATGTGGGTTTGATACCTTTTGAAATGGAATCTGAGTTAAATACAACAGATTGAAAGAGAAGGGCCATGTCCACCCATTGTAACTCACCCAGCCATTGCTAGCGTCGCAGTCCAATAGCAGACACCGTAGAAGTCACTCACTTGAAGCCTGTCCTTGGTGGTGTGTTACAGACCCTAGGAATGAGTAACCATAACCAGTTAGAAAGTTGTAGGCCCACAATCATCAAACAGCCCATAATCATATTAATACACAACATTTTGTCACATGACATGGATGAGTTGGCTGTTCTGAGCTGTTGTTTGTTTAGTTTGGGGCAAATGTCAATCACATTTACTGTATGTTGCACATTCATTTTACTTCCCTCAACACAGATGGTGTTTAGTCGGGGTTTTCAAATACTGTAGTGGTATATGATTTAGGTTGTAAACTGTCAGCCCAGTAGAGGGCGCTCCTACGCTGTCCTTCGTGCCAGCGGCAAGTCACTAGTCTGCTTACAGGAAGCGAATTTGCGAAAGGCATGGATGTATTAATACAACTGGATACAGCCACTCCTTTCACTGACCGCTATCAAAAGTGAAGGCCTATTGAACCGCGCTATCTTGGCAAATTTGACGCGCGAGGAAATTTGCCAAGATGGCGCGGTTCAACAGGCCTTCACTTTTGAGTTCGAACCCTGGGGGCTTGCCGAAACGGCGCGGGCAGCCAGCATTGAGCAATTCCCCTGCTCGCCCGCGAGCCTCGAGGCGAGGTTGAGTTAACCAATCAGAGAGATTAGGGCGGATTGTGAATGAATTTCAAGTCTCAACAAAGTGTTTTGTTTTCCTAATTGACTGTTGTTCTAAACTTTGTAGTTCGTTCTCATAGATCAGTCTGTTAGAACTACAAATCCCTCCCTGTGTGACATCACTTCCCTGTCTTCCCCCTGAAACTGTCACTTCCTCTTTCACTGTATAACCTAACGACCCCGTCCTCACGAATTCACTCTTGCCGGGATTCACTTCCTGTGCTAGGGTCCGACTCTGCAGAATCGTAACATAGAATAAACTATTGCCTTTGTTTAAAACCAGCTTGATCGACCACTCAGCGTGTTCTTTGACAATCTAACTAAACCAAGGATAAAAATCCTTAACAATTATGGCGACGAGATATGTTCTTATGGGACGGCAGCTGGTCTTTCGGTTTGTTTTGGGCTGAATTCACGGACGCGTGACGTGCTTTTCTCAAAGGACGGGGGACTTCAATCTCGGGGACACATCTAGATGGTGCGGTTTTCCCCCCGAATCAGCCTGGAACTCGCTGAAAGTCTGGTACGTTGTTTGAACCTAGTTTAGAGTGGTCCCTTTCTTTGTTCAGCTGTGATAACTTAGACAATAGTGTTTATTCGAGCCGGTGTTGCGCACACGTGTCCTGGTTAGCTAAAGTCGGTTTTTGAGCCGCATGCCCGCTTAAAGACATATATACCAGGGTTGGTTTTGTAAGCGTGCATATTAGGAACGGGTGTGTTTAGTACTACACAACGTTTAACTTTCGGAAAGCCTTCTCTTTTGACTATTTATTTTGGGATCCGCGTTGTGGGGGGTTGCCGCGGCGCGAGAGAGCTTGTTGTCTTAGGCTCGTTATTTTTTATTTCTGTATCTCCTGTTGTGAAGGAGCACGACACGAAGATGGCTGTTTCACTTCAAAAGATTATTTGGAATCCCCGGGGAGGTTAGCTAGGTAGTCGTACCTACGACGTAATCCTTATTTTGTTTCGTTTTGTTTGTAGTCTTGGATGTGTGTTTGTGGTAGACTGCATTTAGCTGTTTGCTGCGTTTTGTGTTTCATGTGAAGCTGAGGCTTCTTAAATGTTTGGTCCATTGTATGTTTGGGTCTACGCCAAGGTAGATCTGTTTTAGTATTGGGATTTGAGGTCCTGTTTTACTGTTAAACCCATGCTTATGCTGGGTGTTTTGGTTTTATGCTGGGTTTTGGTTTGTGTACGTTTGTGATTGATTTTCATGCTAGCTGCATTCTAGCTAGGCTACTGTTCTTGTTCTGCTCCAAACTAGCTCCAAACTAGCTATCTTCTCTGTTCTATTGTTTCAATGCTAGCTTTCAATGTGCTAGCTGGTTCATCCACATGTTGATTTACCCACGTGTTAGTTAGTTCTTCTTGTGCACACGTGGTTAACTTCCTGTTTTGCTGCTTGTGTGAAAAAAAAAAGAAGAGACTTCCTGTTCCTCTTTTCCATTTGAGGATCGACCATTTTGGCTTCTGATGACTGCCATTTTGGGGAAAAAAAAATATATATAACAGAATAAAAAAAAAAAAAGTATCTCTCAGCACAGCAGTAATTTGGTTGACTGAACGTGTTTAGTATTTTTTCTGTAACTTTTTATTACATTGTTTGTTCTCATATTTTCTTTTAAAATGGGAGCTACTTTTAGTACACGAAAGCGTGAAACTTTTCTGGCATTGAAGAATGATCCTACTGTGTGTGAGCAAATTGATTTCAGTGATTTCCCTCCTGTGTCAGGTAGTTTATCTGTTAAGTTGCTAGGAACAGTGAAGGGACAGCTTGAGGTGTTGTCTGACACCTCCTATCCAAACAAGAGTTTTGTTGTTTCAGGCCACGTCCCTTGTTCAGATAAGGATGATCTGCTAAGCAGATGTGAGCTGTTTCAACCAACCCCCAATCCTGGCCCTATACATGAGGCCCCCCTTCTTGTTCCTGTTACGTCCCTTCCTGTTGTTCAACCAACTGTCACCTCTGCGCCTGCTATGTCTCAGATAACACCCTTACCGTTAACTGGTACTATTTTTGGAACCCCCTTACCCCAAACAAGGATGTCTGAAATAACGGCCCCCCTAGGTTATTACTCTTCTGACACACCTCCCTCTGGGCCCTCTTCCATTGACCATAGGGTTACTTCCCCTGTGTCATACCCTCCTGCTGTGTCTCACGTTCCAATTGGTGTTTCTGTGACCCCTGGTCACCTATTTGACACTTCAGAGTCTCTGCCCCATCCCTTTGTTTCTGCTTCTAACTCACAAGATGACCGTCCAGGTTCTGCTGATTCTGTTGAACATCTGGTTAATGAGTTTGGTAAACTATGCTTGCCAATAATCCGTCTGCTAAGTGAACAATGTGAAGCTGAGATAAAAAGGGACTCTGTGAGGCTATGAGCTGCACAGTGTAGGTATTTCAACAACATCGCTCGCACTAAGCAACTGCCAATGGGGGTACAGAAAAAACAAGATGGAGGCTATGGAGATAATCAGAGATATTCACAACAAAACAGCAGAGTTTACAAATCTAATCAACGTTGTTATTTCTGCAACCGCAAAGGGCATTACCGGAGGGAATGTAGACAATACGCTAAATTTCAAAAGTCTTTTGTTAATACTCCACGGGGTGGTGGATTCTGACTAGATAAGATAGATATTTCAGTAGGGAAAGTCTAGGGAGAGTGAGAGTGTACGTGACACGGGGAGGGGGGGGGGGAGGAAAGGGTAAAGGTAAGAAAAAAAAAAACATTTATATTTGCCAATATCTTAGTCTGATACATATTGTCTGACAACCCAATTTTGAGAATTTTGTTTTGTTTAAGATTTCATGTTTTACTGATTTCAGATGCACATTCATTGGTTTTGAGTTTTACAGAGAACTGACGTTCCTGGACTACCGGATAAATGCCAAACTGGTTGGAACCGCAAGTATTTTAATAATTTGAAATGACTGCCACTTAAAGTTGTGTTAGATGATGCTAACTTCAAACTCAATTCACTGTATTGTCATGTTAACCTAATATGCTCAGATCTGTTTTGCAAACTAGTTTTCGGAGGTGTGACTCCAACGGAATTGATATCATCCAGCCCTTAAGAGGTAAAACCGCCACATTACAATATCAAGCACACAGCCTTTAACTAATTGGACATATTCTTGAAAAAAAAAAAGAAAAGACATCACTCCAATTTATCAAAACTGCATTCTATGATTTATTTTGTTATATTTATGTGCCTCCGGCGCATAATTTCTAAGACCTGGTGTTACCCACAGGAGTGGTGAGAAATTGAAATGTCTTTTATTTTGTCTGTCTTTCATTTTGTCTGTCTTTTATTTTGTCTGTCTTTTATTGTATGTAAACTGCCCATGCAGCTCTGTCTGTGCGTCTGACGGCCCACAGAGACAGCTGCATGGTAAAACAAATGTGTCACGTATTATTTCTGAAGTTTGTTTACAGAGTAGACACAGGCACGGGACGAGAGATGGATGCTACTACAGGAATTGGATACACCAGGTGACTCTCCAATAACCGGGGTAACTTCCCATTTAGATGGGCTGACACCTTGGTTCGTGGGGACGCTGGTCAAACGCCTCACCCCCACGTTGCCCAACTGACTTTGGGTAAGAGATAGATATGATCTAGGCTAAATTTAAGAATAGTAACCAAGCGGTTGTCAGACCCAAGGAACCATCACGTCCTAAGCGTGCTCATAACTCTCTGTCCTCAAACGCAGAAATGTGGTTATTGAAATTGAGCTCAACTTATAACACCCCTAGTGTATATAATTATAACGGTTTGGATAATTATATTTGTTCAGGCTTTGAGAACCGCGTATGCAGCTATTCATTTAATGTTATTTTGGTTTGAGTAATGCATTTTTTCCATTTGTTCACCCTGATTTAAGGGAATTTTTGCTTTTACCCTTAGAGCGTTGTTTTACATAATGTGTTGGCGCTCCCCTTTTTAAATGATTATTTTGAATAACAATTTCTTGTTAGAAACAAGGACTCATGGTTTGATGATTCGAATATGTTGTTTTATTTTAGGAAATGGCCATAGACTTTCTAAGAACTAAATCTAATTGGTGCGTAAGCAGGTTAATTACCTTGGTCATGTAATAATGATAAATAAACAAAAATGCACTGCTTGGGACTGTAGGCTACTGCAGAGTCTATCCCTGATTTTGCAGACATAACCCTCATTAGACAAAAGCTAGCTCCACTTGACAAGATTACATGGACTGACGAGCCCGACGGGCTCTAACAATGACTAATACACCCTGTTTAAGACTTGACTCTGTTAAAAGGACTTGGGTCCTACTTGAAATCAGTGGCAGCTACCACTGGCGCTATGTTTTAGACCAAGTAGCACTGCGCACGCTGTTTTGTCCATGTCCTGCATGTTGTGTCTATTCTTCTTTTACATCGCACCTACACACAGCGTGGCTGCTGCTTTAATAAGAATGAACTGTTGACCGTACATTTCAAAGATGCACTGTTCTTAACTCTGCTTCCTCCTCCAGAAGGCGGAGAGACATGACTCAACGTAGTGAACGAGATCAAATAAGCCACGCTCAAACCTCTCAGATATTCTCCTCTCTCACTCTGATTTTGAATGTGAATGAATGCTCATTTCATAGTTAGCATAACCTATACTGCATCTTCCATGCTTTCATTATGTTTTCAAATTAGCACACTGACCGGATCATGTTTCAAAAAAGAGGGGTAGTGAAGGATGTTATCACGTTAACTGGTCGTTGCTAATGAAACAGACTAGTAGTAGTAGTGAAGAAGGTAATGAAGAAGTTGAATTGAAGGTAGTGAGGAGGTTGTATTGAATAATGAGTAATGAGGTTGTATTGAAGGAAATTAGAAAGTAGTTGAAAGAACAAGATGCAGAGCTGAAGAAGAAACTTAATGTGTAATATTTTAAAATGGTGGCAAAGGCCAAGCTCCTATTGAAACCTCTGATCCTGTGTCCATAGGTAGTATGGCTGCTAACTCCGCTGCTAAAAGCTGCGGTGCTCTCCTGTTTTGTCTATGCTGTCTCTCATCTGTGGATTCACAGGTCTCTGCCGACCTGAGAGAGCCGACCTGCATCATTTCCAACCAGGCCAATGGGTTGTGAGCAGAGACCTGAAACCAGAGTGCCCGTTGGCTGGGCCCGTACCAGTTCCTGCTGCCAACCCAGGCGTAGCAGAGAGGACTTTGTGGGTACACGCCAGTCACTTCAGGCTGGTTCCAAACCAGGACGAGGCACCCGGCCCGAGGAGTCAACAACCAAGATGCAATATCCTGTGTCACCACCAGGGCGAAAGCTCACTCTCTGGTCTCAGATGAGAAATCAGACAAAGAATAACGCACTACTTTTCCTCATTGCTGTCAGGATGACAACTCTGACCACCACTCCAGCAAAACACAATCATAGGCCACCACACTGTGGCTTCCTCTGAGGAGGAGCTATTGAAAGAAGTGACCTTGCCTGTCACCTCCTTCCCAGGATCGTTATGGCAACGTGGACAAGCGTTTGTCCTATTTGAATGTTGCACTCCACTTGACTGTTGGGTCTATACGGTAGACGAAGATGAATGGAAAATACTACATTCTGCATATATAAGATTTGAAGGCAACAGAGATTCCCAGGTTATACTGTTGAAACTGTGACTGGAGTTTGGTTTAGAGTGGGTATAGAAGTATTGAAAATTCATAATTATAAAGTTGATCTTTGTAGAGCTGTTCCAGACTATTCTCAGGGGACTGTGTTTAACTGTGTTTAACTGCTCTGCACCTAACTACATCAACCAAGTATTAAAATGAAGCCTAACAGAATTGCATCCACAGGGCTGAACTTGAAAAACGAGTTAAACAATTTGAAGTGACCTCTTCAATATATCACAGCATGTATTAATATTTTCAGATACAACACATAGATTAGGACAAATTTATGTTTTAAGCATATTTATGAGATGTGAAATTAAGGTTCAGAGAGCCATTCCAAATGGCGTATTGTTGAGCTATAGGGAAATAGCGTATTCAACTTTAAATTGCAACAGTGTCATATGGATTATTATGGATCATAGGGTTATCTTGCTCATGTAATGTCCAGGATTAAGAAGATTGATCACACTCAAATGCAGGTTAGGGAGGGGGATTGGGCACCCCTGGACCTAGCCTGTAACAGACGGGGGCGGGACCGCAAGGTCCCAAAAGGGCACGTTAAATGGTGATATAGTGCTGGGGAGACGACTGAAGGCCCCCGTGTCTGAGGAAGTATGAATTAACATACTGCTCTGGTACCGTCTAGTCAGCACTGTGTCGCCGTTAAGGGGTTGGCACTGTGTGGTACGTGGACGACAGTCCACACCTAAGCAGAGGGGCGTAAGAGACGACCTCTGTGAATAGGCAAGGCTGGTGAAAACGGTCAAAGTTCTAATATCCATAGCACAAGTGGAATTAGGATCAGACCGTCGGTTCTGAGCTGGGTGACTAACAATCACTACGGTGTCCGGGATCGCTATCGACTGGGTCACCGGCCGGTCGGGTCGCAGATGGCAGTAAGACCACGAGATGGCCGCCGCGCTCGGCTCAATGTACAGTCAGGCCACTACAAGCCAAAAGCAAATGCGTTAGTAGGCGAGTAGTGCTTCTGTGATCGGTGGGCTTTGAAAAGAAGACACCGGGAAGCAGAAGGCTGAGCTCTCATTCCAGGGGAGCCTGGCTTGAGGCCTCGGACGGAACGGGGTCTAGCCCGGGATTGCGCCCTGGATGGGAGGTCCGAAAGACTCAAGCGAATTCATCAGCAATCAAACTAGACACCATAGAGCTGTCTCGAATTTTCAATTTAGTTTCAGTATATTATTTCTCATGACACATGATCGCATACAGTAATACCAAGTAATTTCAGCCTTAGCTAAAGAAGTAGATTACATGAAAAAGATGGTGCTACAAAATGTGACCGCCGCTGGTAATTTGGTCCTCAACTAGGCTTTTTCATTTTTCAGTTTTTTACAGATTATGAAAGTGCAGATTGTAAGCTTTCAAATGAGGTCTCATACATTGAATTCTGAACATATTTGAAGAAGATATGCTTATTTGAATGCTAGTACTGCCAAATCAACTTAGCTGAGAAATCTCCCTCCAAAGTTCTCCAACTTTTCCACACCTCTGACTGCCAGGTAATGGGCGTGAACAATGGCCTGGTAACCCCTCCCCCAGCCACTCCCCCACTGGACGATCTGTCATTATCTGTCAGAGTGGCTGTCAACTTGGGGTATTACCTGAGAGTGGCTGCCAAGTGAGGTGCTCTCTCACTATTGACCCCACACTCTGAGTCAGTATTAATCTTGTGTTGTGAATGCAGTTAAGAACAATATAAGATGAAGTTCAAATTTAACGTTCTTTATTGTCACATACATAATATAAAGTACAAGCATAAGTAGTTAAGTGTACAAAAAAAGGCAACTGTCTAAGTGTTAAAGTGTACAGTCAGTTTTCTGTTTTATAGACAAGGTGCATAGTGTTCATTGTGATCAAGTGTACAACAAAGTAATAACAGTCCCCAGCTCAATACTCAAGGTAATAACAACAGTACTCAGCTCAGTATTCAATATTCTAACAATGCAGTCTGTGCACGTGTGGGCAAGTCTGTGCAAGAGAACAAGCAACGCTTCAGTATACAAACAGGAAAACAGGAAAGGCTGTGGCCTTTCTCCTGCAGTGCTGTCCGTCCTGATGATCTGCAGTGAATCTACAAGCGGACAGTCTTGTTCTGAGCTGCTGTGGAGTTTGGCGGGGGACATGTGACGTCTCGTCCCTCATCAGAACAGAACTCTCTGATCTTGTCAAAGAGATACGTCTGTCTGGCCATGTCCAGTCCGGGTGGGGCTTGCACAAGAAGACCTTCTCTCGGGGGCCGGTGCATCACGGTGTTCTCTGGCCACAACCATGCCAGGTCTCTCAGTATCAAAACTGCAATAGAATAGAAGGAAGAAAGTACATTAAACTATTGCCCACAGTACTGGCACTCCATATAGATAAAATAGTACCAGAATGTGTTGATTAAATAGACTAGATAATGCATGATAGGATGAACGTATTCTCACCTGTTGTGCAAAATCAGAGCTGTAGTGCATAGTGATCTTCTTGCAGGCTGGTATGGAGGGGCCCAGGGAGAGCTGCAAATGCTCACCTTTTTGCTCATCCTGTAACCAAAACAAAAAACAAAGGTGTCAGACTACCATACCTCTCATGCTCTCTCATTCTGTTTCTCTCAGCTACCTAGCTAGATATTAGCTGCCTTGCTGGCTAGTTTAGGAACAAAGGGATAGCTCACTAGCTATAGCCATGTCCCTGTGCTAGGCAGCTGGCTAGATATTAGCTGCCTTGCTGGCTAGTTTAGGAACAAAGGGCTAGCTCAGCTAACTAGCATGTTGGCTAACGTTAGCTAGCTAGCCTTTGTTAGTTAGTGCTAGTGCCTTATGCTAGCTAGACTTAGTCACTTGTTTAGAAAGGAGCTACTGCTAAACGACTAACGTTAATGTAATGTAAACAGCACAGGTAGTATAAAGATCAGCTTACCCCAAAGCAAAGCAAAGCAGAATGCTTGGCGGTGGTGTGAATCTGGTACGTCGTTCGCGTTCGCTTGGTAGCAACTTGCTTTGTTACAGTCATCTCTGTATCACAGGACATCAAGAATAAAACTCCGTGTACGAACGAGTCCTGCTCTGCTGGAGTTTTAGCTGCTCTTAAAACTCTTTCCATGTCCTGGATGCCATCCCCGTCTTCTCTTTAGCAAAAGCTGTAGCATCCATGGTTAAACTTGGGACTGAATGCCGGCGTGTTGTTTGGGAAAGGTGGGGGCGGAGAACCCGGAAGCAATAGCCAATGAAACCAAATCATGCTAATCGATCTGCCCGCCCCCAAGCCCGGCTCGAAATCAGCTAAAAACAAGCTTAGTTTGCAGACTAATTAAACGTATTTCGTGAACCTAAAACTGTTGTCTGTTATAGTAAGTAGGTTCTTCACAACTTCAACTTTGGTAATACACAAAAAAACAAAAAACGAAAAAAAACGTTTTTTTATGTATTTTGCCCCCTAGCGCATTTCGGGGTTTGCCGAGTTGCGGACCAAATCACCAGCCGCTGTCACAAATAGACTTCCCTTAGAGATAATACTGGCTATATCTGCTGTTCGTTTAGTTCAGATCCAAATGCTACATTGAGTTCCATGAAGCAAACGATAAAGGTATTCAGATCTTAAATAATGTTCCTAAATGGAATGCTTTTGCAAGTCCTGGATATTCTCAAATATGTGTGTTTTCAGTTGTATGTATGTTTTTCATCGTTATTTAAAAAAAAAAAAAATTCTTAAGTGTATGTTTAAATGCTGTTCCAGATATGCCTATGCTGCCTTAATAATGATAGAAAAAGTTAAATTTACTATTAATTCAATTCAAGATCTTAATGATGTCTGTGCCATTGACATTGACTATTTAGAATATTTTGATACATAATCTGTCTAATTTGAATTTAAGGGTTTTCCTCTAAAACGAAGAAAGAGGTTTTTTCCCACTCAGTCATGAATATATGATGTCTTAGATTAATAATCATGTTATCTTTTTACCTTGCTTATGCCAAATTAAGGTGAGGAGTTTTGGTACGTGATTGCATATGGGAAGAAAATGATCTTAGTGTGTTAAATTACTTTGAGTTTGTTAAATCTTTATTATGCTCCACCTAGTGGAGAAATAGATTGCTTCCTTTCCATATGTGTAGAATAAGGTTTTTGCCAAAGAATGTTGGATTATTTTTATGATAGGCCTATTTTATAATTTGATTCCACATTGTTGATTCTTTCATTTCTATTATAGTTGTGGATATTTAATCCACAAAGTGGGGAATTGTGAATGAATTTCAAGTCTCAACAAAGTGTTTTGTTTTCCTAATTGACTGTTGTTCTAAACTTTGTAGTTCGTTCTCATAGATCAGTCTGTTAGAACTACAAATCCCTCCCTGTGTGACATCACTTCCCTGTCTTCCCCCTGAAACTGTCACTTCCTCTTTCACTGTATAACCTAACGACCCCGTCCTCACGAATTCACTCTTGCCGGGATTCACTTCCTGTGCTAGGGTCCGACTCTGCAGAATCGTAACATAGAATAAACTATTGCCTTTGTTTAAAACCAGCTTGATCGACCACTCAGCGTGTTCTTTGACAATCTAACTAAACCAAGGATAAAAATCCTTAACAGGATCATTCCCCTACGTTTCGCAAATTCGCTTACAGGAAGGCCGCAGCCCTAGTTAGCCTAGACTAGCCTAGCCAACTAACTCGCAAACTTTTTGGGTGTACTCGTTTTAAACAAAACGTCCATAACACATTGATACAAACACAAAGAAAATTAACCAAGACAGCCAAATGGTTATCATATTTTACATCCTTACTGATGAAAATTACTTTAAGTATAGGTTATAGCCACGTCCCTGGGCACCGCCATCTTGTGTCGCATGCATTGTGGGGGAGCTCGCTAGCAAACACTACAACAGCGCCGTGTGAATATGTGTCAATGACGAATGTACTTTGAATAAAGCACATAATCTTTATAATCCAGTCTACAAACTTTGCCAATGTGAACACATAATAAAATGTAAGCGATTATACAGACTAGGATAGTTTACGTTGCTATTAGCGCTAGCTAACTAACTTAACTTAGAGTCGCTGTGCACACAGCGGTGTGTAACATTAGCTAGCCTAAAAGACAAGTCGTGAAAATGATCTTGTATTATATCGACATTAACGTTCAATCGCATCTTACCTTATGCTTTTGGAGTGTATTCTTACTGCGGCAAGTCGTTCCAAACAAGATACTTGACAAACCTCCGAGGTTTCAGTCAGACGCGAGGTGAAGAGGTTAAGTGGTGGAAAAACAAACCTTGTTACCGCCCACTTCCGGCCAATTACAACCTTTCAGGGGTGGAACCACAATTTTTTTTTTTTTTTAGTCTTTATAGACTGTAGGCCTACAATATAGTACCAGAGTGTTTTTATAATTCATTCTTGGAAGAGCCAGTCCTTGACCGTACTGCATAGATGCATCCTAGAAACAACTTATGTATAATTCTGAAAAACAACAAGCCTCTATTACTTAGCATGTAGAGGCAAAAAGATGTGGCTGGACCCTCACAGACAGGGATTTCTGTGGAGGTTTTGGATCAATTGGTCCATATGCTAAAACATGAAAACACTGAGTTAACAGTATATGAATTAAAGCAAATTGGGCCCAAAGGGATTCAAAGAAGCAAAACTGGGAATAATATAGATTATTCAAATAACCTTAATTCATTCAATTACTATAAGCATTGTATTTTGCATTTTTATTTTCCTTCTCAAATTTTTTTTGGGGGGGATTGTTTTTTTTTCTTTATTCTCGTCTCTTCGCAATCTCTTGTACATAAATTACAACATTGTCTTGATATACAAAATACAAATAAAACAAACGTAACACCAAGGATAAATCAATTTCTGATAGCAAGACAAAGATAAAACATTTTCAGAGATTCTTCGACATGTTCCGTCACACAAACTATCAAATTAAGTCTCCTAATTCAAATGAGATAAAACATGTATGTAGATAACTGCTTGCCAATGATTTACATTACACTGAAAATAACCACACCAACTGAAAAACAAGGTATGGATTAAAAAAAAAAGAAAGAAAAAGGATTTATTTCAAATTGGGGCACAAATGCATTTCTTCGGGATGTAACACAAAACAATGCAGACATCAACTTGAGCTTAGATAAAACAAAGGGTTTTCGCAAACTGTAAATTTAATAGATTTTTACCTGCATGTCCTACAAATGGTTCCAACTGTATGAATTGACAATGAAGGGAGGGTCAATCACCAACATCATAATGGTGGCAACCATGATGTGCTAATTGTGTGAAATGACCATTATCACTGAATACATTGTTACTGTGTAAACCTGTCTTCATGCGGTTATGCTCAGTTTTTTTTTTAAACTACCCAACTCAGCCCAAATTAACGTTTAGCATGAAATAGTTTACATTAGGCTTTATTTTCTTTCCAAACCTACATGCATTAATTATGGTAATTTCAGAGAATTCTGAAGTGACCTTCAGCTATAAATCTGTAATAAAAGAAGTAATAAAAGAAGAAGAAGTAATAAAAGAAACAATAAATGATCAGTATCCTTAAAGATGTGTTCAGCGATGTGTCCAATTGGCTAGAAAACATAGGTTTCGTTTCTCAAATGTTATCGAGCAGTGACCTCCCCCTCAATGAGGGAATGCTCACAGAGGAACACTCCATGCCTTCCGATTGGATAAAACTGTTTGGCGAACAAAAATCTTTCAAGGTTAATTACAGAGAATGACAGGCACTGTGGCACTAATGCCTATCACCAGACACCATACAATGGTGTGTCCAAGGGAATATAGAGCTCTTTTAGACCTATTTTAACCTATTTTAACACAAATACGTCGCTGAACACACCTTTAGTCTGTAAAGAAGCAGGATCTGAAAAAGTTATAATTATTTTTAATGTAAATGATTTGAGTGCAAAGCCATTAATAACATGTACCATGTTTCACTGGCCACAAGGGGGGCAAGGACAGCATCAGGTGCTGGGAGATGGTCCGATGGGGAGACAGGGACAGCATCAGGTGCTGGGAGATGGTCCGATGGGGAGACAGGGACAGCATCAGGTGCTGGGAGATGGTCCGATGGGGAGACAGGGACAGCATCAGGTGCTGGGAGATGGTCCGATGGGGAGACAGGGACAGCATCAGGTGCTGGGAGATGGTCCAATGGGGGGACAGCATCAGGTGCTGGGAGATGGTCCGATGGGGAGACAGGGACAGCATCAGGTGCCTCGACCTGGCCCGATGCAGAGTATTCATCAGAGTCCTGTATAAATGGAAAAAATAATAAGTAGAAAGCAACTAGATTGCACAGCATGTGACTGTTCTATTAGGGCGATATTGCACTCTGAGTTGGAACCTAAAGATGGCCGTGGCAAGCAGTTGTTTATGACTGCGAACAACCCAGGTGGTGTTGCACATGCACAGAGATCACAGATAGGCTGTGGTACAGGACAAAGATCTAAGCCACACACTGCTGAATACCTGACTGCATAGGCTAAGCACACTCCTTTAAAAATAGTACTTATGCATGTTTGCGTGTACACACCCACTAGAGCGGTACCAAGACAACGAAGTTGACTCTAGCTAGGAAGAGCTGCAAATAACTCCATGACAGTAAGGCTTACTTCACAGGCTTACACATAGGTTGTCCATTTTAATTCAGTTATTGGGTCGTATAACAGCCAATACTGTAGTGGGAGGGATTGGTTTAACTATTTACAATCTAAAGTAACTTGTGTGCATACATCATCCAAGGGGTGAAGTAAGTAAGCATTGATATGAGGTACTCATCATGACCATTTGAGCCTGTAGGTGGATAGACATTGACAACCAGGTGAATGGGGAAAAGGTACAGTAAGAGGGAACACTGTTCAAACACAGCTACAGTATATTAGTACATTAGTAAGTAGCTAGTGGCGTTTGAAGTTACCTCATCTGTGAGCCAAAGCACATACAAAGTTGTTGGTTCTGTGATGTGCTCCTCAACAGTCCCTGTTGAGCTCATCGTTATGGCTCTTCCTCGACAGGTCAGGCTCAGAGAGACCGTTGCAGTGGGCACAGCACCAGCGTAAGCTAGGAACAGTTCATGGCTTCTTGAAATGGTCCATATTTTGCCGTCACATTTTTAATTAGCGTTGGCAAGTACAATGGTCTAATATTGATTAAATGACCTTACCTGTAGTCGGCGTGCCTCCCGTGTGGCTTGCATTTCCTCCTGTCGTCTTTCACGTTCAGCCGGAAAATAAATATCAGAATTTGACATTCAAAATGCACTTGTCATAATGTCTGCTTTGGTATATACAGTATGTAGTGTCTGCTGTTATATCTATAATATCACTGAATTAACTTACCGCTTCTCGGTCGAAGCGAAGGCTTCTCTCATATTCTGCATTTTGCTTCTCTATAATCCTTTGCCTTTCCTGCAGGCTCTCCTGTTGAAAAAGTAAGCAAATACACAGACAAACCAAAAAACAGTAAGGTAGGGGCATGCATATTATAATTACCATCAAACTTTTCCATTGTGCCAGTGAGAACATTAAGTCACAAATGTGGAGTAGGGGTGACCCTCAAAACATCCAAATGAAGGCAGTGGCATTGATGACATTCACATCACTCTTTACTGGCTTCCATTTATATTCCCTCACCAAGCCTTCTCCATCTTCCTCTCCATCGCTGCTATCAGTTATCTGTACATTTGAGAAATCAGACAGACGTGTGGAGGAAAAGTCAAAACGCTTCGAGTAAAACAATGAGCTTCAACATTACATAGACCATGACTTGCATCATTTTAATCCAAAAATAAACATACTGTACTCATATGTGATTTGCAGTTGCCTACCACACACACCGGTAGTCTCTCTGCACTCTAGGGTAGAATCTCTGTACACTCTAGGCCAATTTAGAATCACTGCGCACTGCAATCTGCCACTAAAGTCAAATATTTGAAACTCACCAATTCCACAACTGACTCCATGTCACTGCTGTCATTGTAGACCTTTTGTTTGCAAAATAAACAAATAGTAATACAGACAATGAAAATTTCAATTCACGCATCTTATAGGGGTAATTTTAAAGACTAATTTCTCATCAATGTATATGGGTATAGGTTATGGCCTAGATTTACTTACCATTTCAGCAGCAGCAGGTGGAGAATGAGGAGCAGGTGGTGGATGAGGAGCAGCAGCAGGTGCACTCATTGGTGCAAGTGGAAGCTTTTTATACATGGAAATCGTGAAACAGACCAAGACAGATGTTGAAAAGTAAATTAAAGCTTCCCTTTGTCATTTATATACAAATGTCTTAAGTGTGGGCATGCAAGCTTCATGTTTGGAACTCACCGATTCCATTTCGGACTCATCGCTGGTGTCATAGTTGATCTTTTGTTTTCAAAACATAGAAATAATCAGACATACAATGAAAATTTAGCAAGTGTTAATTCACACATCCTATAGTAATTCTAAAGACACTTTTCTTATCAATGTGTAAGCAGGATTCATATTTCGATCTCACCAATCCAACATCCGGCTCCTCATCACTGTCAGAGTCCTGTTGTTTGGAACACATAGAAAACGTAAAGATGAAAATACAGTGAAATGAATGTAATGAATCCTATTGAACCGCCAAAATCAGAACATCTGAACCTATGGGGGGGTACTGTATTTTGTAACTCCTGATGTTTGTCCCCCTCGACTTTTTCATAGTTATAATCCCATTTAGATGTTACTCTCAAGGTTAGAAACATTTCAGACAATAATTTGAACCTTCATTGTAAATGTGATGGGTTCCGTTCTATGTACTGAGACTGGGGAAATCTGGGCCTCGCTAGCCAATGAGCGCAAATTTTTCCTGCGGCGCGTTCACAAAGAAAGTCAATCCAATTTGCGCGAACTGGGCGGCACGGGCGGCGCGAATCGCAGAACTCGGTGGCGCGGCGGCCAGGATTCGCCGCGCGGCAACATTCGCAAAAGTTCATTGATCCCACGGTGCGAATTTTCTCACATAAATCAAAATATTTCATCTGGATCAGAATGGTCTGGATAGGATTAAATCTCAAAATTGGGTTTTTAAAACCAGGACGTTTGATCCTGATCCTACAGTAGTAAAGTTGGGATATGGTAGGCCTATACCCAGAACCCTGATCAAATGCTGTTTTGGGTTATTTAAAAAGTCCAAGGTGGATTATCCTGATACTGCAAGGGTGGATCAAGCATGGATTCAAGGTGGATGTAGAGAGATGTAGGACACATGGCACGGTGTACTATGCCGACCGTCAGGCTGGACAGAGGGATACTGGCACCATTCAATTAGTTTTCTTAACTTTACTGGAAAATTGAACAGATTGTGCAACCTGGAATGTCAGATTACAAAATATAGCCTAGGCTACATTAATTCTCATCATAAAAGATGCCGTACAAAATCAAACAAAATACATTTTAATATTAAGCCTACACAAATACTGACCGTGGCATCACTCCCTCACGCACATTTATCACATGCTAGATATTCCTACTGATCACTAGACCCAACCAATTCCCAGTTATATGTAACGCAAAATAATTTTACTAAATATTATTACTATTATCATCATGATAAAAAAAAATGTTGTGTGTGTGTGGTGACAAAACTTTGTGTGTGACTTTTTTTCAGGGAGAATAATACATGACACACGTGCTTAACAAAATAACTTAAGCAATAGTTAGAACAGACTGATGGTTATGACCTGCTCAAATCATGCAATTCTGGCTTTATATGTAGCCTATTGCATAATGCAGCTGGATATGAATCATTATGGAAACTTTCATTTCCAAATGCTATTACTTTGAACAACATAGGCATTTCATTAGTCATTTAGCTGACACTTTTATCCAAAGCAACTTTAATTGCTTTTATAGTGAATTCTCAATTGCATCTTTTGTCTAAAACAAGTGACTAAAACATAATCTCGTGCTGAAGGCAAATTGAAGAATATCAAAATAAATAAAAATAATGGTGAGGGGTCAAAATACAAGTGGTATGATCCCGGTCAATATATCCAAAGACTCAGTTCAAATCTAGATTCTGTAATCCTGAGCCCTGTACTACGAAACAGGATTACAGTGTTAGAGCAATAACTTCAGGTTCAAGATTGGTTTATCCGTATTACGAAGGTGGTTCACTTTTCACAGTGCTATATCACTGTGGTAACTTATGCTGCTGAGCTAACTTGCTCCGGGGCAGGTTAAATTCCAGATTATGGATCAAAATTTATGAAGCACTGCCTGCTGACCGATCAATTCACTTGGAAAAAGGTATAGGCCTATGGACGTTAAGATTCTATATGGAACTTCAGTGTGCGAATTAAACAATAATCTGCTGTGCGCGAACAGCGAGAGATTCTTAAGAAGACTTTTTACAAACCGACAAAGCCCTCTTTGGCTTTCCCCGATATCATATGAAATTTTTCAGAATGACAGCTGCTTGAGCCATATTTTGCCTTGTGCATTTAGTCATAGACTGTAGGCTATGCACTGGCTTGCGTTTTATTAGTCTACCTGCAGCTTCGTGCAGGCTCTGGGTGATGCGGAGAACCAAGTAAAAACACTCATATTTTTATTCAATTTTCAAGTCTTTAATGTTGATTTATTAGACTATCATCCCGTTCCTCAAAATGCAAAATACAATGCTTATAGTAATTGAACCTTAAGGTTATTTGAATAATCTTTATTATTCCTAGTTTTGCTTCTTTTAATCCCTTTGGGCCCAATTTGCTTTAATTCGTATACTGTTAACTCAGTGTTTTCCTGTTTTAGCATATGGACCAATTGATCCAAAACCTCCACAGAAATCCCTGTCTGTGAGGGTCCAGCCACATCTTTTTGCCTCTACATGCTAAGTAATAGAGGCTTGTTGTTTTTCAGAATTATACATAAGTTGTTTCTAGGATGCATCTATGCAGTACGGTCAAGGACTGGCTCTTCCAAGAATGAATTATAAAAACACCCTGGTACTATATTGTAGGCCTACAGTCTATAAACACTAAACTTTTATTTTTTGTGTGGTTCCACCCCTGAAAGGTTGTAATAGGCTGGAAGTGGGCGGTAACAAGGTTTGTTTTTCCACCACTTAACCTCTTCACCTCGCGTCTGACTCGAACCTCGGAGGTTTGTCAAGTATCTTGTTTGGAACCACTTGCCGCAGTAAGAATACACTCCAAAAGCATAAGGTAAGATGCGATTGAACGTTAATGTCGATATAATACAAGATCATTTTCACGACTTGTCTTTTAGGCTAGCTAATGTTACACACCGCTGTGTGCACAGCGACTCTCAGTTAAGTTAGTAAGCTAGCGCTAATAGCAACGTAAACTATCCTAGTCTGTATAATCGCTTCCATTTTATTATGTGTTCACATTGGCAAAGTTTGTAGACTGGATTATAAAGATTATGTGCTTTATTCAAAGTACATTCGTCATTGACACATATTCACACGGCGCTGTTGTATTGTTTGCTAGCGAGCTCCCCCACAATGCATGCGACACAAGATGGCGGCGCCCAGGGACGTGGCTATAACCTATACTTAAAGTAATTTTCATCAGTAAGGATGTAAAATATGATAACCATTTGGCTGTCTTGGTTTAATTTTCTTTGTGTTTGTATCAATGCGTTATGGACGTTTTGTTTAAAACGAGTATACCCAAAAAGTTTGCGAGTTAGTTGGCTAGGCTAGTCTAACTAGGGCTGCGGCCTTCCTGTAAGCGAATTTGCGAAACGTAGGGGAATGATCCGCCCTAATCTCTCTGATTGGTTAACTCAACCTCGCCTGGAGGCTCGCGGGCGAGCAGGGGAATTGCTCAATGCTCGCTCCGTTTCGGCAAGCCCCCAGGGTTCGAACTCAAAAGTGAAGGCCTGTTGAACCGCGCCATCTTGGCAAATTTCCTTGCGCGTCAAATTTGCCAAGATAGCGCGGTTCAATAGGCCTTCACTTTTGATAGCAGTCAGTGAAAGGAGTGGCTGTATCCAGTTGTATTAATACATCCATGCCTTTCGCAAATTCGCTTCCTGTAAGCAGACTAGTGATTTGCCGCTGGCACGAAGGACAGCGTTGGAGCGCCCTCTACTGGGCTGACAGTTTACAACCTAAATCATATACCACTACAGTATTTGAAAACCCCGACTAAACACCATCTGTGTTGAGGGAAGTAAAATGAATGTGCAGCATACAGTAAATGTGATTGACATTTGCCCCAAACTAAACAAACAACAGCTCAGAACAGCCAACTCATCCATGTCATGTGACAAAATGTTGTGTATTAATATGATTATGGGCTGTTTTTTGATTGTGGGCCTACAACTTTCTAACTGGTTATGGTTACTCATTCCTAGGGTCTGTAACACACCACCAAGGACAGGCTTCAAGTGAGTGACTTCTACGGTGTCTGCTATTGGACTGCGACGCTAGCAATGGCTGGGTGAGTTACAATGGGTGGACATGGCCCTTCTCTTTCAATCTGTTGTATTTAACTCAGATTCCATTTCAAAAGGTATCAAACCCACATTATAGCTTTTAGAGCGACCAGTTGTTTGGTTCGTTTTTGTAGGGGAAACCCTGACCACCCCCATCCCATACAAAAGGCTTTCATTGCAACAATATATTTGTCTGTAGTAACTTGAATTAGAGACGGGACAACACCCAAGTCCTTATTTTTTAATCAAAACTGTTACATTAACCTCCTATTATTTCTGATTCTTTTGAAGTCAACAGATGCCGATACCGACAGAGATATTAGAAGAAATTGGAGAACTATTGAACAGATTGGATGAGCAGCTTCAGCAATCTCCTACAGATCTCGATCATTTTCAATATCGCCTGGAGAACACCATCCATATTCTTTCAAGATTTGCTACCACAGGAACACTACAGCACGAAGAGGAAATCTTCTCCCAATTGCACACAGCCCTGGAGAAACTGGAGAACCTAAATGTGACTGTTCCTGTTCAAAGAGGGACATCTTTTCGGGTCGTCACACAAGAGCAACTCGAATACCTCCTGGAGCAAAACTTTAAAGTTAGAGAAATTGCACAAATCTTCTCTCTAAGTGTCCGCACCATTAGGCGAAGAATGACCGAGTATGGCCTGTCTGTGCGCCAGACGTACAGTGGTATGAGTGACCAGGAACTTCAGGAAAAGGTGTTGGAAGCAATAGCCAACTGCCCGAACATTGGCTCCAAGATTGTCAGCGGTTACCTCATGTCCATTGGTCACAGGTGAGTGATTGTATAGTGAATTCTTCTCATTGAGCCGCCTAGACAAATTATTATCTTATTATTTACTTCACTGACCATGTGCTGTTGAACACCTTTCCATGTGTTTTTAGGGTGCAGCAGCAGCGAATAAGGGAGGCACTCAGAGCAGTAGATCCGGTTGGGACTGTGCTGCGTGGTCTTCAAATACATACCACCCCAAGACGACCATACTCCGTACCAGCCCCTCTGGCATCTCGATGGATACCATACATTAATCCAGTAAGATGCCAATATCAGATTTGAACAATTTTGCATGAATTCCCTTAAAAGTCCTCTGATTTCACATGACTTAAAAATGACAGAATACAGTGAATTTTTTTTTCCCCAAAAAACTTGACACAAAAGAGCCATCTTGGCGAATTAAAATATATTTATTATACATTTAAAGTTATTACTAATGGGTCTTGGGGACACATGTCAAGCTGAAACAACATGAGCATATAACATCACTGCCTTTCCCCCTTATAAAAACATTGGACCTTGTTGAGTAGACTAGCCTTACATGCATGCCAGGAGTAGGTTTAAGTCGGATTGCTTAAGCTGTTTTAGTCAGTCTGAGACTATGGAGTCATGGAGTAAGCCTAACCCTCATTAGGTACAATAGGCACAGAGGCAGGGGTGAATTACTGGAGTGAATCTTGAGACAAAATAATGAAAGCGCTTTCATCTTGAAGATCAAGGGCCCTGCCATCCTTTTCTCTCATGATGAATGAACATGGTGAAACTTTTGTATTGGTGAAAAAAATACATGGCTATGATGGGCTGTAGTTTTCTCAGTTTCAATTGCATCCATTACCGTTTTTTATTTTTTTGTCAATTCACAGCTGGAGAATGGGGGGATTGATGGATTTAGCCGGAAGATCATGTTCCTGAGGGCCAGCAACAACAACAGGCCATCCACCGTTCTGGAGTGCTTCATTGAAGCTGTGGATGCCCATGGGTTGCCTGCATGTGTCCGCACTGACAAAGGGGGAGAGAATGTCGATGTGGCGAGGTACATGCTGGGGCATCCACAACGTGGACCTGGTAAATATTGCCTTTCTTCTGTTTTTGAATCATCATCACAAAATGATCATGTTTTGCAGCAACACTTGGCAAACTAAACATGTCAGTAAAAAAATGTATAGTACATTTGCTTTGTACCCCACTGATTGACACAACTGCGTAGTGTGCCGTAAAACACTAATATTCCACCACCCCTCCCTTCTCCTCCCAACTCAGACCGAAGGTGCGTCATAACTGGCAAGTCTGTCCACAATCAGAGAATAGAACGCCTGTGGCGAGACTTGTGGTGCGTGGTGGTTGGCAACTATTATGCTGCCTTCCGCCACCTGGAGGAGATTGGAGCCATGGATCGTGACCAGGACGCCCATCTCTTTTGCCTACATTTCGTGATGCTTCCAAGGCTGAACTGGCATCTTCGTCTGTTCAGCCAAATGTGGGACCAGTGTTGGGCAGTAACGCGTTACTAGTAACGCGCTACAGTAATAATATTACTTTTTCCAGTAACGAGGGGTGTAGCGAGTTACTAATTACATTTCAGTAATAATATTACAGTTACTTTCCCCCAGAAAGCTCGCTACTGCACTACTTTTGTCATAGGCCTGCTCTGTTTATTTATTTTCGTTTTACAAAGGGTGAAATAAAGTTTTGATTTGAGATTGAAGAACGTTCCGCTCATATCACGTCCCGTCACATTACCAGGCAAGCAGCGAGCGAGCGGAGCTATTTGAACATGACGTTAACATTCCATGGCTGGAAATACGCACACTATTTTGAATTCGTGGAACTGAAAGACAAGAATGTTGTCGTCAAGTGTAAACTGTGTGTTAGTTCTACGAAGACTCTTTCTTGTGCCAGAAACACCACCTCAAATCTCCTGAAACATTTGCTACGCCAACACAGCAACATGAAGTTGGTGGAAAGAGAACCGGACCGTGATGAGCACGCTGCAAAAGGTAGTCAGCCTGCTGCTAAACAGCGCAAACTAGATTTTAATGGTGGACAGCAGCAGGCCATGTGTGAAAATGAAGTAACGAGGCTTGTGGCTAGGTACGTGGTTGATGAAATGCTGCCGATATCAACCATTGACTCTCCGTCGTTTAGACAGATCCTTGGGAAAATACCGGTCAGAGGCAACAAAAAACCACCGGGTAGAAAAACATTTGCGAGCTATCTGGATAGGGAATACACTTTGATGGAAGCCGAGTTGAAGAAAGCATTTAAAGAGATTGACTATGTTTCTACAACTGCCGATATCTGGACGGCTAACAATAAAAGCTTTCTCGGAATGACCGTCCACTGGATCAACGGAACGACTTTAAAGCGGGAGAAAGCTGCAGTGGCCTGCAAGCGGATCCGGGGGAGACACACGCACAATGTTATCGCTGCGGAGATCGAACAGGTCCATTCATTTTATGGACTTTCAAACAAGGTGACGGCCACCGTAACAGATAATGGATCAAACTTCGTTAAAGCATTCAAAATGTACCAGCCTGTTGACTCTGACTCAGAAGGACATGAGGAGGAAAATGAAGTTACATTCACTAACGTAGCAGACGCCCTGTACACTGAAGGTGATGGTGAGTTTTTTCTCCCCCCTCATCACCGATGTGCATCACACACCATGAACCTCATCTCCACCAATGATGTAGAAAAGTGGCTGACAGCTAGTCCTGATACCAAAGCTACATATAGAAGTGGAATCGCCAAATGCACAGCCCTCTGGACGAAGGCTAGCCGTTCTACTGTGGCGTCTGAGCTTGTAGAGGAGGTCAGTCGTAGAAAACTCCTAGTGCCCACGTCCACACGGTGGAACTCTTTCTTTGAGGCAGTCACCCGAATCACAGAGATCCCCATCAGTGACCTGAATGGCCTGTGCGTCAAACTGGGAATAAAGGGCTTTACTGACAAGGAGTACCAGTTCCTAGGGGAGTATACAGTCGTTATGAAGCCTCTCACTGTTGCATTAGACATATTACAAGGGGAGGATAACTGTTTCTATGGTACTATTCTCCCGACCCTTGAAGTTCTGATGTCCAAGACACTTGCCCTGAAAGTCCACCTTTCTAAGATGACAGCTGGCCTTCCCGACGTCATTGTACAGGTGAGTCAAACAATGTGATATAATTCACTGTATGTTATAGTTTTCAGTCACATTTATACTGTGTGTGTGTGTGAGAGAGAGAGAGAGAGAGAGAGAGAGAGAGAGAGAGTGTGTGAGTGAGTGAGTGAGTGAGTGAGTGAGTGAGTGAGTCAGTGAGTGAGAGTAAGTGAGTATATAGCTACTCTATTAGCGGGCCGGTGATCAGTGTATTGACACAAACTTCATTTTATTTCAGGCAATCAAGACCCGGTTTGCCAACACACTAGAGAGCAGAGATGCACGTCTGGCCGCTGCAAGTTTGCCGAAGTTTAAACTCCGGTGGATGTCTACAAGAAGCGCCCTAATTATAATTTCTCTGTAATTGTTTTGGATTAGATGGATTACCCCATTTATGGAATCGACTGGAATGGGCCAGCTCCATCCCCTGATGCACGGGAACGTGTGGAGGTTCCAGCTAAGTCCCAAGTCTACGGAGTAGACATATACCTGGAGGCTTTGAGCATGCTCCAGGCATATATGGCTGAACACTCAGGTGAGATGTAAGACCATTCAACCACTCCCAGGTTGCCTCTTCAGACATGAATCACTATCGAGCAAGCTGACACTCTGTTTCTCTCCACAGACCAGTCTGGACAATCTGCATAGAAATCAATTACGACTGGAACATACCTCCTGTATGCATAATTCTTAATAAAACTTGCATTGCTGATTGGATGTCTAGTTTCTTCAAATCGTAAACAGAGACAACTTGTTTACGGACAAATGTGTTTGCTTTTTTAACTACCATGTAACAGTGAGGATCCAAGTAGATTTGTGAGCAAGAGACACGTTTGCCAACACTTTTTAGATGTCAGCTCCAGTGATGACTAGCGGGTCCTGCCCGCAATACAAATTCAGCAACAAGTTGTGGCAGTGTTGTCTTTATACCACATCACAATGATATCAGCTACACTAGCTCTAAATACATGGCACACATTATCCAAGCTGTGTTGTTTGTTGTGATCGACTTGGAAACATAATTGTGTTTTTCTGGCAAACCAGTCATTGAAATGCTACAGCGTGATCATGGGTACCTACCTTCATTACTAAGCGTTATTATACTATGTTACATAGTGTTAATATGTCTTTGACATAAACAAATGATAAGAAATGACATGTTCTACAATCTCTACTATTGCAATGCATCAGTCTGTGTAAAGCTGGCTGATGGTGTCGAGGTCCTGGCTACTAGCTGTCTATCGCCTCCCTCGGTCCTCACTCCAGCTTAGCTCCTCCCAGCAGGTAGAGCTGGACGTTCATCTGGCAACTCGGGACAACTCCACGACAGAAAACAAACTGCAATTCTCCTTCCTCCTCTGGGCTTGTTCCCTTAGGGGCATCACTTCTCCGACGCTGCAGCTGGATAGTACTTCCCTGAGCCATGACCATGAGGTTGTTGGAGTCAAATCTGAAGGCTGGTACACAGTCCATCTATAACATCAAAAACAATCTGTAGTTGGACCCAACAAGCACTGTGATAATAGCACCCCAAGTCATTACTGCAGAGCGTTCATGCACATGTATATGGCTAATGTAAATGTAAAATAATGTAATGTAAATGGGAGATAGTTACAAAACCTCTACTCTCGAATACAGCATATGGAAAATAATAATGTACCTCAATATTGCAATAGACACTTTATAACATTTACAAACCATTAAGGCTAGAGGGAATAACGCGCTCCTCTCTGATCACAGGCATACACTATAACATTAATAATGGAGGCTGGTGCTGAATGAGTAACGTTACTGCACAGGGAATACAGTTGTGACGTGATTTTAAAAGCACCGACTTGGCAGGCCTGAGTTTGACCGTGTTCAATACACCGGTCTTCTCTAGCTAAACTGTAAAGTAATGGAGCTAGCTAGATACAGCTACATAATATACCGAATTGAATTCCCATAACGTGACCATCTAACATTATCCACACTCTTGGTAGACACTTCGCTAGCCTAGGCAATGATGTAACGTTAGCTGGGAAGCTAGCTAGCTAGCAGTAAAAGCCGATACGCCGATATTAATATGTGACAGCGGCTGGTGATTTGGTCCGCAACTCGGCAAACCCCGAAATGCGCTAGAGGGCAAAATATATAAAAAAACGTTTTTTTTTGTTTTTTGTTTTTTGGTGTATTACCAAAGTTGAAGTTGTGAAGAACCTACTTACTATAACAGACAACAGTTTTAGGGTCACGAAATACGTTTAATTAGTCTGCAAACTAAGCTCGTTTTTAGCTGATTTCGAGCCGGGCTTGGGGGCGGGCAGATCGATTAGCATGATTTGGTTTCATTGGCTATTGCTTCCGGGTTCTCCGCCCCCCACCCTTCCCCAACACGCCGGTGTTTACATTCAATTATTTTACTGTCCCAAGTTTAACCATGGATGCTCCAGCGTTTGCTAAAGAGAAGACGGGGATGGCATCCAGGACATGGAAAGAGTTTTAAGAGCAGCTAAAACTCCAGCAGAGCAGGACTCGTTCGTAAACGGAGTTTATTCTTGATGACCTGTGATACAGAGATGACTGTATCAGCAAAGCCAGTTGCTACCAAGCGAACGCGAACGACGTAGCAGATTCACACCACCGCCAAGCATTCTGCTTTGCTTTGGGGTAAGCTGATCTTTATACTATCTGTGCTGTTTATATTACATTAACGTTAGTCGTTTAGCAGAAGCTCCTTTCTAAACAAGTGACTAAGTCTAGCTAGCATAACAAAGGCTAGCTAGCTAACGTTAGCTAACATGCTAGTTAGCTGAGCTAGCCCTTTGTTCCTAAACTAGCCAGCAAGGCAGCTAATATCGAGCTAGGTAGCTATATTATAGAGAGAAACAGAATGAGAGAGCATGAGAGCTATGGTAGTCTGACACCTTTTTCTTTGTTTTGTTTACAGGATGAGCAAAAACCAGCTCCAGCTTGTAAGGAATTGCAGCTCTCCCTTCATACCAGCCAGCAAGAAGATCACTATGCACTACAGCTTTGATTTTGCACAACAGGTGAGAATACGTTCATCCTATCATGCATTAGCTAGTCTATTTAATCAACACATTCTGGTACTATTTTATCTATATGGAGTGCCAGTACTGTGGGCAATAGTTTAATGTATTTTCCTCCTTCTATTCTATTGCAGTTTTGATGCTGAGAGACCTGGCATGGTTGTGGCCAGAGAACACTGTGATGCACCGGCACCGGCGCAAGCCTGATGTCCTGCCCCCCAGAGAAGGTCTTCTTGTGCAAGCCCCACCCGGACTGGACATGGCCAGACAGACGTATCTCTTTGACAAGATCAGAGAGTTCTGTTCTGATGAGGGACGAGACGTCACATGTCCCCCGCCAAACTCCACAGCAGCTCAGAACAAGACTGTCCGCTTGTAGATTCACTGCAGATCATCAGGACGGACAGCACTGCAGGAGAAAGGCCACAGCCTTTCCTGTTTTCCTGTTTGTATACTGAAGCGTTGCTTGTTCTCTTGCACAGACTTGCCCACACTTGCACAGACTGCATTGTTAGAATATTGAATACTGAGCTGAGTACTGTTGTTATTACCTTGAGTATTGAGCTGGGGACTGTTATTACTTTGTTGTACACTTGATCACAATGAACACTATGCACCTTGTCTATAAAACAGACAACTGACTGTACACTTTAACACTTAGACTGTTGCCTTTTTTTGTACACTTAACTACTTATGCTTGTACTTTATATCATGTATGTGACAATAAAGAACGTTAAATTTGAACTTCATCTTATATTGTTCTTAACTGCATTCACAACACAAGATTAATACTGACTCAAAGAGTGTGGGGTCATCAGTGAGAAAGCACCCCACTTGGCTGCCACTCTCAGGTAATACCCCAAGTTGACAGCCACTCTGACAGATAATGACAGATCGTCCAGTGGGGGAGTGGCTGGGGGAGGGGTTACCAGGCTATTGTTCACGCCCATTACCTGGCAGTCAGAGGTGTGAAAATGTTGGAGAACTTTGGAGGGGGATTTCTCAGCTAAGTTGATTTGGCAGTACTAGCATTCAAATAAGCATATCTTCTTCAAATATGTTCAGATTTCAATGTATGAGACCTCATTTGAAAGCTTACAATCTGCACTTTCATAATCTGTAAAAAACTGAAAAATGAAAATGCCTAGTTGAGGACCAAATTACCAGCGGCGGTCACATATTTTTAGTGCTATATTTACCATAGTCGTCTTCATTCTCTGAAGTGATGTATCGAAGTCATTCATTAAGCGAGTCGAAACAGACACACACACACACACACACACACACACACACATACATACCCGCACTTTCACAGAGTGAAAACAGCAGCAACACATTCGGTGACGTCACGCGGAAGTACGGTGGCTACCGCGATTGCGCAAGCGGTTTCACATACAGCTGCGCTGGTTGGAGCGAACGTGTATGTATGTGTGTGTGTATGTATGTAGGCTATGTTCGATCTCATACATACACACACACACACACACATACACATATGGTCTTGTAATGTGTGAACAAGCAACCCTTCGTGGTACACGTGACAGACACACATACATACATACACGCACCACTGAGCTCACAACTCACAACGCAAACAGTCATTCGGTCACGTGAGCTCCCCCATTCATTTAAAGCGCGATCGAACTACCGCGCATGTGCGCATGTTTTGTAGTGAGCTGTGCTGGTTAACGCGAACGTGTGTGTATGTCTGTATGTGTATGTGTATGTATATACATACACACATACACACACACATACATACACGTTGTAAGTAAGCTTTGAACAAGCAACCAAAATGGCACTTTTCACACCCCATAGTCCTATGACCATGAAAGAGAGAGGAGAGGAGAAGAGGGGGTGAGAGTTGCCATTCAGTAGCAATGTTTGATGAGGCCTTCAAAGCATGAGGAATGTTGTTCATGTGTTCTGTGTGTGTGTAGGTGTGTGTGTGTGTGTGTGTAGGGGTGTGTGTGTGTAGGAGTGTGTGTGTGTAGGGGTGTGTGTGTGTGTGTGTGTGTGTGTGTAGGGGTGTGTGTGTGTGTGTGTAGGGGTGTGTGTGTGTAGATGTGTGTGTGTGTGTGTGTGTGTGTAGGGGTGTGTGTGTGTAGGGATGTGTGTGTACTGTAGGTGTGTGTGTGTAGGGGTGTGTGTGTGTGTGTAGGGGTGTGTGTGTATAGGGGTGTGTGTGTAGGAGTGTGTGTGTAGGGATGTGTGTGTGTGTGTGTGTAGGGGTGTGTGTGTGTGTGTGTGTGTATAGGGGTGTGTGTGTGTGTGTGTAGGGGTGTGTGTGTGTGTAGGGGTGTGTGTGTGTCTGGGGGGGGGGGGGGGGTGGCGGTCGTCTGTGTTCTGTGAGCTCTGAGAAGCCTGGAACCTTTACTACAAAGAAATACCTCTCTCTTTTATCTCTCTTTCATTCTTTCCCTCCCTAATTCTTCCTCCCAGAAGTAGGAGGAGGAGGAGAAGGAGAAGGAGGGAGAGGATGATGATGAAGAACCTGCAGCCAACAAGCAGCCAACGCCAACTCCTGCACCTTCCTGTCAACAGTGATGATATATGTGTGTGTGTGTGTGTGTGTGTGTGTGTCTTGCTGACAGCAGTGATGAGGTGCCCGCTGGCGGAGAGCTGATGCTGGGGGAATAGCCAGCCTGGCACAGCGCTACTGCTGGAAGTCCCCGTGAGAGCGCCAGGCAGGCTAGGACGCGCTGATTTGAACAAGCATATGGGTCATCTGTAATGCTAACAAAGCAACAGCATCTAGTCTAAGGTCAGGGATTCTGATTCAGATTCAGATTCCCACTACAACTCTGACTCTACTGTGACTCTGATTCTGATTCGTTCTCTGTAGATTCAAGATTCCCTTATTTGTCACATGTAATACACGGTGTTCAGTCACATGTAATACACGGTGTTCAGTCACATGTAATACACGGTGTTCAGTCACATGTAATACAGTGACAAGTTGCTGCCGACTCGGATTATCAGGTTATGCTCAATAAAGATAAACTCAGATATGCAACAGGTGTGTTATGTACTGTACATGCTATAGCTATAATAATAATCCTGGGGGAGCGGGTATATTGACATTTGCATTTCCATGTGGTTATGTTATGTACACTAGATGTTCTATGTTCACTAAATGTTCTGGGTTGAGTCATTCAGGAGCTGGGGCTTATGGGAAGAAGCTCTTCCTGAGCCTCTCCTGTGATCGATCAAGCTTGAACAAAGATACTGCCCTGTCCTCCTGTTTGCACCCTACTGACCTCCTTTGAAGATTGACCCATGCCCGTGTTTCTTAATTTATGGCAGGATAACCTCTCTGGGGGGGGGGGGGGATTAAAATGACACCTCCAGGCCTTGTTTATGATCCTAGTGTTCACTAAACTGTGGTCTCCTAACGTGTCATTGTCTTTCCAGAACCATTTGATCATATCACTTTGTTGTACCACGTGTTGAACTTTCGACCCTGTTGGTTCACCATTGTTGATGATGTGTAAATGATGGGTTAGCCAATCAGATCCTAGAAACGTCATATCCGGGCCTAACTTTGAATTTAAGACCGGCGCAGAACAGAATTCTTCAGTTCTCGGGTGAAGCGCTGTTTTTGTCCTGTTGGCCTTGGTCCGGCATCTTCTGGTGTAGATGTCCTCGATTTGGGGGAGTGGCCCCCCCATGGTACGTTCAGCTGACCGGACCACTCTCTGTAGGGCCTTGTGATCCTGAGAGCTGCTGTTCCCGTACCAGGTGGGGATATTCCCAGTCAGGATGCTCTTGGATCGTGGATGAGTAGAAGCTCAGTCAGATCTGGTGGGACGCTTGAATGTCCTCAGTTGTCTGAGGTGGGTCAGTCTCTGACGTGCTTTCCTCACCACAGTGTCTATGTGTGTTGACCATGTCAGGTCCTTGGTGATCTGGACGCCAAGGTACTTGGAAGCTGTCCACTCTCTCTACAGGGATCCTGTTGATGATTAGAGGGGTGTAATTCCTCTCCTGCTTCTTCCCAATGTCCACCAACATCTCCTTTGTCTTGCTGACATTCAGATGGAGGCTGTTTTCCTGACTCCCCTGGGTCAGGAGCCTCACCTCCAGGTGGGCCCTCTCATCATTATTGAGTCACTGCTGTGTCATGGGCAAACTTGACGATGGCTTTGGAGTCGAAGGTGGCTGTACAGTCGCACACAGCCCTGGGGGCTCCCCGGCTGAGTCTGATTCTGATTCATTCTCTGTAGTGTGATTCTGATTCATTCTCTGTAGTGCTGAGTATGATTCTGATTCAATCTCTGTAGTGTGATTCTGATTCATTGTCTACAGTGTTGAGTATGATTCTGATCCATTCTCTGTAGTGTGATTCTGATTCATTCTCTATAGTGCTTCTGGCCCCTGGGTGATACTGTTGTTTTGCTTCCCTCTGGAATATGTAGGGGTGGGATGTATGCCCACCTCCCTTGTTCTCTGTAAAGCGCATTGTGTTGCCTCTGTGTACAGTATGAAATGTGCTACACAAATAAAGCTTTGATTGGTTGATTGATTGAGTGCTGAGTATGATTCTGATCCATTCTCTGTAGTGTGATTCTGATTCATTCTCTGTAGTGTGATTCTGATTCATTCTCTGTAGTGTGATTCTGATTCATTCTCTGTAGTGTGATTCTGATTCGTTCTCTGTAGTGTGATTCTGATTCGTTCTCTGTAGTGTGAATCTGATTGTGAGTCATGGTGTGCAGGGCTGAGTATGAGGTAAACTTGAGCTGCAGCCAGGGTTGTGCAGGATTAGAAGCTTGAACAATATTGCTGTGTTAACTCACTCATCTAGGGGACGCAGTCCAAGACCAGGGCGTGTGTGTGTGTGTGTGTGTGTGAGAAAGAGAGAGACCCCTGAAGCAGGCCTTTTCCGTTTCAGCCCAGTTGGAGGGAAAGAAAAATAAATGGGGTCTGACATCTGTTAAACTGTGATTATGTTGTGAATACAGTTAGAGAGAGAGAGGGAGAGAGAGGGAGAGAGAGAGAGAGAGAGGGAGAGAGAGAGAGAGAGGATGGTGGTGAAAGAGCGATGGAGAGAGAGAGAGGTGGAGAAGCACAGGGGGGATAGGCTTTCAAAGGGCTGTTATGTGATCAGCTGAACTGTGCTGCAGTGTACTGAGAGCAGGGTTGTATATAGAGCCGAGCAGCAGGTATGATTGGCCCCGAGTGTGTCGGGGCTGCCTGAAACAGTACATCAGCTCCGCTCTGCTCCCTACTCCCTACTCCCTGCTCCCTACTCGCTGCTCCCTTCTTCCTACTCCCTGCCCCCTACTCCCTACTTCGTACTCCCTGCTCCCTACTCCCTGCTCCCTTCTCCCTGCACCCTACTACCTGCTCCCTGTGCGGATGTGTGTGTGCGTGCGGAGTGTGTGTGCGTGCGTGTGTGTGAGTGTGTGTGTGCGTGTGTGTGTGTGCATAAGGTATTTTCCTTTATACGGGACTCTTCAGCGATGACAGGACGGCTTACCTCTGAAGAATAGCTATTCCTCACCTGATGATGAGTGTGTCTTTGTCAACTGTGTGTGTGTGTGCGCGCGCGTTTCAGTATTTCTTGTGTATTTGACAAAATACAGCCCCATGGACCAGACTAAGATGTGTGTGTGTGTGTGTGTGTGTGTGAGAGAGAGAGAGAGAGAGTGTGCGTGTGAGAGTGTGTGCGTGTGACAAGCACCAGTACTAAGGACCAGGCTTAAAGGAATGAATAAGGGTTGTGACCTTTCATGACCTCTGACCTCTTCGCCATCCAAGTTGTCTTCTCCTTGTTGCCACAGTGACCAAAACACTAACCAGGGCTATCCATTGACACACATGCTGAGGGATTGTAAACTTTTAATGTGTTGGCAAAGCTCTCTCTGCATGTGTGTGTGTGTGTGTGTGTGTGTGTGTGTGTGTGTGTTACTGACCACATCACAGACTTGTTTGAAGACCCATCTGGGAAACTCTGCGACATTTTACCACGGCAACCAGCCTGCATGTGCACTTTGAACCCAACGCCAAATATTCCATCTTTAGCTGGAGTGTCTGACAGTCCAGCCCTCCCTCTCCCTGCTGTCTCTGTGTGTGTGTGTGTGTGTGTGTGTGTGTGCGTGTGCGCGTGCGTGTATGTGTGTGTGCGTGCGTGCGTGTGTGTGTGTGCGTGTGTGTCAGTCACATTATTAGGCCAGTTTCCTGCTGGGTCTAACTGTTACCATACAAACACTGACAGGGACAGAATCCTGACTACAGGGGGATGGAGGGAGGAGAGGAGGGGATGAAGGGAGCAGGCGAGGGGGAGGAGGGAGGAGAGGAGGGATGGGGGAGGAGAGGAGGGGATGAGGGAGGAGAGGAGGGATGGAGGGAGGAGAGGAGGGATGGAAGGAGGAGAGTGAAGGAAGTGAGGAAACGAGGGACAGGTGAGAAGGTGTGTTGGTGAGATTTAAGTTCCAGTGTGTCTCTCTGTTTCCTATCCCATTCCCTCTCTCCACACACACTCACACCCGCACGCACGCGAACACACACACACACACACACACACACACACACACACACACACACACACATACACACACAGACAAACAGCAGCCCATAGCTCATCCTCTCACTCACTCACTCTCTCTCTCCCCACCTTCTCTCCTTTCATCACTCACTCTCTTGTCCTTCACCACTTTCTCATATTCCTTCTTTCTTATTTTGCTTCCCCTAACGCTCCTACCACTTTGCTTTTCAGATGTGTGTGTGAGTGCATGTGTGTGTGTGTGTACTGTAGTCTGGGTGTAGATATTGAAACTGGAGGAGCAATGAGTGTGGGGGAGTGAGGATAGAGTTGGAGAGTTAGGAACTGTAATGGTGGTCTGTGGACTGACAGGGAATACTACACTATACTCTACATGTATATAACTATACAGGGAATACTATACTATACATGTAAAACTAACTATACAGGGAACACTACACTATACTCTACATGTATATAACTATACAGGGAATACTACAATATACTCTACATGTATATAACTATACAGGGAATACTACACTATACTCTACATGTATAACTAACTATACAGGGAATACTACAATATAATCTACATGTATATAACTATACAGGGAAAACTACACTATACTGGACATGTATAACTAACTATACAGGGAATACTACACTATACTCTACATGTATGTAACTATACATGGAATACTACACTATACTCTACATGTAAAACTAACTATACAGGGAACACTACACTATACTCTACATGTATGTAACTATACATGGAATACTACACTATACTCTACATGTAAAACTAACTATACAGGGAACACTACACTATACTCTACATGTATATAACTATACAGGGAATACTACACTATACTCTACATGTATATAACTATACAGGGAATACTACACTATACTCTACATGTATAACTAACTATACAGGGAATACTACACTATACTCTACATGTATAACTAACTATACAGGGAATACTACACTATACTGTACATGTAAAACTAACTATACAGGGAATACTACACTATACTCTACATGTATGTAACTATACATGGACTACTACACTATACTCTACATGTAAAACTAACTATACAGGGAACACTACACTATACTCTACATGTATATAACTATACAGGGAATACTACACTATACTCTACATGTATAACTAACTATACAGGGAATACTACACTATACTCTACATGTATAACTAACTATACAGGGAATACTACACTATACTCTACATGTATGACTAACTATACAGGGAATGCTACACTATACTCTACATGTATATAACTATATAGGGAATACTACACTATACTCTACATGTATAACTAACTATACAGGGAACACTACACTATACTCTACATGTATATAACTATACAAGGAATACTACACTATACTCTACATGTATATAACTATACAGGGAATACTACACTATACTCTACATGTATAACTAACTATACGGGAATACTACACTATACTCTACATGTATGTAACTATACATGGAATACTACACTATACTCTACATGTATAACTAACTATACAGGGAATACTACACTATACTCTACATGTATAACTAACTATACAGGGAATACTATACTGAAGCTACATAACTGGTCTGTCACAGATGTTCTGCCTCTTATTCCCTCTCTCTATTTCTTTCATTCTCTCTCAATCTCTCCCTCTCCCTCTCACCCCTCCCCCCCCTCCCCTGGTGTGTGTTGTGGAAAGCTAGCCTGAGCCGGTATCTGCAGACAAAGCAGCAGGCTGGTAGCAGGAGGCTCTGGTTCACAAACAACAACACAGCAGAACAATACAACACAACTGAGAGGGCTGGGAAACATTCTACAGCTGATACACACACACACACACACACACACACACACACATACACACACACACACACACACACACACGCACACACACACACACATACACACACACACGCACACACACACATACACACACGCACACGCACACACACACACACACACTCAGAATGAATGTGGGTGGTGTGTATTGTTCTCCTCAGATAGCAGTTGCACGCGAGCCTCAGACCGAGCGCAGCAGGAACCAGACCTCCTGACTCATGTTTGTGCTGCAGCAGAAGCTGCTCTTCATGTGGTTCACAGCGTTTCCCCCTCACTTACTGTCCTGTCTGTGTTGAGTTCCACCCCTTGCTGCATGTCTTCTGTATCCCATTACATTACATTACACTAACCACACCCCCCCTTGCTCAACACAGAACAACACAACACAACCGCTGAGGACTTATGTGGGTTCAGCGGTCACTGGGGGAGGAGGGTGGGGGGGGGGTCAGTAGGAGTATCTGAAGGAAGGATGGAGGAGGAGGAGATGGGAGAGAGGGAAAGATGGGGGTGGAGGAGGGAGAGAGGGGAGGGTGGGGGAGTGAACAGATGCTGACCATGTGTCCAGTAGAGAGGTACCGAAGCCAATGACATACTAACTTACAGGGCGCAGAGGACTCTGATCGCAAGTGTGTGTGTGTGTGTGTATGTTTCCACCTGTGTGTGCTTGAGTGTGTGTGCGTGACAGAGTGAGCCTATAAACAGTCCTAAATTCCAGCCGTTCTGTTGGGAACCATCTCAATTATTTACCCTCCCTGCTCATGCATTCACTCTGAAACACACACACACGCACGCACACACACACACAAACACACACACACACACACACGCACGCACACTCCTACGCAGAGACACATGCACACTCTTACACACACACACACACAATCCTACACACATGCACGCACGCACACTCCTACACATACACACACACACACACACATTCTCTCACATCTCCTTACATTCCCATGACAGAATTAGGGAATGAGGAACGATTATGTTGTGGTACATATCTGTATGTGTATATGAGAGGTAAAGTGTGTGTGTGTGTGTGTGAGCGCACACGTGTGAGTGTGAGAGAGAGAGAGAGAGAAAGAAAGAGAGAATATAGAATATAACTGTGACTCCTAAAGCCGAATGTACTGTACACTGTACGACTGAAAAAATCTTAGATCGGGGATCCCTTCCCACTGTACGACCGGGACTCCGTCTCAAGACCATACGACCATACGACGTGTGTATTCACACTATGCGATTTGTATTCACACTATACGATTTCTGTCAGCCCCAATTACACCTACGATTCATCTTGGCTGAACTTCTACATGGTCTGCGATCTAGGACGAATATATCTGACATGCCAGATATTTTGTCGGGAGGTCGTAGCCTCGTTGTAGAACGTTGTAGCAATGAATCGCAGATCGTACCCCTTCTCACACTGTGCGACTTGCGAGTCCCGATTTTGCATATGATGAGCTGCGACAACCCACGACCAACTTATGAGCTCAGAATCGTGGGTTTTATCGCACAGTGTACATTCGGCTTTAGTTTAGCTTTAGCTTTAGTGCTTTTATCTCAAACACTTCTCCTCTCACAGTCAGCAAGTCAGGAAGTGATCTTCTCCTGTCACAGGAAGTTAGAAAGTTATCTTCTCCTTTCACAGGAAGTCGGGAAGTTATCTTCTCCTGTCACAGGAAGTTAGAAAGTTATCTTCTCCTTTCACAGGAAGTCGGGAAGTTATCTTCTCCTGTCACAGGAAGTTAGAAAGTTATCTTCTCCTTTCACAGGAAGTCAAGAAGTTATCTTCTCGTGTCACAGGAAGTCATCTTCTCCTGTCACAGGAAGTTGGAAAGTTATCTTGTCCTGTCACAGGAAGTCAGGAAGTTATAATGTTGTATTCTCCTGTCACAGTCAGGAAGTCATCTTCTCCTTTCACAGGAAATCAGAAAGTTATCTTCTCCTCTCACAGGAAGTCAGGAAGCTATCTTCTGTCACAGTGAGGAGCCCAATGCCAAAGTCCCCCCTAAACCCTCAAACCCTGAACCTTCACAGACTTAATCGATGTCACCTGGTAAGTGGTTGAGTGCGAGAGGCTGCAAGGACTCAACATGTTACAAAGAGGAATGGGGCATCACCTTGCAACATATCATGTCACGTTGACAACGTTGGGGGCTTTTTATTTTATGATTTGAATTTTTCTTGTAGCCTACATGTAAATCAATGTGAGTCTTGAATTCCAGACGTTCTGTTGGGAAACATCTCAATACCCTCCCTGCTCATGTGTTCACTGAAATGTGCACACACACACATGCACGCACACACACACACACACACACACACACACACACACACACACACACACACACACACACACACACACACACACACACACACACAAACATTCATCTCACATTCCCATGACAGAATTAGAATGAGATCGTGCTGCAATAAATATCTGTATGTAAAGTGTGTGTGTGTGTGTGTGTGTGTGTTTGCGGTTGTGTTAGAGAAAGAGTCAGAGAGAGAGAGACACACACACACACACACACACCCACACACACACCATAGAATATTGATGTGAGTCCTACAGTAAGTGCTTTTGTCTCAAACGCTTCTCCTGTTACAGTCAGCAAGTTATCTTCTGCTCTCAATGTCAGCAAGTTATCTTCTGCTCTCAATGTCAGCAAGTTATCTTCTGCTCTCAATGTCAGCAAGTTATCTTCTGCTCTCAATGTCAGGAAGTCAGGAAGTTTTCTTCTGTCACAGGAAGTCATCATCTCCTGTCACAGTAAAGAAGGGCGTTGGCCCAGTCCCAATGTCCACCCTCACGGACTCACAGACTTTGAGACACGTTCCGCTAAGTGTGTGAGTGTTTAGGGCTGTCCCATCGTCACAAGGGCTCTCTGGCAGACATGTTTAGCCCTTCATGCCCCCTTTCTGTCAGTCTGCACTTCTGCAGTCTTTGCCTTAGGGAATTACCCACAGTTCATATCGTTGTGACGTGAAACACGGGGTTGGTTACCTGAAGAATGGCCAATAAACAAGCACGGACAGATCAACCAACCCTCAGATTAATGTTACAAAACCAAATATGTTTTCATGTTTTCAGCTGGACTTGCTTATCTGCACAAGTAGCCTTATACTTTTTTGGTGTCAATATTAGTACTTATAGTTTATCAACCCTATGGGTTTGTAAAATTGTATTTGTTTGAAAATATATAGGCTATATGGTTATAAATTACATAGATTTCTGTTGCCATAAATCATATGATTCCTCAGGTAAAAGCTGCATGGCATTAATCATCCATCTCAGTGTAGTGTTCTTTGAATTGAGATGTCCTGCATGAATATGGAAAGAGTTGTGAGGTATTTGTGCAGAAATGCATGTTGTCATTCTTGAGTAAATACTTTTGAATTAATCTCAAACAAGAATCACATGCAGGCAGTTATGTAATTAGCTTATGACCACAAAATGAAATGATTTCAACAAGTTGAACAGAAATGTTTTGAACGTAACTCGAAATGTAAAATAAAAAGTCCCAAACCCGTAGTAAGAAATATGAATTTGGCGTCAACGTCACCGTTCCTTTTTATACCATCTCAAGCCCTCGCAGTCTCTCACATTCAACCCCTTATCAGGTGACGTCTATAAGTCTGAGAGGGCTCAGGGCTTGAGGGTTTAGGGGGACATTGGGATTGGGACAGTTATCTTCTCCTGTCTCATTCAGGAAGTCAGAAAGTTATCTTTTTCTGTTACCGTTACAAAGTCAGGAAGTGATCTTCTCCTGTCACAGTCCGGAAGTTTGGGCCTCACGCTGAAACAACAATAAAGTAAAGAGAAGCTTCTTTCTGTTTTAACAGCCTATCTGTGTGTGTGTGTGTTTGTGTGTGTGTGTGTGTGTGCGTGTGTGTGTGTGTGTGTGTCCATGTGTGTCCATGCATGTGTGTGTATTCAACTGTGTTCACATGCCATGCCAATGCCTGCACAATGTTCCACACCGTTGGAATCCCTCGCAGGTGCTTCGTATCATGTCCCAGAATGCTTCAGGGGCCCCAGCGTGGATCTTGGATAGGGCCCAGAAAACCAGTCGCCACTCATCAATATACAGTACATTATAACGGGCCCAGTGATATCATTTTCATGGGGCCCAAAATTCCTGGCGATTCCCCAGGGCTGTGCGGGTCCAGATAAGGCCGGGGAGATGAGTACCGACCCTGGTCAGCACCAGCTGAGTGGACCAGGTAGCACACCAGTCAGAAGACCAGGAACAAATCTGACGTTTCATAATGGTTCGGCCATGACTGTCAATCTCTGAGGCTTGTGTGTGTACGGGCAGTCTCTGTGTACAGTACGTGTCTGTGAGAAAGAGAGTGTGTGTGTGTCTGTGAGAGAGTGTGTGTGTGTGTGTCTGTGAGAGAGAGTGTGTTCACGTGTGTGTGTGTGTGTGTGTGTGTGTGCGCGCACCCAGCTTCCCTTAGAATGCTGAGCAAAGTTATATGTCTGGCAACAGTAAGTGCGTGGTTAACCACACACTCCTACACGCTCCAACTTGACATTATATATCATATCACACACACACATACACACACACACACACACACGCTACAGTAGCTAAATGAGCCAACACATTCCTTCACAGACTCCTCAGTGCTGCTGTGGAAGGAGAGAAGTATGCAGTCACGCACGGTCACACATAATGACTCATTAAATTATGCAATTGTGACTGACAGTTAAACAAATACACACAGTGGTTTCACAAACACACACACACACACACATCCACATCGAGCCCCCAGGATGATTTGACTGGAAGCTGAGTGTGGTTGCGGACCAGCAGCTCTGAAAAGGAAGCAGGGAGACAGCCTGCCGAAGAAATACCGGCTTCACTGCCACTCAGGGTGTGTGTGTGTGTGTGTGTGTGTGTGTGTGTGTGTGTGTGTGTGTGGTCTTCCCATGCAGTTCTGTATCTGCCCTACAGGGAGAAGGAGGCTGAATGTAGAAGCTTCTCCTCTGGGTCACGTTAGGAGAGACTGTATCTCTGGTATCTCTATCATACTGAGATCACACAACGAGATCAAGAAGAGAGATTGAGCTTTGAAAGGGGAGAGAGAGAGAGTAAGAGAGAGAGAGAGGGAGAGAGAGAGGGAGAGAGAGAGAGGGAGGGAGAGAGAGGGAGAGGGAGAGAGAGAGGGAGAGAGAGTGAGAGAGACAGTGAGTGAGAATGAGAGGCCGAGGGGTAGAGAAAGGGAGAGACAGAGAGACTGTGTGTGTGTGTGTATGTGCGTGTGTGTGCGGGTGCGTGTGTGTATGTGTGTGTGCGTGGTGTGTGCGTGTGTGTGCGCGTGCGTGCGTGTGTGTGTGCGTGCGTGTGTGTGCGTGTGTGTGCGTGAGCGTGTGTGCGCGCGTGCGAGTGAGCGTGTGTGTGTGAGCGTGTGTGTGTGTGTGTGTGTGTGTGTGCGCGCGTGCGCATTGTTGGTTCGCTAAGGAGCTGAATGTTCCCTCTCAGATGTCCTATTGTCCCGTCTCTCCTGTGGAGAACCTTATATAAACGAGCCTTATGTAAATGACCCGCCCGGAATACACACCCCGCAGAACAACACTCAGGAACACGCGCACCCTGACGACTGCCTGACAACAGGCGTGTTTGTTTAGGGCTGGCGGGCGGGGGGATGAATGGAGGGAGGAGGGAAGCCTGGGAGGAAGGAAGAAGGAGGGATAAAGAGAAGTATAAAGGTGGGCGTGTCCATGGGCCTCTGGACTGAGGCGGGGTCAGACAGTGGTTCTTTAATGGGGAGAACCGGACCAGTTGCCACCCAGGACGAGGTGGTGAGAGTCGGGGAGGGGTGGAGGGATGGAGGGATGGAGCACAGGGGGGTGGAGGACTGGGACCTGGAGGGGTCCCTTCCTCCCCTCTGTGGACCAGGAGACGGACGGCTCACAGAGAGAAGGGGACAACGTCCTCCAGCAGAGTGTTACAGAGACAGCCAGGCGCCACATCCAGCCTCCGCATCACAAAGGCCCGGGGCATGCCCAGGCTGAGGCCCCTCTCCCCAGGCCAGGTGGTACTCCAGCCCCAGGCTGTGACCGGGGCCTGTGGGGGTCTATGACCTTCTCCACGCTGGGGCCACGGAGGGCCTGGGAGTGGACACACTCTCTCTTTGTCCCTCCCTCTCTTTTTCTGTCTCTGTTTCTGTCTCTGGTTCACTCTTTACTCAGGTCTTTATCCTTCTCTGCTCTTTTATTTCCATACTAAGGTCTTCAACCCCTTTTATTGTGTGTGTGTGTGTGTGTGTTCAGCTGTTGTTTCAGACGTTTCAGTGTTCAGTGTGTGTTGTGCTGTTGAGGGATCTTCCATTTGCCTCAACCCGCACGTGTGTGTGTGTGTGTGTGTAAGTGTGTGCGCACCCATGACACATTCAAGGGTGTCAAATATTATCTATATGCTGACGACATCCAACTCCAGTTCTCTTTTAAACCCGGGAAAGTCGAGGGACTCAGCATCCTTCATGACTGTCTGTCGGCCATTGACCAATGGATGGCAGATAATTTCCTGCAATTGAACGCCTCCAAGACTGAAGTGCTGATCGTTGCAAATGATAAGACTGCCGCTACAGTGGTAAACCACATGGTGTCCCTCAAGGGAAATGTGAGGCCCTCTGTTAGAAACCTGGGTGTCTTCTTTGATCAGGCTATGCACTTGGACAAACATGTCAAATCCCTAACGCGTTCCTGTTTTTTCCACCTCAGAAATATTGCCAAACTCCGGTCCATTGTATCACATGCTGAATTAGAAATTTCTGTCCATGCATTTATTTCATCACGACTTGACTACTGTAATTCACTGTTTACCTGCCTCAACAAATCCTCTGTGGGACAACTTCAGCTAGTCCAAAACGCTGCTGCAAGACTACTCACCAGGTCAAAGAAGACATGCCACATCACCCCCATCCTGGCCTCCCTGCACTGGCTCCCAGTTCACCTCCGGATCGAGTTCAAAGTCCTGGGGGCGAATTCACTAAAGGATTGCGCAGCTTTTCCTGACTCAAAGCCTGTGCAAATAAGTCAAAAATAATGTTTGCTATTCACAAAGCCCTCGCAAAGGGTGAAAAACGGTGTTAACTGCGTTGCCTTCGTCTTTGCGTTTCTCTGCGCCGGTGTTATTAGCTGATATTTAAATTAGGTAATATGGGCGGAGAATGTTCCCCTTTCTATGCAAATGAACATTATTGCAAAACCCGCCCAATTCACAAAGATCGGCGCAAATTGCCTCACGCAGTTAAAGTGAAATAAATTGCGTTTTCAGAGACGTGGTGGTATTTAAGCGCAAGGGGTGTGTCGCGGCCAGCGTTTCCGCTGATCATGGCAGCAGTGATTGTTGCGAGGCGAATTCGGCATCGCAATGCCAGGCATGTTGTTCGTGAGAGAACATTTAGAAGAAGGTCACTTTTTGATTTAACACTAGAACCACCGCGGTAGCTGTTTGGACACCAGAGCGCGCAGCTCTTCAGCCAACTGGAGGATGAAGTCGCGTCTGGGGAGGCTCAGTTGACTATGCGTCTCTCCACCCGTCCCCAGCGAGTCCAAGCTCCCCCAATGAATAATACTTATTTATAATAGCCTACATAGCACGAAACTGTGCGTATAATAGTCTATACGCGAAACTGCGCATTCCCTATAGCTGTTCATTGAACGGCTGGGGGCCGATATAGGTATAAATAAATAAAAACATAGCCTACAAAATATTTTTTTTATTTGAATGGTCTTGAAAATATTTTGCTTTTGTATCATAGGTGAAGGCAGGTATCATCTTCAGCCATGGATGATGACTCCCGTGCGTAAATCCTTTTGCGCGTGCGTAAACGTTGGAGAGGCGGCGTACAACTGGGCTCACATCAGGACGCGCGGTGTGATCGAGTGCACATTTGGAATCCTGAAAAGCCGTTTAGATGCCTAGATCGTACCGGTGGGGCAATGTTATACACTCCCCCAAAAGTATGCCAGATCATCGTGCTGCAACTTGCATAACATAAAATGACAATTTTTCCTTTGTTCGTCTTTTCAAATCATTCCACCTCCGTTTGCAGTCTTCCGCGTTTACACACACAAATGGCACTGACTGATTGGGAAATTAAACCACAAATATGATTTTTTGCTGCAGTCGTGATATTTTTTGCGGAAAGCTGTGACACATGTTTTTGAACCTCGTCCGTGAGGCCTTCAAGTTCGCTGTCTGAAAATCGTATCTTTCTTTTTCTGTCTGCCATCGTACAATGATATGCATACGAGTTGTATGCGCTGTATGCGCAGTATTTATAGTCATTTCCTATATCAGCAGCAAATTGCACTCAGCCGCAAACACCGAATGGGCGTGTTTGCGCTGGGATATTATTAGCGCAATGTCTTTAGTGAATAGGTTTTTACCATGGAGCACATAGCTGGAGCAACTGACGCGCAATGTAATGGTGCAATTAGCGGCCGCAATTCCACTTTAGTGAATTCGCCCCCTGGTGTTCACCCACCGAGCTCTCCACGGACGGACCCCGGCCTACATCTCAGAACTTTTACACCCTCACTCTCTGAGTCGGTCTCTGAGGTCATCCGACCAGGGTCTCCTGGCGGTGCCCCGGACCAGACTAAAAACTCAGGGTGACAGAGCATTTGAGGCGGTGGCGCCAAGACTCTGGAACGCTCTTCCCCAGGCCCTGAGAGAGCCATCCACTGAACTCATGTTCAAAAAACTTCTTAAAGGATTAACATGGTGGTTCAATATAACACTTTCCAGGTATCTTTAGGCAACAACAAAACACATGTGTTTAACTATTTCAGAATTCATCCATACAAATTCTTTTAAAACATGTTTTTAGAGGTCTGAATCTGCCACTCAAAAAGTTCACTCACTCAAAACTGGGCGTGATTATTAACAACTGATTGACAGTTCTCTGAGCAAATGACCAACTGGAATCATTCTGATTGACAGGCGTGTGCCCCGTTACCATAGCTACCACCGCTCCGAGCTAGACAACACGAGCTAGATCGCACAACAGCCAGATCAATAGCCATTTTTCTAGCTGCTTACCAGGGGCATTTACAAAGTCCTTAATATTATATTAACCCCCAAACATTATAAAGATACACGCTACCTAACAGGCCGTATCCTCGAATTTGCATTAGGCCTATTTGGGAAAAGTACGATAAAAGTATAACGACGACACGTCTCCCCCACGACACAGAGGAAAAAGCACCCTGCAGCCGGCCACGCAAGCCTTGGGCTATTAGACTAACGTGATAGCTTTCAGCCAGCTACGAACAGTACCTATTTAGTCAAATAATTGCAATTGTGGGTCTTGCCAGAAGACAGATCATTTGCGCTGTGAAACCGACATAACATCCGCATTGTTCACCAGTCTAACGTTATTTATCTTAGTAGGTGTCCAACAAAGCCAGTTGAACACTGAAACGTTACTGTTCTGGGTTCAACATCTGTCAGTTGTGGTGATATAAAGGAATCGAGCGGAATACCACTGCAATAACTGATTATTGGTCAGATCAATTAAATCATTATAGCTCATTTCACATACAAAGGCAACACAATACATTTTGCAGAAAGGGGCTGGGGATGTAGCCTACATATAGGCTAGCCTACTGATCCTACTAATATGTGGCAGACTGCATGCGTAGCGCAGCGATTCAACATAATCGATGAGTTTGGAGACAGAGGGCCGTGCACCACGACTCCGTGAGCGCAGCGGTCAAGGGGTATAGCCTACTCGGGAGTCTGGAGACTAACAGGTCATGCAGTCAATAGATCTCGTTTTGAATGTTATTGTAATGCCCTCTGGTTATAATAGAATATCGCTACTGGAGCTGTTTAATCCCAAAATGCGCAATGCTTCCTGAAGTTGGGTCGGATCGAGGTGCTGGGATGATCAACATTATGTGGAGCAGATGCCACAGTGATGATAGGCCTTACACAACTTTCAGAATGTTTTGCAGAATTACAATTATTTGGAGTTGTAAATTATGAAAGGAACATAACTTGACTTAATATCTTCACCTCCACCCACCCTGAAATGTAGTCATAATTTTAGCACAGTAGCCTCTATATGCGCATCACAACGCTGCAATACAAGACCTTAGGACAAACGATTCAGTACACAGCAGGTGTGTTTGATCAAGTTAAGATCTCAATGTGAGAATAAATAAATGACAAAAACCCGCACGGGTAGGACTACGTCTTTATTTTCCGAGGTAATTGTTGCGCATACAACATGACATTAAATTAAGACATAGGCTACTTTCTCATAAAACAGGGCGGTGTTGTAACATTTATAATATCATTAGGTGACATTGGCTGCAACCTGTCCTCCAGGACCTGCACACCTCCAGAGCCCTGAAGCGCGGGACCTGGACCTCCCGAGTCCCAGTATTGGAAATGTAGTGATCTGGCTACAAGAAAAGGGGGCAAATTATAAAAGCGATTAGTAATAGCATCGTTATTTTGCATATGCAAAACAGCATAAATTACAACAATAGGCTATTTATCAGTAAGTCTACATTATATCGAATTAAGTTTGAGCGAGAGATAATCGGGATATTCTTGTGGAGACAAACTGACTTATATCCAACTTTGACTTGAATAACTATTGGCCTATACAACAAAGCACGCTCACAACAGTTCTGGTAGGCTATCGCTTCGGAAACCTTACAGCACAGTTTGCACCTGGTGCAAGTAGATTTTATGCCAGGGAAGAGTACAGTATGGTGCACTGTGTTTATGCCAGGGAAGAGTACAGTATGGTGCACTGTGTTTATGCCAGGGAAGAGTACAGTATGGTGCGCTGTGTTTCTGCCATTGCACTGGAGGGCTAACGTTACCAAAAGCAAATGCATTGAGAGCTAACGTTAGCATGCTAGGATAATTAACACAGCTAGCTGACATTCCAAACATTAGGCTAGCTAACGTCAACATGCTGGATAAAGACAAATAGCTAGCTGGATCAGACAGCTTTTTAAAAACTGTTGCCAATTACAGCTAACGTTATGGTTCGTTTATCTAACAGTAGCTAGGTTGGCTACTCAGACACGGAGATCATGGTGAAAACTTCCCAATATGTATGACAACCACAAATACAATTAGGCCTATAAAACGTACAATGATATAAAATTAAGAGACTGCAACTATTCAATTATTCTCAAGATGAGAAAGGGTTCAGAGCTGCCTTACCATGTTGGATAGATGGTGAAACGGCGCAGACAGCAGGTTCGGGAGGCAGACAGATTTCAGTTGGAGGCGGTGCAGGGGAGTGGAGGAGGGATTTTCAAACTTTAGGGTGACGTCAACAATGGGAAAAACGTCACGAATTCGGAGTATTTTTACCCCGAGTCAAATTGGACTGAAAATGTTACGCTTCCAGTTTCTCAAAAACGACAAAACGGATATATTTAATGTTTTTATTGTGTTTCTTCAATGTCCTATTGTGCAAATAGCACGTTCAAACTCAAAAAAAGTGAAAATCACCATGTTAATCCTTTAAGACACACATGTTCAGGCAGGCCTTCGGCCATCTATAACGCCTTGCTGCTCGCAATGTTGTTGTTTTATCTGTTCTGTGTCGTTTTAATCTTGTCTCGTGTTGTATTGCCATTTTAATTTATTACTGTAAAGCACTCTGTGCATCCGTGCTGTGAAGAGCGCTATATAAATAAAGCTTACTTACTTACTTACTTACTTACTTACATGCATATGTGTGTACAGGAGTGTGTGTATATGTGTGTTTGTGTGTGTGTGTGTGTTTGCTGACTGTTGTGAGAGTTCAGATCAGGAGCAGGGGAGAGCCGGGACGAAAGTAACGGAGGACGAAAGTAACACGCGCAGTTTCTCTAAAACTACGGCAACCTCGAAGACGTGGTTACGTTTGTACATGCATATACCAGTGCCTTAGCTTAATACAAAATTTCGGCACCAACCGAGTTTGTTTGGTGGAGTTATAGCAGGATAACGTTTTTAAGCGCCATAAGTAAAAAAGTGGTCCCCTAAGTATTTTTCGATTGTAGAATTGTGTTTACTTGTTTAAGTTTGTAAACATATGTAGTTTTCTTAAGACATCTAGTGACTAAATGATAGCATAGGTTTTAAGTTTCATGCGATGAAGTCTTGGAGACTAGCCAGGGATAAGTGACGGGAGAGCGGAGAGGGGCGGAAGTAACAGTAGCCTGCGGGACGAAAGTAACAATAGCTATTTCGGTCTGTGATATTTGACAGTGACTTACAATGCATTTATTTTGTTACATTTACAGAATATGCCGAGAATTAGGGTGAGGTAGACCAGGAGAGGGTTATTCTTCCAAGAAACCTGCAGACAGGCAGCATATGAGGTCATAGCTGGGCAGCTGTCTGTGCGCTGTATGGATTTCGAATTTATAGCATTTATTTAATCTATACAAACATTATATTGTGTATAATAATATATGTGTTATGTGTAATAGTACATGTATTGATAGTAAAGAGACTTACAATCCTGAAATACAGAGATACGAGGACCCTTCGTTTGCTGTTACTTCCGCCCCACTGTTGTGTTACTTTTGTCCCGCTCCATAGGGACGAAAGTAACATTCCACTCGGTACGTTCCCAGCCTATTTATGTTAAACTCATATATCCTAGAACGGAAATTACAGTCAATAATAGTGAAGGACGTGTGCAAGTTGTGTGTCATAAAACATGGAATCTCTACCTCTATTAATTTCGAAGTAAATTGGATCAAACGAAAAAGTGTTACTTTCGTCCCGGCTCTCCCCCACTTCTGTTCATTATTCTAACTTAATCTCAATTGCACTCCATCCCCATACTACAGTCCCATATGATCTAGTCTCCTGTACTTCTTAATAGCCCACAATCTGTTACGCACACCCCTAATAGGAGAGGCCAAATGTGGTGGAACCCAGAGAACAGAGACAGAGGCCAGGAGATGATATAACCAGGATTTAATAGTTAAGGTATCTAATCTAAAGAGCAACGTCCGTGATCCAAGGGGGTAATCGAGGGTAGTCCAGAGGTCAAGCCAGGGAGATCAGTCCAAGTAGGGAAAAAAACAAGGGGGCAAAAAATACGAGGTCCGGGTGGGAACGGGTTCAGGAGACACAGGAGGGAGCGGGTCCAGGAGACACAGGAGAGGGAACGGGTCCAGGAGACACAGGAGAGGGAACGGGTCCAGGAGGCACAGGAGAGGGAACGGGTCCAGGAGGCACAGGAGAGGGAACGGGTCCAGGAGGCACAGGGGGTCGGAGGGAGCTGGAGGGTGACACAAAACGACGGGGAAAAACTCAGCCAGGAAGAACACAAAAACACGGTAACTCGAGGAGAATGCAAGGAGATGTATACGAGGGGAAAATACGGGAGCCAGAACTAACCGTACAGCTTATTACGTTCAAGCGTCGGGTCTCTGTCGGCAGCAGCGTTATATAGGTGGCTGTCCTGATGGTGATTGGAAGCAGCTGGGCTGATGATAATCGCCAACACCTGAGCAGCTAGCAGAGCAGAGACCCGGCCCGCTCAATCCGGCAGGGATGAGGCGCCGGAACGAGGCTGACGGGGGCGTGCCCGACGGGGAGGCATAACAGTACCCCTCCCCTCAGGGGAGGCACCGGACGACGGACCCGGGGCCCCAGGGTTGGCCCGGTAGAAATCGTCCAACAAGGACGGGTCGGCGAGGTAGGACGCCGGCACCCAACTCCGGTCCTCGGGCCCGTAGCCCACCCAGTCCACGAGGTACTGAAATCCGCGACCCCGGCGGCGGACCTCAAGCAGCCTGCGAACTGGCCACACAGGGTCCCCATCAGCCAGGATACGAGGCGGCGGCGGAGCCGGGCTGGGGGGAGACAAAGAGCTGGCGGCCACAGGTTTCAGCTGGGAGACATGGAACACGGGGTGGATCTTGAGAGAGGGAGGAAGAACCAAACGTACCGCCGTGGGGTTGATGATGCGGTCCACCGGATAGGGACCGACGTAACGGGGGTTTAGTTTCCGGGTGGAGGTTCGGGAGGTCTGGAGGGGCAGGTCCCGGGCCAACAGCCAAACCCTCTGACCAGGCTGGTAGTCAGGGGCCGGCACCCTCCGCCGGTTAGCGCTCCGCCGGGCGCGCTCGGTGGCACGGAGCAGCGCAGCCCTGGCGGTCCTCCAGACGTTCCGGCACCGGCGGAGATGGGCCCTGGTGGTTGGGACCGCCACCTCCAGCTCCTGTTGGGGAAACAGAGGGGGTTGGTATCCAAGTGAACACTGAAACGGGGACATACCGGTGGCGGCGCTCTCCATGGAGTTCAGGGAGTACTCCACCCACGGCAGGTACTTCGCCCAGGAGGATGGGTTGTTGGCGGTGACACAGCGGAGGGCGGCTTCCAGAGCCTGGTTGGCACGCTCAGCCTGCCCGTTAGACTGCGGGTGGTATCCGGAGGTGAGGCTGGCGGTAGCCCCAATGCCCCTGCAGAAAGCCTGCCAGACTTTAGAGACAAACTGGGGGCCCCGATCTGAAACCACATCCGAGGGGATCCCGTGGAGGCGGACGACGTGGAGGGTCAGGAGGTCTGCAGTTTCGGCCGCTGTGGGCAGCTTAGGGAGGGGAACAAAGTGGACCGCCTTGGAGAAACGGTCCACGATGGTCAGAATAGTGTCGCACCCCTGGGAGACTGGGAGCCCAGTGACAAAGTCCAGAGCTATATGGGACCACGGTCGACTGGGTACCGGGAGAGGCTGCAGGAGACCTGCAGGAGGCCGATGGGAGGCCTTACTCCGGGCGCAAATGGTGCAGGCGGCAACAAACTCCTTGGTGTCGCCCCTGAGAGTAGGCCACCAGAACCTCCTACCGACGAATTCTGCAGTCCGCCGCTCGCCGGGGTGGCACGCGAAACGACTGGAGTGACCCCACTCCAACACCCTTGCCCGGACAGCTGTGGGAACAAACAGACGGTTACGTGGTCCGGTTCCCGGGTCCGGTTCAGCCCGCTGCGCCTGTTTCACGACTGCCTCGATGCCCCAGGTTACGACACCCACCACCTGGGAAGGGGACAGGATGGTATCCCCACCCTCCGAGACATCCGAATCCTCCCTGGGAAACTGGCGGGAGAGAGCATCAGCTCTGATGTTTTTGGAGCCTGGACGGTAGGTTAGCGTGAAGTTAAAACGGCTAAAAAAGAGAGCCCAGCGGGCTTGTCGGGAGTTGAGCCTTTTGGCTGACCCAAGGTAGGCTAGGTTCTTGTGGTCCGACCACACCAAAAACGGCAGGTTGGCTCCCTCAAGCCAGTGTCTCCACTCCCTCAGGGCCTCGTGAACCGCCAGAAGCTCCTTATTGCCCACGTCGTAGTTCTTAGCCGCAGGTTCGTAGCGCCGGGAGAAGTAGGCGCACGGGTGTATTCTCTGGTCCTCCCCAGACCGCTGAGAGAGGACACCCCCGATACCAGTGTCCGAGGCGTCTACCTCCACAATGAACTGTCTCTCAGGGTCGGGGTGGATCAGCACTGGAGCGGTAGAGAACAGATGCTTGAGTTGGGCGAAGGCAGCCTCAGCAGCAGGGTTCCAGCAGAAAGGCCGCGAGGTGGAAGTAAGCGCGGTGAGTGGCGCTGCGACCTGGCTGAACCCCTTGATGAACCGCCTCACAAAGCCCGCGAACCCCAAGAAGCGCCTCAGTTGGGTCCGGTCCGTGGGTTGTGGCCATTCCACGACGGCTTTGACCTTGGCTGCGTCTGCGCGCATCTGTCCGTCCTCCACCACATTGCCCAGGTAGGTGACAGAGCTGGTGTGGAACACACACTTCTCTCCCTTCACGTACAGCCTGTTCTCCAGGAGTCTTTGCAGGACAAGACGGACGTGCTGGTGGTGCTCCTCCATGGACCGCGAAAAAATAAGGATATCATCTAAATATACCACAACAAAAATGTTTAACATATCTCGTAGGACATCATTAACCAGGGCCTGGAATATGGCAGGAGCATTGGATAGGCCAAAAGGCATTACAAGGTATTCGAAATGGCCAAGGTGAGTATTAAAAGCGGTCTTCCACTCGTCCCCCTCCCTGATACGGACGAGATGGTAGGCATTGCGGAGGTCCAGCTTAGTGAACACCTTGGCATGGGTGAGGGGTTCGAAGGTGGAGCTAATGAGTGGAAGGGGGTATCTGTTCTTAACAGAAATGTCATTGAGAGCCCGGAAATCAATGCAGGGCCTAAGCCCGCCGTCCTTTTTAGACACAAAGAAAAACCCTGCCGCGAGAGGAGGAGGGCTTGATTATACCCGAGTTTAGGGACTCCGTGATGTAATTCCTCATTGCCTCTTTCTCCGGGAGTGAGAGGTTGTATAACCGTCCTTTAGGCAGGGTGGCCCCAGGAAGGAGGTCTATAGGGCAGTCATACGGGCGATGGGGTGGCAGAGAGAGCGCCTCGTCTTTACTGAACACCTGGGCCAGGTCGTGGTAGGTGGAGGGAATTCCAGTGAGGTCTGGAGGGGTTAGTCTAGGCTTGGGGTCGCTAGAGGGAGACAGGGCGGAGCGAAGACAGGAGGCGTAGCATGTAGCCCTCCAGCCTAGGATCTGGCCTGAAGCCCAGGAGATGTGGGGTTCATGCTTCTCAAGCCAGGGTCTTCCCAGCACCAGGGGCGTTGTGGGGGCCTGAAGAACAAAAAAACGAATATCTTCAGTGTGATTCCCAGAGAGGGTGAGTGAGATCAGATCAGTGGTGTGAGATATGGTTCCTAGGGAATGACCATCTATGGCCCTGGGCAGGATGGGTCGGTCTAGGGGAACTAAAGGGATGCCCGCCTGGCGGGCTAAGTTTTCATCTATAAGACAACCATCTGCCCCTGAGTCTATTAGAGCGCTGACCGAAAGGGTGTCCTTGCCCCAGGTGAGGGTAGCAGGGAAAAGGCGGCTAGGAGTGACCTGGAGCTGAGAAAAAGAGGCTTTGCTCACCAGTATGCCCCCTACTAGTGAGCTGAATCTTTTGGCCGGATGGGACACGCACGGATGAAGTGCCCCTCTTTACCGCAGTACAGGCATTGTTGGTTGTTAAGCCTCCGGTCTCGCTCCTCCCGCGAGAGCCGAGAGCGGCCGATTTCCATCGGTTCTCCAGACCCGGATGTAGCCGCGAGAGGAGGCAGCGTGGACAGAGATGGGGGCGGGGTTGTTCCTGCGTGACGAGGAGCGGGGCGCGTGACAGCTCGCTGAGCCCGGTCGGTTCGTCGTACCTGGAGGCGTGCATCCATCCTAAGGGCCAGTGTGATGAGGTCGTTTAGGGTTCCGGGATCATCGCGCACCAAAAGGTCTTTGATGGAGTCGGTTAATCCCTTATAAAAAATATTAAGGAGAGCTCCGTCATTCCAGCCAGTCTCCGTGGCTAGAGTACGAAACTCGACCATATACTCCGCTACTGAGCGCGAACCCTGGGATATGGCTAGCAAGCGGCTGGCTACGTCCTGCCCGTCCTGGGGGTGGTCGAACACGAACCGGAACTCAGTTTTAAAAAGGGAGTAGTCCGTGGAGTAGGATGTACTGCCCCCGACCGCGGCTATGGCCCAATTGAGAGCCTTGTCGGCTAGTAGGGACATAATAAACGCTATCTTGGCCCCATCGGAGGAGTATTTGGACGGCTGGTGCGTGAACATTAATTCGCACTGGGTTAGGAAACCCCGACACTGGTTGAAATCACCATGAAACGGAGCAGGACTCACTAAACTGGGCTCCGAGCGAGCGACTGGAGGAATGGGCAAAACGGGGTTTGCAGGATCGACCGAGGGATTAGCCATCTGCCCTGGTATGAATGGTCTGCTGCCAGCGGCGATGACGTCCAGAGAACGCTGGATGGAGGCAAGAGCCCCGGACAAGGCGTCCACCTTTGCCTCGAGGCTGTTTACAGACCCAACGGTGGCTCGGGTGGTGTCCTCCAGAACGGCTATCTGGCTTTGGACCGTGGGGAAGGCTTTCTGGAGCTCGGCCTGCAGACTGGTGAGCTGCGCCGCATGGCTAGTTATCTCTCTGCGTAAATCGACTACCAGAGGGAGGACCCCTGCCCCTGTTCCCGGGGAACCACCTTGGCTCATGTTGGCTTGAACGTACTGTTACGCACACCCCTAATAGGAGAGGCCAAATGTGGTGGAACCCAGAGAACAGAGACAGAGGCCAGGAGATGATATAACCAGGATTTAATAGTTAAGGTATCTAATCTAAAGAGCAACGTCCGTGATCCAAGGGGGTAATCGAGGGTAGTCCAGAGGTCAAGCCAGGGAGATCAGTCCAAGAAGGGAAAAAAACAAGGGGGCAAAAAATACGAGGTCCGGGTGGGAACGGGTTCAGGAGACACAGGAGGGAGCGGGTCCAGGAGACACAGGAGAGGGAACGGGTCCAGGAGACACAGGAGAGGGAACGGGTCCAGGAGGCACAGGAGAGGGAACGGGTCCAGGAGGCACAGGAGAGGGAACGGGTCCAGGAGGCACAGGGGGTCGGAGGGAGCTGGAGGGTGACACAAAACGACGGGGAAAAACTCAGCCAGGAAGAACACAAAAACACGGTAACTCGAGGAGAATGCAAGGAGATGTATACGAGGGGAAAATACGGGAGCCAGAACTAACCGTACAGCTTATTACGTTCAAGCGTCGGGTCTCTGTCGGCAGCAGCGTTATATAGGTGGCTGTCCTGATGGTGATTGGAAGCAGCTGGGCTGATGATAATCGCCAACACCTGAGCAGCTAGCAGAGCAGAGACCCGGCCCGCTCAATCCGGCAGGGATGAGGCGCCGGAACGAGGCTGACGGGGGCGTGCCCGACGGGGAGGCATAACACAATCCTTTAAGAAAAGGAAAGGATTGGGGTTAATTCATCTAAATATTAGAAGTCTCCTTCAGCAGCATACAATAGATCATTTAAAACGTCTTACATCTGAGGCTGATCCTGATATATTGCTTTTATCAGAGTCCTGGCTGAAGAAGTCTGTGTGTGACTACAGTTGAGCTGCCTAAATTCAATATATTTAGGATAGACATAGTACAGTAGGTAGGGGTGGTGGTGTTGCTATATATGTAAAATCAGGCCTTGCTACCTCTGTAAGCGGTCTCTATCCCCAAATGTTTTGAATGCTTGTTTTGAAAGTTGCACTAGGTATCAATAGCTCAATTTATGTGGCTGGTGTCTATAGACCCCCCTCAGCTGATATTAGCTCAATTGATAAACTAGCAGAGATACTTTCTAAATTCTCAGATCATGAATTGATTGTCTTGGGTGACTTAAATTTAGATTGGCTGGGCCGAAATTCTGAATATCTTAAAGTTACTGGGAACCTTGGCCTATCTCAGTTAATCACAGAACCCACTAGACCAAACCCTAGTAATTATTCACGGTCTACCCTTATCGATGTAGTACTCTCTAATAAACCTGATAGGATCTCTGCCTGTGGTGTATTCGATCAGGGGATAAGTGACCACTGCCCGATAGCCTGTGTGAGAGAAGTATGAAGTATGAATCTGTCTAGATCCAAGTCTCACACAGTTCTGAGGAGGAGCTTCAGATCATTTGACGCTCAAGCTTTTCTGGATGACTTGTGCATCTCATTGCCCTGTCTGAAACTGATGTCCAGGTAGCTTTGAACTAATTTACAGACTTTTTTAAATGCTAAAGTGAATAACCATGCACCGTTCAGGAGGGTTCGCATTAAGGACAGAGTCACACCTTGGTTTAGTTCAGAGTAATCTAAACTGCTCAAGGACAGGAACTCAGCCTGGTCTTGTTGTTAGGGTTTTGATGGAGGACCCAAGAGCAGACACGATTGGGGTGAAAGCCCGTAGGCACGTTTATTGCGATCCGGGGAGAGGCAGGCAGTAACGTGATCCGTAGACATGCGTGGGTCAGGCGGGGACGTGGTAGTCGTACAGGCGATGGTCAGGCAGGAGCGTGGTAGTCGTACAGGCGATGGTCAGGCAGGAGCGGGGTTGTCGTACAGGCGTGGGTCAGGCAGGAGCAGGGTTGTCGTACAGGCGTGGGTCAGGCAGGAGCGGGGTAATCGTACAGGCGTGGGTCAGGCAGGAACTGGGAAGACAGGGAGAACAGGGTAAGGCAAGGTTAAAAAAACAGACGAGGCAGGGAGCTAGAGACGTGTACCCACTAGGTTGGTTGGTCAACGATCTGGCACAGAGGGCTGTGTGGACCGGCTTCTTATCCTGCTGGCGATTGGCTGATCAGGACCAGGTGTGTTGATTGGCTGATCAGGACCAGGTGCGTTGAGGTGTGGAGGAGAGGCAATCAAGGTGACGCACGGCAGGTGTGGATCGGGGGCGTGTCTGGCTTGTGACCGCAGACGTGCCCGCAGTTCCCGCTGCAGGCTCTGGGAGGTGCTGGGGGAAATGGAGTCCGGCACTGGAGGGACAGGGACAGGCTGGGGACCAGCGTCAGAACCGGGGCTCGGGCCGGGGTCAGGGGGCTGAGGAGGTGGACGAGGCTGACGCGGCGGTGCCGTGACACTTGTGCCAGGCGCTCTGGAGACCCTCAGCACTGGCAAACATTCAGACAGATTAGGAATAAGTGCATCAGTGCTGTGAGAAAAGCTAAAACAGACTATTACCTTGATTTAGTTACAAATGCATATTCAAATCCGTCATGATTTTGGAGGGCAGTAAATGTAAATAATAAAAACAAATCCTCCAATTCCCTTCCCCCCCGTATTTTAGTCAATAACCGTGAGATCTCCGATCAGAATGAAATTTGTCTGTCTTTTAACCTGCATTTTACTGAGGCAGGACATCTCTTTGATAGGATCAGCAATGGGTCACACCCTGACGCTGCATTTGATAGTCAGGGCACAGCATCACCCCTCTCATAATTCTCCTTTCTCCCATTTACCCCTGAAGAGGTTTATGATGCTCTACAATGAATAGATCCTAAGTGCTGGTGAGGGGGTGAAGATAGTCTGGACGCCTACTTCATCAAGTTATCTGCTCCGGTTATCTCTGAACAAATGACTGACATCTTCAACCTCTCGCCTCTGGTGAGCTCCCTCTTGACAGGAAATCTGCTAGGGTGATTCCGCTACATAAGGGAGGTGATAAGGATAAGCCGGATAATTACAGACCGGTAACACTTTATAATAATGATCAGTTATAAGGCATTTATAAAACATTTGTTAATAATGAACTAATCATTAACAGATCATTTATAAACTCCCTCAGGGTTCAGTGCTGGGTCCTGTCCTTTTTACAATCTACATAAACAATATTGTATCTGCATTGAATGTGTCATGTCAAGCACATCTTTATGCTGACGATACAGTTATCTATTGTTCTGCAGATTCTGTGCAGTCAGTCACTGAAAAGCTGCAGCTTTTTTTTATTGCATTGCAAGAGGTCTTTTTTAATCTTAAACTCGTTCTCAACGCTAGCAAAACAAAGTTTATTTTCAAGGGCTAAAAATATTGATTATGATAAATTACAGATATCATCAAAAAATGGCATTCAAATAGAGAGACTCACAGAGTATAAATATCTAGGCCTGTGGAATGATGAAAAATTTTCTTTTAAATACCATGTTGAGAATCTTGCCTCTAAGCTGCGCCAGAAGGTTGGCTTTCTGTATAGAAATTGATCTAACTTCCCTCGGTTCTGTAGAAAAAGGGTTATTGAATCAATATTTTTATCTGTTCTTGATTATGGTGACGTAATTTATCGGCACGCCGCAGCCTCTACATTGAAACCTCTGGACTCTGTGTAAGTAAGTAAAGTAAAGTTTATTTATATAGCACCTTTCAAGATGCACAATCACAAGGTGCTTTACAGTAAAATCGAACATACCAATTAAGACCATACCAATTAAGTGCAACATAACCAAATAGAATAAAGCAATACAGAATGAAATAACACAAGTAAAATACAGAAGAATAAAACAATAAAAGCAAATACAGATTGATAAAACAGGTAAAGACTCTGTGTACCACTCTGCACTTAGATTCATTACAGAAGACAAGTATGATACACATCATTGTATTCTGTATAGTAAAGTTGGTTGGTCATCCCTAGCAGCTCGGCCTGACCATCACTGGTATCTGTATATCTTTAAGGCGGTTATCGGTAGACTACCCCCTTATATTCCCCCCCTACTGGACTGGAACGTTCGTTCCTATCAGACTCGTTCCAGTGACTGGCTTGTTTTTAAGGTCCCTCGAGCTAACACAGAGCTTGGCAGGACAGCGTTCTCGTATGTCTCGTATGTCTTGGAAGGACATTCAGACTCGATTAAAGATGGAGGTTCTCCCTTCAATCACAGAGTTTAAAAACATGATCTCTGTCTTTGGTGATTGGAGTTGTAATTGTTTTATTTGATGTGCGATGTGATGTTTATTTGACGTGTGCATTGTTCACTTGGTGACGCTGTAAATGAGGTGCATGCACCTCAGTATCCTTTTGAGTATAAATAAAGGTTTGAATGAATAATGTCTTTGTTAAGCGGTTAGGAGTGTGTGTGTGTGTGTGAGTATGGGAGTAAAGGGTGTGTTTGGATCAGCCCGGTATGGACTCAGATCCAGATCTATAAATCTTTGTGTCCACAGGAGCTGGGGGGATGAATGGACACACACACACACACACACACACACACACCACACATACACATACGCACATGCAAACACACACACACAAACACCACACATACACATGCACGCACACACACAAACACCACACATACACATACACATGCACATGCACGCACACACACACACACACACACACACACACACACACACACACACACACACACACACACACACACACACACTCACCAATCCCCCAAGCCCCTTGACCTGTGCCAGATATACAGTAGAGCTGCTCCAGCGAGCCAAGGAAAGACAACAATCTGGACACACCCATTCTCCCCTGCCTCCTCCTCTCCTCCCTCCCTCCACCTCCTCTGCCTCCTCCTCTCCTCCTCCTCGTCCAGCAGCTCCATCTCTCCAGGGAGGATGGAGGGATGAGGGAGGGAGGATGGAGGGATGAGGGAGGGGTTAGATAGAGGCTCGTTAGTCACCATGGACACAGCTGGCTGGAGACTGTATAGTCTTACTGAGTCCAGTTCAGGTACAACAGCCAAGACAAGAGGCACTTTTTAGAACATCCCTTGTGTCGAAAGCTTTAGAAACTTCACTTCCAGTGCTTTTCACGTTCAAATGGCCAGTTACAAAAAAATGACATGACATTCGACTGCTGCAAAGTGTTTTGACTGTTGCAACCTGACTAGAGAGACAACGGTGAGCCTGTTGGGATCTATGTCTACCCCCCCATTGCTCTCCGGAAAGCACATTGTGTTGCCTCTGTGTATGAAATGCGCTGTACAAATAAAGTTTGATTTGATATTAGACTAGCCTGATGACAAGGCTAGTTTACCGTAGTCAGAGATGGAATTACAAACAGTTTCTCTTTCTGTCAGGCCTCTGCCCTTCTCTATCTTTACAACCCTGTCATCTCTCTCTCTCTCTCTCTCCGATAATCCCTATCTCTGTTGACAGGTAGCGGCAGGCAGACTGACATGCCTGTTATCTTGTCACAGGCTACTGCAGGAATGGAGGAGGAGGGAGAGGAGGGGAGGGAGAGGAGGAGGGAGAGGAGGGGAGGGAAAGGAGGGAGGAGAGGAGGGAGGAGGCAGAGGAGGTGGAAGAGGAGGGAGAGGAGGAGGAAGAGGAGCGAGAGGAGGGAGAGGAGGGGAAGGAGAGGAGAGAGAAGAGGAGGAGGGAGAGGAGGAGGGAGAGGAGGCGGAGAGGAGGAAGGAGAGGAGGGGAGTGAGAAACAAATGAAGACTTCTCCATAGGATCAGACAACAGCAGAATACATTCCGTGTGTGTGTGTGAGAGAGGGAAAGAGAGAGAAAGAGAGAGAGAGAGAGAGAGAGAGTGAGTGAGTGAGTGAGTTAGTGAGTGAGAGATGGGAAGATAGAGAGAGAGTGAGTGAGTGAGTGAGTGAGAGACAGGAAGAGAGAGAGAGAGAGTTAGTGAGTGAGTGAGTGAGTGAGTGAGAGACGGGAAGATAGAGAGAGAGAGAAAGAGAGGGAAAGCTGATACGTGATACATGAATGTGCAAGTGAGGAAATGCTGGCTGAGCTCTACACTGAGGAAATGGTTTTATATTCTGCGAGACAAACTCTGTGTCCCACAGACAGGCTGTTTTTCCATCCCCATAGACACACGCTCTGATAAAGCTTTCTGTCCATTTCTAGACATTATATTTTTAAGAAACTTTACGCCCATCTTTTTTAGAAACTGCTCCCTGGTTACCACATGCAAATAGCATGATCTGATAAACGACCATCATACTGTCATAAACGATGTACTCTACTAAACAGGTAGCTAGCTCAGGTTAGCAGGTGAACAAGCTCATATGACATGGCTTGTTGGGACGTAACGTTAGCTAAGTTTCATTGTTCATGTTCCTGACCAATGCACAACAAATGTAAGAAAACGGTATTATGCTGCAGAAAGGCCTTGAAACATGACTTGCAGGCTGCCACAGCATACTTTTTTTTATCCTCAGCTTTATGTTCTTAGCTAGATTGCTAAACAAAACACACGGCTTGCTAGTGACTTGTGCAGTTGCTAGCTAGCACTAGGTTAGTGTTAGCTAACATTAGCAGCAAGCTAGCTAGATAAACACAAACACGTGGGCTGTATTTCAAACTAAAGGGCTCATCCTTACGCCCTACGGAGTGTCTTCCCTTCGTAGTGAGCACTGTGAAGGGCATAGGGAGTAGGGTGTCAAAATAACGCTTGTTTAGAATGCCCATCAATGTCATTTTCAGGGCTGTCACATGCATCAACAGCCTACTGTATCACAAGCTATGACTAATCATTGATGTGTCCTGATCTCAGGCTATTATAAGCCCAAAACGGCGGGGTCATTGGGGAATTTCACTAAGTAATTGTGCATCACCTGTTTAAGCAGCAAGTTTGACTTGTTTAGCTGTAGCTGATCGGCTTCTCATTGCTAGTTTTGTGTCCGATGTCTCATTCGTATCTCAGCCAAACACAAGGGCTGTATCCCAAACGGTAGGCAGCTGCCTGCTGCTTTGCTGTCTAGCGAGGCAGTATCCTTTGGAGGTAGTGTTCTTGTCAGAAGTTGGAAAGGAGTCTAGAGCTGTGTTCGAAACCGTTCCCTATTCCCTATATAGTGCACTATATAGTGCGTCCGTACGGCCCTGAAGTGTCACAACACAACACATCAAAAAAAGTGACAACGCATCAAAAAAGTGGCAACGCATCAAAAAAATGTTGTGTTGTGTTCTGGACGATTTGTGTTGTGTTGTCACCTTTTTGATGCGTTGTCACTTTTTTTGATGTGTTGTGATGTGACACTTCAGGACCACCGTATGTCCGCCATTTTTTTCTAGTGTTCAAATTCTCAACGGTTAATTTCATTCACTATATAGTCCACTACAAAATACCCACAATTCACATTGATTTCTAGTGAACATACGATGTACCCTACCATTTCTCCCGTATACTGTACCACAATGCAACGCTGTCATGTTTTACCGAAGGAGAAGACGTGAAGAAGAAGACGGCAGCTACCACTGGCTGCAGTTAGCTAACATTACGATGATTCCTCTAGCTCTTTTGCTGCTAATGTGAGTTTGAGTTTGCCTCCGTTTATGCCCGAGAAACAGAAGTTGAACCAACATCATCAAAAATTACCAAATTACTGTCCCCTCAACGGCCACCATAATTTGTTGATAAATTAATGACAGTTTTATGTGCTCGGTTTGTTTACGTGATCCATGAATATCTGATGCAATGAAGTTCCGTGTAGTGTCCGAAAACCTTTACATTGTTCCCTATGTAGTTCACTATATGGGGAACACTACATAGGGAATAGGGAGTGAACGAGGAGATGATTTCTATAGACCTTTTTCCCAGCAGCCATGTTGAAGTGTCATAGTAGGGTAAACACAGGTGTAATTGATCTAATTAATTAAGGTGTCATTCTATTTAGCGCGTCACAGCCATTCCAGTGAGCCAGCATGCCGAATAACAGGCACTGGCTCACCTAAATTCTAAATGGAACATGACCATAGTTAGGGTTTTTATTACACCTGTGTTTACCCTGCTACAACACCTCAACATGGCTGCTGGGAATGGAAACAGACCTCCAAGGAAGCGATGCGTAACAACGTCATGATGTCATGTCACTAAATACCTGTTGGTCAATTATCACAAAAATATCAAAAAAGTGTTTCCTGTGTAACAGAACTTATCAATTGTCAAAATGAAAAGCCAACAAACTGGTTGTCATGCAGGCCAGCTAACATGTAAATGCTTGTCTAATAGATCCTTTTCTGTGCAATGTCATCATCCTGTTTCAAAAGTGCGCACGCATCGCCGTAATGACACCTGCCAATAGAATTGATGCATTTGATTGATGCACCTGGTGGCAACGAGTGTTGCGCATCCGTAGTTCATTCTTTTATTCCAAAAATGTGCATGCGCACTTAATTGTTTACCAACAGTAAAAGGGTCTATATGTTAGCCTAGTGTTTGACTACCTGTAGCCCTCCAGTCATGAATGGTCCTACCTTCAGATGAAGGAACAAGTTCGGTTTTTGTATCCTGTTCTTTTAACAACTGCTAAGACAACAATATATTAAGCTAATTACTTTAGCTACGTAACTTAGCTAGTTAAAGATATTGGTCCCCAACTCATTTTACAAGTTGTTTAGCCTTGTTCTGTTTCTGTCAAACCCCGCAGTAGCTAAGTTACTAATGTAGCCTAGCTAACTAGCGTAGCCTAGCTACAACCCGATATCACACAATTTTCGTGGCACACACACGTTCTTTAATCTATGAAAACATTCTCGAGGTAGCAAAATTTCACTTAAAAATTTGTGGTGAGATCCATGATTTGGAATCCAATGTATTCCTATGGGACGTCACACTAAAACGTGAAATAGAAGCATTGTTTTTGAATGGTTGTTCTCAGAGTTTTGTGGTTGGTTGTTCACATTGGAACACATGATAGAAGAGGGGTATAAATTTGCGAGCGCATTTGAGGGTGGTTTGGGTGGGTCAAACAACTTTCGTGAGACAACACCGAGTGCAAAACTAGCTGGCGAAAACTACAACATCGTTGGCGAAAACTACAACAACGTTTTACTAGCTGGTGAAACTAGCAAACAACAACAACATTTTACAAGCAACTAGCAAACAACACTACTAGCTAGCCAACTAGCTCACATTCTTACTTTCATTATTATTTGCTAGCATTAGCTACTGTTCTTATAGCTAGTGTTGGCATTAGCTAGCTAGCGTTAGCTAGCTCATATTCAAACGCTAGGCATTAGCTAGTTAGCATTAGCTAGCTCGTATTCTAATGCTAGCTAACGCTATGATGCTAGCTAGCTAGCTATTCACAGTGTACAAAAGCAGCATCCATATCAACACAGGGGATAGAGGTGGACACAGGGATCAGGCTAATTTACAAAACTGGACCCAGGAGTGGAGCTACTCGGACGGCGCTTAGTGGGCGCGCTCCGCATATCGCAATACCCCTGCACGGGCACGCACGCCTGGAGGCGTGTGGGCGCGCAGGGGAATTGCTCAATGCTCGCTGCCTGAGCGCCTCCACGCATGCGTGCACGTCCATAGGAATACTGTTACTGTCTCACCTGAAACTCAAACTTCAGAAAGTGATATATTAACATCATCGTCAAAATTGCCCTCCAAAATTGTTCTTTTGGTCGGAGCAGTGGAGCGGGTGCATGGGATTGTGGGATATCTTGACCAGTGGATACATCTGTGCTGCCTTCAAAATCTGTCCAGTCGGAGGCCCTCAGCAGGCAGCATATTTGTAAATATTTGATTGGGACATGACTTGATGCCTCCCTGCCGCTGAATGCTACCTATTAGCCGTTTGAGACACAGCCAAGTTGTTGCTTGAACTTCGCCACTTTTATCTTGCCAGCGTGTGCTTCTCATTATTATCTTTGGTAGAGGTGAGAAGCTTGTGCACTGGAGGGATTCTTTATTGGGAGCCGTTGGATTGTATTAAGACATAACGTAGGCTGGTACGGTCAAGGACTGATGCACCCTCCCCTCCCGCATTGGAGTTTCGTCTCTCATCGCTAACCAGCAGCTGCCAACTTGGGCTAATGCTAGTTAGCTAGCTACATCGTAAATTCATCAAACTGAATAATAACCACACATATAATAAAAAACTTCCGATAGCTAGTTCACTAAGATATCAGCAAAAAAAAAATCAATCGACAGATTTAGCTACAATGTCCGCAAACCTCTAAGCTAGGTTGCCAAATTACTGTCACCACAATGTCCTTGACAGCAGGTGTCAGCTAGCCAGCGCGCGCAGTTATTGGATGGCGCGTAGACACCCGCTTGCTATTAGATTTTTAACTTTGATTTTAGTAGTATCGTTGTTGATGTTGAGCTTATCCCACAGCAGTGGTACCATGCCGTACCATGGTACTACGGTACTACCGTTTGTCCAACAGTATGGTATCATATGTACTGTGGCGTTTTGGTACCGTGGTCTACTGTTGGTACCGGTATACCGTGCAAACCTAACACACAGTCCATAGACACAGCCTATAGACACAGCCTATAGACACAGTCCATAGACACAGCCTATAGACACGCAGCATATAGATGCAGCCTATAGACGCAGCCTATAGATGCAGCCTATAGATGCAGCCTATAGACACAGTCTATAGATGCAGCCTATAGACACAGCCTATAGATGCAGCCTATAGACACAGCCTAGACACAGTCTATAGACACAGTCCATACTGTAGATACATTGCCCCTAGACACAGCCCATAGACACACAGCCTATAGACACACAGCCCACAGATACAGCCCATAGTCACAGTCTATATACACAGCCCATTGACCCAGCCTTTACAGCCCCCCAGGGCCAGATCCTCGGTGCAGTGTTCATACAGCATGGCCTCTCCTGACCAGGGCCACGCAGGACGGAGCAGTCTGTCTGGAACATGTGTTGGCAGAAGTTCATCACATTAGCAGGCCCATAAATCCACCACAGGCTGTTAAAACACTCACGGCTCAAATCACACACTGTCAACTGGGACAGAGACCGAGAAACAGACAAAGAGAGACTGTTGGATGGCCAATGTAGCGGTTGGAGGATTTAGTGATGAGGCAGGAGACCCAGGTCCATTGCAGTCAAGGTGACATTTTATTTACAGTGACAAGACCCAGCAGGAGCAGGACACAGCCTCTCACCACTGACTAACCAACACAACAAACGCCTTTTATAGGTCGCCGGCAGGAAGTCCCATGGACACCCTCCATTACAGGGGGAATCACATACATACATTCATTCATTCATTTCCCTCTACATCAGATCAGGGACAAATAACAACAGATTAGTACATCCCCAATCACTCCCAACATCTATAGCACACTCTGTGTGTCTATCTACAGTGAGCAAGCCGTTTCCCCTTTGTCCCTTCTTCTATCTCCCCCCACTAACAATCCCCGTAGTTCAGTACTCTGTACTGAACAGTGAAGGAGTACGGCTGCAATGCGAGGTACCATCCAGCGATGCGCATATTTGCATCTCATGCGATGAAGCCACTGGAGTGCCCGGTGATCCGTCACTAGAACGAAGCATCTGCCAAGCAGGTAGTACCTCAGAGACTCCACCGCCCACTTCATTGCCAGACACTCCTTCTCCACCGTAGAATATCTAGTCTCCCTGTTGAGCAGCTTCCGGCTAAGGAAAACCACCGGCCTGAGTTCTCCCTCCACCTCCTGCAAGAGAACAGCCCCAAGACCCACACCTGAAGCATCAGTCTGCAGTGTGAACGACTTTAAGAAGTCTGGACTGTGGAGAACCGACTCTGTGCAGATGGCCATCTTGAGGTCCCTGAACGCCTTGTTACAGTCCTCCGTCCAACACACCCTGTGGGGATTTGAATCCTTTGTACAGTCAGTACAGCAGATCGTTCTGAAAACTGGGGAATGAACTTCCTGTACCACCCCACCAGTCCCACAAAGGACCTGATCCTCTTCTTGGTAGTGGGCAGAGTGGATAGCCTCCACCTTGCCCACTTGCGGTCTAATAACTCCATTTCCCACTACATACCCCAGATACTCAACCTCCTGCTGAGCAAAGGTACACTTCTGCAGATTGATGGTAAGGCCCGCCTCCTTGATGCCCTGAAGCACCGTCCTCAGGTGAGTCACATGATCCTCCCAGGAATGGCTGAACACCACCACATCTTCCAGATAAGCCGCCGAGAACTCAGAGGCCCCCCTGAGTACTTGGTCCATGAGCCTTTGAAATGTTGCAGGTGCCCCCTGCAGGCCAAACGGCATCACTGTGAACGCATACATTCCAAACGGTGTCTTAAAGGCTGTTAACTCCTTCGCCTCCTGGGCCAGTGGCACTTGCCAATATCCTTTGCTCAAATCGAGTGTAGATATGAACTTGGACCTACCCACACTTTCCAAGAGGTCATCAATCCGTGGCATTGGGTATGGGTCCCATGTTGATACTGCATTGATGTGTCTGAAGTCAATGCAGAACCTCAGATACCCATCTTTTTTTTGGTACCAACACGACTGGGCTGCACCATTCACTACTTGTAGGCTCAACCACCCCCATCTCCAACATTACCTGTAGTTCCTGTTTCAGCATTGGTAGCAGCCTCTCTGGAATTCTGTAGCTCTTCTGGCGAACAGGCACCTTTTCCATCAGGTAGATGTTATGCTGGGTAAGGGTGGTGAAGCCAGGTTTCTCCTGGAACAGCTCGGGGTCCAGGAGAGGTTTCAGGTCGGCCTGTTGCCTAGGTGATAGTTTGGCCAGGTCGACCAGACAGGACCCCGTCGCTTGAGTGGGGAAGAACTGCTCCGGGGACTCTTCCTCCTCTTTCACTGCTCGCACAAACAGCTGTTGCTGCACCGGCTCTGGGGGGGTCAAGAACTCTTTTAACATGAAATTACTGATGTTTCTTCCTTCTGTCAGGCATATGCAGTTCATAAGTCACCTTACCAGTCATTCTTGTGACTTCATATGGGCCACTCTATTTGGTGAGCAATTTACAGTCACTAGTGGGCAGTAACAGTAACACTTGCTGCCCTGGCTGGAAGACCCTTTCCCTGGCCTTCTGGTCATACCACACCTGCTGGTCTCTCTGAGACAGTCTCATGTTTTCTTGCGCCAGCATGGTCATCTCCTCCAGTCTCTCCCTCATCTTCACCACATAGGCCACTACATTGTCCCCTGAGGCTTTTGGGCCCTCCCAATACTCCTTGAGCAGATCTAGTGGTCCTCTCACCTGGTAGCCATAGAGGAGTTCAAAGGGTGAAAACCCGGTGGAGGCTTGTGGAACCTTCTGGTAGGCGAAAAGGAAATAGGCCAGCCATTGATCCCAGTCAGAGCCCCTCTGGGAAACAAACTTGCGCAGCATGTTCTTCAGGGTGCGATTGAATCTCTCCACCAACCCATCTGTCTGTGGGTGGTAAGGGGTGGTCTTAATTCCCTTCACTCCTAATACCTGATATACATGCTGCAGTGATTTGGATAAAAAGTTTGTTCCACAGTTTGTCAGGACCTCTCTGGCTACTCCTACTCTGGAGAACAGCTGTAACAGAGAGTTGGCCTTGACCGTTCTCAGGGGGAACGCTTCTGGGTAGCGTGTGGCATAATCACAGACTACAAGGATGTACCGGTTTCCTAAGGCACCTCTAGGTAACGGTCCTACTACATCCATGCCTATCCTCTCAAAAGGTGTTCCTATAATCAGCAAAGGTTGTAAGGGTGCCTGGGCCACCCCCCTCTCTGAGGAGAGTTGACACTTCTCACATGTGCTGCAAAACTGTGCCACTAGTGTGTACATGCCTGGCCATGCAAACCAACTCCTAATCCTAGCAAAGGTCTTTTCGAATGCTAAATGACCCGCCCAAGGCACTGCGTGACCAAGTTCCATGACTGTGCCTCTGAGGGACTCTGGCAATGCTAAAGCTTCCTCTGTGCCCTTGCACTGATATAGGATGCCCCCTTTCAGGATATACTGTAGGCCTTCTTTTCCAAGTGACTTGTGCCACCCCGACTAACCCCATCAACCTCTGACACCTTGTCGAACCACGACTTTAAAGTAGGATCCCTTCTCTGCTGCTTAGCTACATCTGCTGGGATGTCCAGGTCTACAGGGTGGCTGGGTTTGGGAAGCTCCTCACCTATGGTTCTGGCCATACCCAAAAACTTCTCCCTATGTATCTGGGCCCTGGGCCTAGCCTGCTTTCCTAGGCCAGACTCCAACTCAACCCCATCAAAGGGTAGCTCCCTAAAAGCCTTCACTGCACTCTGAGCCATGGTAATAACCATGTTACAGGGTTTTGCCGGGTAAGGGGGCTGTGGTAAGAGGTCTAGTAAAGTAGGAACATCCTGGCCTAGAATCACTGAGTATGGTAGGCTGGGGGCTAAAGCAACTGGGAGGAGAAAAGTCTGGCCTCCGACGGTTAGATATACTTCAGCAGTTGGGTAGACTTTTTCATCACCATGGATACAGGATACTCTAACCATGTCCTCACTCCATTGACCACAATGCTAATGTGAAAATTAGCAAATACACTGAATCTTAAGTAATGGGGGAACCTCCGTTACAGAGACAGAGACAGAAACACAGAGACAGAGAAAGGGACAGTGAGAGGGACAGGGAGAGAGACGGAAAGAGAGAGACAGGACAGAGCCAGGGATAGGGACATAAAGAGACAGAGACACACACACAGACAGGGACAGAGACAGGGACAGAGAGAGAGAGCAAGGATAGGGTCAGAGACAGATAAAGGGACAGAGAGACAGGGACAGAGAGACGCAAAGAGACAGGGACAAAGACAGGGACAGAGTCAGGGACAGAGACACAGACAGGGACAGAGAGACAGACAGGGACAGAGAGACTCAGAGAGACAAGGACAGAGACAGGGACAGAGAGAGGCAGAGGGACAGAGAAAGGCACAGATACACAGAGAGACAGGGACAGGGACAGAGAGACACAGAGAGACAGTGACAGAGACAGGGACAGAGAGACACAGAGAGATAGAGACAGGGACAGAGAGACAGAGACAGACACTGAGCATCAGCTGCATGCATTACTGAGTGACAGGATGATTCCCCTGAGAAGCCCCTTCCTCCTCTGAAGGCTTAGTGAGGCCAGGGCCCAGACTGTGAGGCCAGGGCCCAGACTGTGAGGCCAGAGCCCAGACTGTAAAGCCAGGCAGGAGAGTCACGCTGGGCTTGGCCCTGGGACGGCAAGACAAGGTAAGTTTATTTGTATGTAAAAATACCAACATGCGCACTCTCACAATGTTGTGGAGCTGGGAGTAAATCAATTTAAAAGTTTCAAATGAGAAATGACAAATTAACCCACATTAACTGAACGCATGAACTGAAATGAACTCACATTCTCATTGTTACAAAAATCTGTCCTGATGAAAGTTTAACCGAAACATTGGCAGATTAAAAGCAGAGAAAAAGTGTGTGCAGGAGTATGTCATTTTTCATTTGAAAGTTTATTAGTATAGCACATTTCAGCAACAAGGCAATTCAAAGTGCTTTACATGAGACATTGAACGCATCAAGACAAGTGCAACACAAGTGCGACACATCAAAGGTCATTTAAAATGAAATGCAAAAAAGGACACTCTTTTCTTTATCACATACTGAAACCTTCTCTCTCTCCACTCGCTGGCTTTTCACCAGTGCCTCAAACATCCTTTCTGAGGAAGGGACCACATCAGCTGTCAGTGGCCTACTGTTGTGTCACTAGGCACACCTTGCACCAAAAATCCAACTTCTCCATTTCCAACATACATTTCCTTCTTTCTCTTCCTCCTTCAAGTCGTTCTACTAACATTAAAAACCAAATGCAGGAAAAATTAAATACAGGAATAAAAGTTACAGTGCAGTGTATCAATAAATAATGATTTGATTGAATAAAAATCAGCGAGGCACGGGGTCCCCTGGGGTCTGGAGGCCGTGGGAAGGAGAGATGGCTCTGAGGCAACCTGGAGAGACCGCGGGTCCACTAGGTTTGTCTGTTATCTCCAGGTCAGTGGGGAGAGCATGTGCTGTGGTGGCGTGTGTGTGTGTGTGGCGTGGGGGGTTGTGTTTATTTATTTATATATATATATATTTTTTATACCTTTATTTAACCAAGTTAAAGACTCATTGAGATTAAAATCTCTTTTACAAGAGAATCCTGGCCAAGAAAGGCAGCAAAACAGTTTCCTGAGGTGTGTGTGTGCTCAGCTCAGTTCAATTTGTGTGCGTGCGTCCATGGGTGTGTGTGTGTGTGGTGTGTGTGCCTGTGTTTGTGAGCATGTGCGTGTGGTTGTGTGTGTGTGTGTGCTTCTCACCTGTCATGTGTAGTTAGGCTTGGTGAGTCTCCTGGGTTCTGTGACCTGGTTTATATGTGTGTGTGGGTGGGTGGGTAGACTGCAGCTCTGCTTGGAAAAACCTCAGACCTGCCTGGGGGACTCTCTACACCTCTTAAAGGCCTGTCCCCCTTCCTCTCCTCTCTCTCTCCTCTCCTTTCCTCCCATCTCCTCTCCTCCCATCTCCTCTCCCTCTCCTCCCCTCCCATCTCCTCTCCTCTCTTCCTCTCTCCTCTCCTGTCCCTCTCCTCCTCCCCTCTCCTGTCCTTCTTTCTCACCCCCCCTTGGTTGTCCTGGTTGTTCTGGTAGCTGGTTGTTCTGGTACCTGGTTGTTCTAGTATCTGGTTGTTCTGGTATCTGGTTGTTCTGGTACCTGGTTGTTCTGGTATCTGGTTGTTCTGGTATCTAGTACTGTACCTGGTTGTTCTGGTACCTGGTTGTTCTGGTATCTGGTACTGTAACTGGTGTCTGGTGCCCGTCCTCAGGCCGTGTTATGGACCTTGTCTCAGACCCGGCTCTGCTGAGCTGTCATGTGATACGCTGGTTAGAGCGCTGGGTCCAGCCCTGCAGCAACCCTGCCCTGCTGTAGCCAATCAGATGCCGGCGCTCCTCCGGCTTCCCAGAATCCCAGGCGTCGAGGGAGCGCGGCCTCGGGCGTTGCCATGGAGCCGAGGTGACCAGGTGACCCCCCCCACTCTGTGGTATGTGATTGGATTAAAGGAGACATGGGATAAGAGAGAAGGGTAGTGTTCTTTATTAAGAATTCTACAGTGTGAGTGTATGTGTGTGTGTGTGTGTGTGTGAAATGTGTGTTTAGTTAACCCGTCAGCGTGTGTCTGCCCTAGGACTCCCATCATCTGTCCACCAGTGCTGTCACTCAGAAGTGAATGACAGAGAGAGCGCTGATGTTTGTCTGATGATTTAAACACACACACATGCAACACATCAACACACAAACCCTATCACATAACCTGTTCACACACACTGCCTTTGTTCACGCATACTTTACACACACGTGGATGTGCTTAGTGTGCTTCTGTGTGTGTGTGTGTGAGGACTCTTGTTAGTGTGGAGATGAAGCAGATAGCCCTGTAACACCACAAGTCTCCTGCAGCACTTCCTACGTCTTCATTCCTGACCTCTGACCTTCACCCTGACCTACTGTAGAAGGTCAAGTTTCGGTTAAGATCACATGAAGCACCTTGTGAGATGATATATTATATTGATCTAATCTTTATTAACCATGGGGGTCACTTACAGGTTCACAGTAGATCTCCTGTTATAGTTGCGCAAGGCAGGCGGGGTGGAACCCTAACGCAGGAAGCAGGCAGAAGACTTTAAAGGGGTCCATGTTTGCAAAACTAACTTTTTCATTGTTTTTGCATATACATTTGAGTCTCTGATGGGCCTACTAACACACACAAAGTATGAAGTGAAACAACCCATTCATTTTGTTGTTTCTAGCATAATGTCTTTACACGGAAAATGCTCTGTTCTTGGATGTACTAAGCAGCACAGATCATCTCCCTAGCTCAAAGGACAGCAGAGCTGAGTGGATACATTTTATTTTTGATGGCAACATTCCCGCTGAAATTGTCAATACACTGGCCGTGTGTGCTAGCCATTTTTTGCCCGATTGCTTCTCCAACCTGGATCAGTAGTACAATGCAGGATTTCCAGATAAACTCTTTTTGAATGATCAAGCAATACCAACTCTCTGTGGAAATTATGCAGAAACTGTAAGTAATGATGCCACGTGTTTGTTTGCATATAGTAGCCTACTAACACTAGCTAGCTAACACACTCCCCTTTTGCCTCAACCCGGATGCTCGTCTCATCATACTGTATGTTAGAGTAACGTTAGTGGAATAAAATTGGTAGACTTCTAGTTCATCGAACGGTCATTAAAAATGATCAAATGTTAAGAAGTGGACATCATTGGATTCCCTTCGGCCTACAGAATCTAGCTTTTATTGTTTGTAGTAGAATGGTGTCATATAACCTGGTGGTGTCTAGCTAGCGAATGTTGCTAGAGGTAACAACGTGCAATCATGAAGATAATAACATTGGCAATATCATGTTTAGTCAAGGAGAGAGGACAATGGAATTTGTCACAGTGGCATTGAGTGTGGATGGTCCAGGCCAACCAGCTATATTTGAGATAGCATAGCGCCGTCAACAGCCCTCGTTCTCTAGCCTGCCGACTTGGTCTTAGCTGAGCTCATTTGCATATGAAAAAAGTGTTCAATCCGCTCAATCTGAACAGAGGGGTAAAGAGGCATACTAGAACGCTTATTCTGAGTGGTATTTTCAGCAAAAATACTCAGACATGTTTTGGGGACCCCAAAGACTTATATTAAATTGTTGAAAATTAGCATAATAGGACACCTTTAATGATGAGGAGCAGGAACACAGGGAATTACAAATGAACAGCAAACAATGAACCAACAAAGACAAAGACGACACGGGGGTATACAGTATATACAGGGAAAGGACTGAAAACTGAACGAGAGGTGGGGAGCAATCAAACTCGGTCGCTCCTGCCAGGTGACATCCATGTCGGAGTCAAGTAGTCTGACTACAGGAGTTCCACAAGGGTTTGCCCTGGGTCCTCTTCTTTTTTCCCTCTACACTACATTGCTGGGTTTGCTCATTTGTTCGCATGGTTTCTCCTATCACTGCTTTGCCGATGATACCCAGCTGGTCCTGTCATTTCCCCCTTCTGACACATAACTTGTCCATGTGTTTATCTTCAGTAGATTCGACTACTGTAACGGTGTGTTTACAGGTCTCTAAAAAATCAATCAGACAGCTGCAGCTGATTCAGAATGCTGCTGCTCGAGTCCTCACCAAGACTAAGAAGGTGGATCACATCACTCCAGTTCTGAGGTCTTTACACTGGCTTCCTGTCTGTCAAAGAATTGACTTAAAGATACTGCTGTTGGTTTATAAAGCACTGAATGGTTTAGGGCCAAAATATATTTCTGATCTGCTGCTACGTTATGAACCATCGAGACCTCTCAGGTCATCTGGCACAGGCCTGCTTTCTGTCCCCAGAGTTCAAACAAAACATGGAGAAGCAGCGTTCAGTTTTTATGCTCCACATATCTGGAACAAAATTACAGAAAACTGCAGGTCTGCTGCAACTCTCAGTTCTTTTAAATCAAGACAGAAGTCTTTTCTTTTTGCCGCTGCTTTTTATTAAATCAAATGATTATTAATTCATACACTGCACTGTAACTTTTATTCCTGTATTTTATTTCCCCTGTATTTTGTCTTAAATGTCCTTTTATAATGTGTTTTTTTGTATTTCATTTTATATGACCTTTATAATGTGTTTCTTGAATTTTGTCTTGATGCTTTTAATGTTTCATGTAAAGAACTTGAATTGCCTTGCTGCCGAAATAAGCTATACAAATAAACTTGCCTTGACTTGCCTTAGAAGTGGAGGCACACATAGCTGCATGATTGACTGACATCTCAAAGTGGATGACGACAAATCACTTCATGCTCAATCTGGACAAGACTGAGCTGCTGTTCCTCCCGGGGAAGTCAAGTCAGCTTTATTTGTATAGCACAGTTTCGTGCAAGTCACTGCAATTCAATGTGCTTTACAGTGATCATTAAAACAGTGCAATAAAATCACAGAGAAAGTAATAAAAACAATACAATCATAAAAGATAAAACAACCACAATAGGAGTACAATAGATGCAGTATAATAAGAAAGATGAAACAACAATAATAATAAAATACACAGCAGGAAAAAAGCAGTGAAACTAAAAATGATGCGGTAAAAGCGAGATAAAAAAGATATGTTTTAAGATCTTGCTTAATAGTTTCTACTGTCTTGGACATCCTCAGGTCCTCTGGTAGTGTGTTCCAGAGGCTGGGGGCATAAAAACTAAAGGCTGCCTCCCCATGTTTCTTGGTTCTGCATCTTGGAACCGTTAGGAGCTCGGTGCCAGAGGACCTGAGAGGCCTGCTAGGGGAGTATTTAAGAAGCATCTCTAAAATGTATTTTGGTGCAGGATTGTGAAGTGATTTGTAAACTAATAAGATGACAGGTAGCCAGTGTAGTGACTTTAAAACTGGTGCAATGTGGACCCTCCTTTTGGAGTTAGTGAGAACACGTGCGACTGCGTTCTGTGTTAGTTGTAGTTGACTAATCGTTTTTTTGGGGAGGCCAAAACATCAAAGGAAGGGCTGCCAGCACCGTGACCTGGCCATCACCATTGACGATACAGTGGTGACACAGACTGTGAGGAATCTGGGTGTGACCCTGGACGACCAACTGTCCTTTTCAACTGTCGTTCTCGGCACATCCGTTACATGCTCTAGCAGATTCCAGCTCTACAACATTAGGAGGATTTGTCCTTTCTTCACTGACGAAACGGTGCAGGTGCTCACCCAGGCCCTGGTCATCTCCCGCCTGGACTACTGCAACTCCCTCCTCGCTGGGGCCCCGGCGTCAGCCATTAAACCTCTGGAACTTGTCCAGAAAGCTGCTGCTCACCTGGTGTTCAACCACCACAAGTTCTCCCAAACAACTTCCCTTCTCTGTTACCTACTGGCTCCCTGTAGCAGCTCACATCCAGTTTAAAACTCTGGTACTAACCTACAGGGCAATGAAAGGAACAGCTCCCTCCTACCTCCAGGCCATGGTCAAACCCTACACCCCCTCCGAACCATGCTCTGAGCCCCTGCAGTCGATCAACACAGTCACGGCTCTTCTCTGTCCTGGCCCTACAGTGGTGGAATGAACTGCCCACTGACGTCAGGACAGCAGAGTTGCTGCCCATCTTTCACAGCAGGCTCAAAACTCACCTCTTCAAGAAGTACTACCAGGATCCTCCCTCTTAAATAACCTATTGTATTTATATTCCCCTACTCTCGCACTTTGGCTTTAGCACTAGATTATGCTCTTAGTCACTTGTTTGTTAGTCATTTGTGAGTTCTGACGAGTAGTCGTACACTGACTACCTATGTTAAGTGCAGTTATTGTAAGTCGCTTTGAATAAAATGATTATGCTTAGATTTGGGTGGTCTTATCAACACATCCGGCGTCCTCCTGACAGAACTATGAGAAATGGCCCCGCGTGGACCTTCCATGGCCGTGTTATACGACCCACCAGTGTGGCTCGGCCCGGTTGGGTCCCGCCGGGGCAGATTTACGACGGGGCTGTCAGGCAACGCCTCGTGTTCCCGAGCAGGAAGCAGAGCGCCCTTCTTACATGTGGAACGTGCTCCGCGCTCGCTTGTGAATGTAGGTTATGATGGTTATTCATGACCAGTCAGCGTGTCTGTGTGTTCCCTGCATATGTTTGTGTGTTTGTGTGTGTCCCTTCGTGTCTGTGTGTGAGACGTTGCATGCGTATGTGTGTGTGTGTGTGTGTGTGTGTGTGTGTGTGCGTGCGTGTGTGACTAAACCCTCTACACTAAACCCTCTACACTAAACACACTACACTAAACACACTACACTAAACCCTCTACACTCAACCCTCTACACTAAACACACTACACTAAACCCTCTACATTAAACCCTCTACACTAAACACACTACACTAAACCCTCTACACTAAACACACTACACTAAACACAATACACTAAACGCTCTACACTTAACCCTCTACACTAAACACAGTACACTAAACCCTCTACACTAAAGCCTCTACACTAAACACACTACACTAAACCCTCTACACTAAACACACTACATTAAACCCTCTACACTAAACACACTACACTAAACACACTACACTAAACCCTCTACACTAAACACACTACACTAAACCCTCTACACTAAACACACTACACTAAACCCTCTACACTAAACACACTACACTAAACCCTCTACACTAAATCCTCTACACTAAACACACTACACTAAACCCTCTACACTAAACCCTCTACACTAAACACACTACACTAAACCCTCTACACTAAACACACTACACTAAACCCTCTACACTAAACCCTCTACACTAAACACACTACACTAAACCCTCTACACTAAACCCTCTACACTAAACACACTACACTAAACATACTACACTAAACACACTACACTAAACCCTCTACACTAAACACACTACACTAAACCCTCTACACTAAACACACTACACTAAACCCTCTACACTAAACACAATACACTAAACACACTACACTAAACCCTCTACACTAAACCCTCTACACTAAACCCTCTACACTAAACACACTACACTAAACCCTCTACACTAAACACACTACACTATACACACTACACTAAACACAATACACTAAACGCTCTACACTAAACCCTCTACTCTAAACACAGTACACTAAACACACTACACTAAACCCTCTACACTAAACACACTACACTATACACACTACACTAAACACAATACACTAAAAGCTCTACACTAAACCCTCTACTCTAAACACAGTACACTAAACCCTCTACACTAAACCCTCTACACTAAACACACTACACTAAAGCCTCTACACTAAACCCTCTACACTAAACACACTACACTAAACACACTACACTAAACCCTCTACACTAAACACACTACACTAAACCCTCTACACTAAACACACTACACTAAACCCTCTACACTAAACACACTACACTAAACCCTCTACACTAAACCCTCTACACTAAACACACTACACTAAACCCTCTACACTAAACCCTCTACACTAAACACACTACACTAAACCCTCTACACTAAACACACTACACTAAACCCTCTACACTAAACCCTCTACACTAAACACACTACACTAAACCCTCTACACTTAACCCTCTACACTAAACACACTACACTAAACCCTCTACACTAAACACACTACACTAAACACACTACACTAAACCCTCTACACTAAACACACTACACTAAACCCTCTACACTAAACACACTACACTAAACCCTCTACACTAAACACAATACACTAAACACACTACACTAAACCCTCTACACTAAACCCTCTACACTAAACCCTCTACACTAAACACACTACAATAAACCCTCTACACTAAACCCTCTACACTAAACACACTACACTAAACCCTCTACACTAAACCCTCTACACTAAACACACTACACTAAACATACTACACTAAACACACTACACTAAACCCTCTACACTAAACACACTACACTAAACCCTCTACACTAAACACACTACACTAAACCCTCTACACTAAACCCTCTACACTAAACACACTACACTAAACCCTCTACACTAAACACACTACACTATACACACTACACTAAACACAATACACTAAACGCTCTACACTAAACCCTCTACTCTAAACACAGTACACTAAACCCTCTACACTAAACCCTCTACACTAAACACACTACACTAAAGCCTCTACACTAAACCCTCTACACTAAACACACTACACTAAACACACTACACTAAACCCTCTACACTAAACACACTACACTAAACCCTCTACACTAAACACACTACACTAAACCCTCTACACTAAACACACTACACTAAACCCTCTACACTAAACCCTCTACACTAAACACACTACACTAAACCCTCTACACTAAACCCTCTACACTAAACACACTACACTAAACCCTCTACACTAAACACACTACACTAAACCCTCTACACTAAACCCTCTACACTAAACACACTACACTAAACCCTCTACACTTAACCCTCTACACTAAACACACTACACTAAACCCTCTACACTAAACACACTACACTAAACACACTACACTAAACCCTCTACACTAAACACACTACACTAAACCCTCTACACTAAACACACTACACTAAACCCTCTACACTAAACACACTACACTAAACCCTCTACACTAAACCCTCTACACTAAACACACTACACTAAACACACTACACTAAACCCTCTACACTAAACACACTACACTAAACCCTCTACACTAAACACACTACACTAAACCCTCTACACTAAACACACTACACTAAACCCTCTACACTAAACCCTCTACACTAAACACACTACACTAAACCCTCTACACTAAACCCTCTACACTAAACACACTACACTAAACCCTCTACACTAAACACACTACACTAAACCCTCTACACTAAACCCTCTACACTAAACACACTACACTAAACCCTCTACACTTAACCCTCTACACTAAACACACTACACTAAACCCTCTACACTAAACACACTACACTAAACCCTCTACACTAAACACACTACACTAAACCCTCTACACTAAACCCTCTACACTAAACACACTACACTAAACCCTCTACACTAAACCCTCTACACTAAACACACTACACTAAACCCTCTACACTAAACACACTACACTAAACCCTCTACACTAAACCCTCTACACTAAACACACTACACTAAACCCTCTACACTTAACCCTCTACACTAAACACACTACACTAAACCCTCTACACTAAACACACTACACTAAACCCTCTACACTAAACACACTACACTAAACCCTCTACACTAAACACACTACACTAAACCCTCTACACTAAACACAATACACTAAACACACTACACTAAACCCTCTACACTAAACCCTCTACACTAAACCCTCTACACTAAACACACTACAATAAACCCTCTACACTAAACCCTCTACACTAAACACACTACACTAAACCCTCTACACTAAACCCTCTACACTAAACACACTACACTAAACATACTACACTAAACACACTACACTAAACCCTCTACACTAAACACACTACACTAAACCCTCTACACTAAACACACTACACTAAACCCTCTACACTAAACACAATACACTAAACACACTACACTAAACCCTCTACACTAAACCCTCTACACTAAACACACTACACTAAACCCTCTACACTAAACACACTACACTATACACACTACACTAAACACAATACACTAAACGCTCTACACTAAACCCTCTACTCTAAACACAGTACACTAAACCCTCTACACTAAACCCTCTACACTAAACACACTACACTAAAGCCTCTACACTAAACCCTCTACACTAAACACACTACACTAAACACACTACACTAAACCCTCTACACTAAACACACTACACTAAACCCTCTACACTAAACACACTACACTAAACCCTCTACACTAAACACACTACACTAAACCCTCTACACTAAACCCTCTACACTAAACACACTACACTAAACCCTCTACACTAAACCCTCTACACTAAACACACTACACTAAACCCTCTACACTAAACACACTACACTAAACCCTCTACACTAAACCCTCTACACTAAACACACTACACTAAACCCTCTACACTTAACCCTCTACACTAAACACACTACACTAAACCCTCTACACTAAACACACTACACTAAACACACTACACTAAACCCTCTACACTAAACACACTACACTAAACCCTCTACACTAAACACACTACACTAAACCCTCTACACTAAACACACTACACTAAACCCTCTACACTAAACCCTCTACACTAAACACACTACACTAAACACACTACACTAAACCCTCTACACTAAACACACTACACTAAACCCTCTACACTAAACACACTACACTAAACCCTCTACACTAAACACACTACACTAAACCCTCTACACTAAACCCTCTACACTAAACACACTACACTAAACCCTCTACACTAAACCCTCTACACTAAACACACTACACTAAACCCTCTACACTAAACACACTACACTAAACCCTCTACACTAAACCCTCTACACTAAACACACTACACTAAACCCTCTACACTTAACCCTCTACACTAAACACACTACACTAAACCCTCTACACTAAACACACTACACTAAACACACTACACTAAACCCTCTACACTAAACACACTACACTAAACCCTCTACACTAAACACAATACACTAAACACACTACACTAAACCCTCTACACTAAACCCTCTACACTAAACCCTCTACACTAAACACACTACAATAAACCCTCTACACTAAACCCTCTACACTAAACACACTACACTAAACCCTCTACACTAAACCCTCTACACTAAACACACTACACTAAACATACTACACTAAACACACTACACTAAACCCTCTACACTAAACACACTACACTAAACCCTCTACACTAAACACACTACACTAAACCCTCTACACTAAACACAATACACTAAACACACTACACTAAACCCTCTACACTAAACCCTCTACACTAAACACACTACACTAAACCCTCTACACTAAACACACTACACTATACACACTACACTAAACACAATACACTAAACGCTCTACACTAAACCCTCTACTCTAAACACAGTACACTAAACCCTCTACACTAAACCCTCTACACTAAACACACTACACTAAAGCCTCTACACTAAACCCTCTACACTAAACACACTACACTAAACACACTACACTAAACCCTCTACACTAAACACACTACACTAAACCCTCTACACTAAACACACTACACTAAACCCTCTACACTAAACACACTACACTAAACCCTCTACACTAAACCCTCTACACTAAACACACTACACTAAACCCTCTACACTAAACCCTCTACACTAAACACACTACACTAAACCCTCTACACTAAACACACTACACTAAACCCTCTACACTAAACCCTCTACACTAAACACACTACACTAAACCCTCTACACTTAACCCTCTACACTAAACACACTACACTAAACCCTCTACACTAAACACACTACACTAAACACACTACACTAAACCCTCTACACTAAACACACTACACTAAACCCTCTACACTAAACACACTACACTAAACCCTCTACACTAAACACACTACACTAAACCCTCTACACTAAACCCTCTACACTAAACCCTCTACACTAAACACACTACACTAAACCCTCTACACTAAACACACTACACTAAACACACTACACTAAACACAATACACTAAACGCTCTACACTTAACCCTCTACTCTAAACCCTCTACACTAAACACACTACACTAAACCCTCTACACTAAACACACTACACTAAACGCTCTACACTAAACCCTCTACTCTAAACACAGTACACTAAACCCTCTACACTAAAGCCTCTAAACTAAACACACTACACTAAACCCTCTACACTAAACACACTACACTTAACCCTCTACATTAAACCCTCTACACTAAACACACTACACTAAACCCTCTACACTAAACACACTACACTAAACACAATACACTAAACGCTCTACTCTAAACACACTACACTAAACACAATACACTAAACCCTCTACACTAAACACAGTACACTAAACCCTCTACACTAAAGCCTCTACACTAAACCCTCTACACTAACCACACTACATTAAACCCTCTACACTAAACACACTACACTAAACACACTACACTAAACCATCTACACTAAACACACTACACTAAACCCTCTACACTAAACCCTCTACACTAAACACACTACACTAAACACACTACACTAAACCCTCTACACTAAACACACTACACTAAACCCTCTACACTAAACCCTCTACACTAAACACACTACACTAAACCCTCTACACTTAACACACTACACGTAACCCTCTACACTAAACCCTCTACACTAAACCCTCTACACTAAACCCTCTACACTAAATCCTCTACACTAAACACACTACACTAAACCCTCTACACTAAATCCTCTACACTAAACACACTACACTAAACCGTCTACACTAAACACACTACACTAAACCCTCTACACTAAACACAGAGACAGAGGGAGAGAGAGGGAGGGTGGGGGAGAGAGAGAGAGGGTAAGAGACAGAGAGAGAGAGGGTGGGGTAGAGAGAGACAGGGTGGGGGAGAGAGAGAGAGAGGGTAAGAGACACAGAGAGAGAGGGTGGGAGAGACAGAGAGGGAGAGAGAGGGTAAGAGACAGAGAGAGAGAGGGTGGGGTAGAGAGAGAGTGAGAGAGGGTGGGTTGGAGAGAGAGTGAGAGAGGGTGGGGGGGGGAGACAGAGTGAGAGAGGGTGGGGGGGAGAGAGAGAGGGAGAGAGAGAGAGAGAGGGTAAGAGACAGAGAGAGAGAGTGTGGGGAAGAGAGAGAGGGAGAGAGAGAGAGAGAGAGAGAGAGGGTAAGAGACAGAGAGAGAGAGTGTGGGGAAGAGAGAGTGAGAGAGGGGGTAAGAGACAGAGAGAGAGAGGGTGGGGTAGAGAGAGTGAGAGAGGGTGGGGGGGAGAGGGAGAGACAGAGTGAGAGAGGGTGGGGGGGAGAGAGAAGGTGAGAGAGAGAGAGAGAGAGAGGGTAGGGGAGAGAGGGATAGAGAGAAAAACAGAGCAGGAGAGAGGGGGGGCAAAGAGAGAGAGGAGAGAGAGACAGAAAGAGAGGGAAGGAGAGAGAGCGGAGAGTGAGAGAGAGAAGAGTTAGAATATACAGGAGAGAAAGGGACAGGAGAGGACTATACTAGGACTATACTCTTGGGTTGCCAGAATTGTAGTGTTTCTATCCCCTCTACCATGTGGTCACACTTGATATCAGCATATTTAGATGAGCTCAGTCATACTTCCTCCCTTCATGGTCAACTCTACACGTGTGTGTGTGTGTGTGTTCGTACATGCATGTGTGTGAGTTTGTTTCTGTGTCTCTATGGTTACATCACCATATATGCCGTATAATTATTATATTTCCATGGCCACACATATTCTGTGTAGTGTACACACACACACACACACGCACACAGACACACACGCACGCACGCACACACACACCTCTGATCAGCCCTGATTGCTCGTGTCCAAACAGAGTGTGCTTAGAGCGGGTTGCCTGCAGCCCTAGGAGTCAAATTGGTTCCAGACTGACCTGTTTAGGAGAGGGCAACGCAATCACCACGCATGCCTATACACATGTTTGTGTGTGTGTGTGTGTGTGTGTCTGAGAGAGAGAGAGTGTGTTGAAAGATTCATGTGGTATGAAGAATGTTTGTTTATGTGACATGCTGTATACTGTAGATGTAGGCCAGAGTATATTTTTTAGCATATCATATACAGTGCCTATCTGTATATGTGTGTGTGTGTGTGTGTGTGTGTGTGTGTGTGTTTGTGTGTGTTTGTGTGTGTGTGTACCCCCTTTATTAACCTGTATGCCTGCATGAATTCCTCACCAAATCCATCATAACCTGATGCTCATTAGACACACACACATACACACACACACACACATGCACACGGGCAGCGTGACCCGATAATGGGGGGCTAATGTTCCGTAATCAGGCGCTGATCCTGGAGAGATGTGGACAGGCACGTCCCGGACTGGCAATGCCCCAGAGAACAGGCCTCCGCCTGGGTACCCTGCTGGCCTGACCCCCCTCCCCCCCACCAGGGACCGGAGCAGCTGGGGCTGGAGAGAGAGAGAGAGAGAGAGGGAGAGAGAGAGGTGGTGTGTAAGTGTGTGTGTGTGTGTGTGTGTGTGGGGGGGGGGGTAAGGAAAACAACACAACACCACCTAATCCAGGTCTTTAGCAGCACTTTCTCCCAGGGTCCCAGGGTGGCGTGGGGGGGGGGCGGGGCTTAACCCTGACCTCAGGCTGCTCTGGGTTCAAACACGTCAAAGCAACATCTATTACTTAGCAGGCTTGCCCCCTTTCTCTCTCTCTCTCTGCCCCTTTCTCCCTCCCTCTCTCCCCCACTACTCTCTCTCTCTCTCTCTGGTGCTGACAGAGCTTCTGTCCTCCCCCCTCAGTCCCCCCCCCCTCAGTCCTCCCCCTTCAGCCCCCCCCCTCAATCCCCCCCCCTCAGTCCCCCCCCCACTCCCCCTCTCGCCATTTCTCTCTCCCATCGGTGAGGACAGGGGTCCTCCTCCCTCCCTTCCTCCCTCTCAGGAAGGTCTGAGAGGTGTGTGAGGTATGTGAGGTGTGTGTGAGGTGTGTGAGGTGTGAGAGGTGTGTGAGGTGTGTGGGCTGTGTGAGGTGTGTGTGTGAGGTGTGTGTGTGTGAGAGGTGTGTGTGTGAGGTGTGAGAGGTGTGTGAGGTGTGAGAGGTGTGTGAGGTGTACATCACAGCGGTGGCATGCAGCGCCGAGAAGCCGGGTCGTGGGGTCACTTTCCCCAGGAGCCCCGTCACTCCCTCAGGGATCCGTGGGAATCAGTAACCCTCCGCTGCAGCAGCTAGTCCAGGCCTGAGTCACCTCCTCCTCTCTGACCAGCTCACTAGTCCAGGCCTGAGTCACCTCCTCCTCTCTGACCAGCTCACTAGTCCAGGCCTGAGTCACCTCCTCTCTGACCAGCTCACTAGTCCAGGCCTGAGTCACCTCCTCCTCTCTGACCAGCTCACTAGTCCAGGCCTGAGTCACCTCCTCTCTGACCAGCTCACTAGTCCAGGCCTGAGTCACCTCCTCTCTGACCAGCTCACTAGTCCAGGCCTGAGTCACCTCCTCCTCCCTGACCAGCTCACTAGTCCAGGCCTGAGTCACCTCCTCTCTGACCAGCTCACTAGTCCAGGCCTGAGTCACCTCCTCTCTGACCAGCTCACTAGTCCAGGCCTGAGTCACCTCCTCTCTGACCAGCTCACTAGTCCAGGCCTGAGTCACCTCCTCTCTGACCAGCTCACTAGTCCAGGCCTGAGTCACCTCCTCTCTGACCAGCTCACTAGTCCAGGCCTGAGTCACCTCCTCCTCTCTGACCAGCTCACTAGTCCAGGCCTAAGTTACCTCCTCTCTGACCAGCTCACTAGTCCAGGCCTGAGTCACCTCCTCTCTGACCAGCTCACTAGTCCAGGCCTGAGTCATCTCCTCTCTGACAGCAGGACAGCTCTGCCAGAGGAATGTGTTCCCAAATCACCTCTGAGACACACCAGGCACACACTCACACAAATGCACACACACACACATATACATACACAAACACACACTGTATCTCTTTCTTTCTCTCTCTCTCTCTCTCTCTCTCTCACACACACACAGACATGCACACACGCATGCGCACACACACTCTCTCTCTCTCTCTCACACACACACACATACACACACTGTATCTCTCTCTCTCTTTCTCTCTCCCTCTGTCTCTCTCTCTCTCTCTCTGTCTCTCACACACACACTCACACACACCAGGGGCCTCATTTATCAAAGAGCGTGTACATTCTGGTGTAAAAGAGGGCGTACGACGAAAACGCGGAAAATGCGAAATGTAGCGTACGACGAGAATATTTACACGCTTTTCGGATCTATCAAACATGTCGTACGCTCCGAAATCCGAGACCGGCGGAGAAGAGAGCGTACGCGCACGCGCCCCGTGTTCCGCCCTCTCCACGCCCTAATCCAACCATATATGGTCAAAACTATGACAGCGCACAACGTGGATACCCCGGAAGGAACCGGCATAAAAAGGTAGCGTGGAGCACCCAGGCGGGACAATGAAACATGGAACGAAGAGCAAAGAAGAGGAACTTCTCGGAGACGGAGGTGCATGTGCTAGTTGGTGAGGTCCACGCGAGGAAGGCAATCCTCTTCGGAAGGTATTAATAGCCTACCTTTGTCTGTTTGCTCCTACAGCTTAGTAGCCTACTTTAGCTACGTTTTGTGCATCTAGGATTTGGCATACACGGACATACTGTAACATGTGGCTGTGAGGAAAGCAAACATTCTGTGGTAGGCTATGATTAAATTAGGACCAAAAACAGGGAACAATAACACAGATGACCACTTCATAATGTTAGAACACATTAAACATTTTCCCCTCTGGGAAATTAAGACTCATCTAAATCACCCGGTAAATCACAGCATTTATTTGACTGCCAACAGAAAAACATATCAATTGAATATGGCTGCACAATGAAATGTTTAATGCATAATCAAGTTCACAGACAAACTCAAAGAAAATGATTGAAATTGTTTCTCCAGACTCTGACGTGGGGTCGGACTCAGAGGAGGGGGAGTCTGCAGTGGTCCTGGACCTGACGGTCGTGCCCCCGCGAGTTGTAGCCTCCACCTCCAGCGCGCCGGCCTCCACCTTCTTATCAGCTTTGAATATATATCTTGGCAAACATAACACGGGATGATGTACAAGGAGGGGACAGATACCTAGTGAAAGTACTATTGGTTGCTAGTAAAAAGACAATAACGAGGGCTTGGTATAAGGTGGAACGCCCAACCAAGGAGCAGTGGCTGGGTGTTGTGGAGGAGATGTATGTTAGGGAGAGGTTCACGCATGCATTGAGGATGCAGGAAGGAAAGTTTGAAGGGAGATGGGAAAAATGGATGGATTATAGAAGGAAGTGTGATGATACCAATAATATTAAAATTGTAATATTTGAGTAAGAAAAAAAAGCTGCATGGATGGATGTACCCATAAGCTGTTATTGTAGGTTTTTATGTTTTATTGTATTGTCGTTGTATGGATGGAAAATGCTAATAAAGATTAAAGTAAATAAGACAAAGAATATGTGACAGCGGCTGGTGATTTGGTCCGCAACTCGGCAAACCCCGAAATGCGCTAGAGGGCAAAATAGCTAAAAAAACGTTTTTTTTCGTTTTTTGTTTTTTTGCGTATTACCAAAGTTGAAGTTGTGAAGAACCTACTTACTATAACAGACAACAGTTTTAGGTTCACGAAATACGTTTAATTAGTCTGCAAACTAAGCTCGTTTTTAGCTGATTTCGAGCCGGGTTTGGGGGCGGGCAGATCGATTAGCATGATTTGTTTTCATTGGCTATTGCTTCCGGGTTCTCCGCCCCCCACCCTGCCCATAAGAACTGCACGTGGTGTTTGTTTACATTTCAGTTCCACGTTTAACCATGGATGCTACTGCTTTTGCGAAAGCTCTGAACAAAGATCTGCTCAACGCCGCTCGACGATTCGACAATGGAGAACTTATGGATTCGTACCTAAAGGACTACATGGATGTTGACGATGGTACAAACTCGGAATGTGGTAGTGAAGAAGAGGACAATGCTTCTGATCTCGAGCTGGAAGTCGACGAAGATGGAGAAGAGGGGGATGACATCCAGGACATGGAAAGAGTTTTACGAGCAATCGATATTGTTACCGTGAACATCGACTGTGAAACAGAAGAAATGGACAGGATCAAAAACTTTGATTGCAAGTGCCAAGTGAGACGAAAGGAGAATTCTGCTGTGGCTCCTACCTCTTGCCTTCGCAAAGTGAACCCTGAATTGGTTTACCGGTCGAGACTGAACATGGCAGCTAGAACTCCAGGAGAGCAGGACTCGTTCGTACACGCAGTTTTGTACGTGTTGAACTGTGATACAGAGATGACTGTTTCAACAAAGCAGGTGGCTGCCAAACGAAAGTTGCGGCGAACGACGTACCAGATTCACACGACGGTTGTCTGCCGCCAAGCTTTCTGCTTTTCTATAGGGTAAGCTATCTTTATACTATCTGTGCTGTTTACATTAACGTTAGTCGTTTAGCAGTAGCTCCTTTCTAAACAAGTGACTGAGTCTAGCTAGCATAACAAATCTAGCACTAACTAACAAAGGCTAGCTAGCTAACGTTAGCTAACATGCTAGTTAGCTGAGCTAGCCCTGTGTTCCTAAACTAGCCAGCGAGGCACCTAATATCTAGCTAGCTAACGTTAGCTAACATGCTAGTTAGCTGAGCTAGCCCTGTGTTCCTAAACTACCCAGCGAGGCAGCTAATATCTAGCTAGCTAACGTTAGCTAACATGCTAGTTAGCTGAGCTAGCCCTGTGTTCCTAAACTACCCAGCGAGGCAGCTAATATCTAGCTAGCTAACGTTAGCTAACATGCTAGTTAGCTGAGCTAGCCCTGTGTTCCTAAACTACCCAGCGAGGCAGCTAATATCTAGCTAGCTAACGTTAGCTAACATGCTAGTTAGCTGAGCTAGCCCTGTGTTCCTAAACTAGCCAGCGAGGCACCTAATATCTAGCTAGCTAACGTTAGCTAACATGCTAGTTAGCTGAGCTAGCCCTGTGTTCCTAAACTACCCAGCGAGGCAGCTAATATCTAGCTAGCTAACGTTAGCTAACATGCTAGTTAGCTGAGCTAGCCCTGTGTTCCTAAACTACCCAGCGAGGCAGCTAATATCTAGCTAGCTAGCTAGGTAGCTATTACAGAGAGAAACAGAATGAGAGAGCATGAGAGGTATGTTAGTCTGACACCTTGTTTTTTGTTTTGGTTACAGCATGAGCAAGAACAAGCTCCAGGCCATAGCCCAAGACTACCAGGAGAATGGTGGACAAGTGCGAGAAAGGAAGAAGGGTCCACGTACAAACCGCTACTTCCTTAAGAAAGAGGACATCGAACGAGTTGTGACGTTCATCGGCAACTACGCTGAAGACCATGCCATTGTCTTGCCTGGCAGACACCCTGGTCACAGGGATTTAACTGCAAAGTTGCTGCCATCCAATGTCTCCAAAGCTACAGTGTGGCGGCTCTACAAAGATGCTGTGGAAAAGCTTGGTATGTAAAAGTTGGATACATACATACTTTGACATCCTATGGTTAAAAACATACATATTTAATTCAATAATATCATACTAATAAAATATTATTTATTTTCAGAACACCGTGTTGTGGCTCTGGACACCTTCAGACGGCTGTGGAAGTCATTGCTCCCTCACATAGCAAGCACCAAACCCCGGACAGATCTCTGCTGGCTGTGTCAGAGCAACAACTATCAAGTTTACCGAAGTGCCAACCTGCCTGACAACGTGAAATCAGCCAAGCTGAAGAAGCAGGAGCAGCATCTCAACCTTGTTCTACAGGAGCGGTCACTCTACAATGACATGAAAGCTGCATGTGCCAAGACCTGTGAGGATTTGCAGCTCTCCCTTGGCCCCTCCACACCAGCCAGCAAGAAGATCACTATGCACTACAGCTTTGATTTTGCACAACAGGTGAGAATACGTTCATCCTATGATGAGTGTGTTGTGATGTGATGTGGTATGGTTAGGGTTACATGTGTGTTTTTGATTTTCAATGCATCTCATCTTTTCCTTTTCTTCCTATTTTTTCCTTTGTCTCTTAGGTTCACTTCCCTTCTGACCCTTTTCAGCCAGGACCCATGTACTTCTTGACTCCTCGTAAGTGTGGCATTTTTGGTGTCTGCTGTGAGGGAATACCGAAGCAAGTGAACTACCTGATCGACGAAGGGATGGCCTCAAGCAAGGGCAGCAATGCAGTCATCAACTACGTGCATCATTTCTTCAACAACTATGGAGTTGGAGAAACACACGTGGACCTTCATTGCGACAACTGCCGTGGACAAAACAAGAACAATTTTGTGCTGTGGTACTGTGCTTGGCGGACCATGCACAAGCTTCACCTGCAGCTGGACGTCCACTTCCTGATTGCAGGCCACACCAAGTTTGGCCCTGACTGGTGCTTCGGCCTGGTCAAGCAGAGCTTCAGGAAGACCAGAGTGGACACTCTGTCTGCCATTGCTGGAGTCGTCAGGGACAGCTCTCCTGTGAAGCACGTCAACATCCCCCAGCTTGTTGGACTGGAAGACGGCACCGTGCTTGTTGAATGCTACAACTGGCAAGAGCATCTGAAACCCTACTTCCGGGCACTCCCACAGATTTTGAGTTACCAGCACTTCAGGTAATTATCATGCATTAGCTAGTCTATTTAATCAACACTTTCTGGTACTATTTTATGTATATGGAGTGCCAGTACTGTGGGCAATAGTTTAATGTACTTTCTTCCTTCTATTCTATTGCAGTTTTGATGCAGAGAGACCTGGCATGGTTGTGGCCAGAGAACACCGTGATGCACCAGCAGTTGAGTTTCAGCTGCTGCGCAAGCCTGATGTCCTGCCCCCCAGAGAAGGTCTTCCTGTGCAAGCCCCACCCGGACTGGACATGGCCAGACAGACATATCTCTTTAACAAGATCAGAGAGTTCTGTTCTGATGAGGGACGAGACATCACATGTCCCCCGCCAAACTCCACAGCAGCTCAGAACAAGACTGTCCGCTTGTAGATTCACTGCAGATCATCAGGATGGACAGCACTGCAGGAGAAAGGCCACAGCCTTTTCCTGTTTGTATACTGAAGCATTGCTTGTTCTCTTGCACAGACTTGCGCACACTTGCACAGACTGCATTGTTCGAATATTGAATACTGAGCCGAGTACTGTTATTATCTTGAGTATTGAGCTGGGGACTGTTATTACTTTGTTGTACACTTGATCACAATGAACACTATGCACCTTGTTATTACTTTGCTGTGCACTTGATCACAATGAACACTATGCACCTTGTTATTACTTTGTTGTGCACTTGATCACATTGAACACTATGCACCTTATTACTTTGTTGTGCACTTGATCACAATGAACACTATGCACCTTGTCTATACAACTGACTGTACACTTTAACACTTAGACTGTTGCCTTTTTTTGTACACTTTACTACTTATGCTTGTAATGTATATCATGTATTTGACAATAAAGAACGTTAAATTTGAACTTCATCTTATATTGTTCTTAACTGCATTCACAACACAAGATTAATACTGACTCAAAGAGTGTGGGGTAATCAGTGAGAGAGCACCCCACTCTCAGGTAATACCCCAAGTTGACAGCCACTCTGACAGATAATGACAGATCGTCCAGTGGGGGAGTGGCTGGGGGTGCGGTTACCAGGCTATTGTTCACGCCCATTACCTGGCAGTCAGAGGTGTGAAATTGTTGGAGAACTTTGGAGGGCGATTTCTCAGCTAAGTTGATTTGGCAGTACTAGCATTCAAATAAGCATATCTTCTTCAAATATGTTCAGATTTCAATGTATGAGACCTCATTTGAAAGCTTACAATCTGCACTTTCATAATCTGTAAAAAACTGAAAAATGAAAATGCCTAGTTGAGGACCAAATCACCAGCGGCGGTCACATATGTATCTTGGCTATGGACACACCAACAAGCCAGCCGTCACGCGCAGCGCCTGCCTCCAGTCTAGCCCTACCCTGCTGTGCGCCAGGATGGATGAGTCATGCGTGGAGCCAGGCCACCGTGCCACTACACTTGTGATGAGCATGTCACATATGATTTGGGTATTTCTAGTGTGCACATTTTAGCGATTCACATAGACGTATTCATTCACTGATGGTGCCCTTATGTGGGTGCAGTCGCCATCGCCGTCACCTCTTTGGAGTTCTCTCGGCCAGTAGGCCGAGTAGCGCCGGATTCATTTAGGCTCGCATTACGCACAGGAGGACTGTCATTTATATGCTTACCAAACAGCAAACAGGTCCACATGATCACATATTAATGACAATCTAATTGGTCAATTATTGCCGTTTGATGGAGTGCCTGCATTAGGTGTGTGACATATAGCGCGGAAAGGTTTTGGACAGCGCATAGGTTAAGTTTGGGGAACAAATCCATATCGGACCATTAATGAGCCGGTTAGAGGACACGTCTAATCTTGCATTGAGATATATGTTGGTGCTGAATTGGGCTATTAGCCTACATGATTGTGCGTTCATGAACTGTCGCTCTTATTCTCTCCGTCAAACATAGTAATTCACCGACGCACCACCTGCGTCGCCAGTTCCCCCTGTGTTCAAAAAGGGCGTAGAACACCGTGTAAATCGGTAGGACAAGTTGAGAGGTGTCGTACAAAAGCGCGGAGAAAGGCGACTAAATTTCCGCCCTTTCGGCTTGATAAATCGCAATGTGGGGGGGGCAAATGGCGTACGCCTGAAATCGCGAAAAAGACCGTGTAAAAGAAGGCGTACCTCAATGATAAATGAGGCCCCAGAGCGGTGATAGCGTGCATCCTGCTGTGCTGGTGGCTGCAGCCTGGTCTGTGTTTCCATGCATTCCACAGCACTGCTCTGTAGACATGGGGATCAGGGCAGGAACACCTAGAGATTGCCCGGGACTCCGCACGCACTGTGTGTGTGTGTGTGTGTATGTCTGTCTGTGTGTGTGTGTGTGTGTATGTGTGTATGTCTGTGTGTGTGTGTGTGCGTATTTGGAGGTAAGGGTCTCACTGACAGAGCGATTTCTCTTCACAGCAGGACGCCCGACTTTGATAAAAGTTGAGTTCTGGAGATGCCGCAAGAAGGTGTGTGTGTGTGTGTGTAATGCTGATTTTTAGGGTGCCATTGTGTGCATTTGTGTGTTTGTATGTGTGCGTGTTAAATTAATGTGTGTGTGTGTATGTGTGTGCGTTAAATGCTGCTTTTCTGGGGTGCCATTGTATGTGTGTGCGTGTGTTGAATGTGTGTGTGTGTTGAATGTGTGTGTGTGTTGATTGTGTGTGTGTTGATTGTGTGTGTGTGTGTTGATTGTGTGTGTGTGTGTGTGTGTTAGTAATTTGTAGTGACATGTCCACATGGTTGAGGAACGGCTGTAAAAACTAGTATGACTGTGAGAGACCCCCAGCCTGGGAACAGAGGGATGAGGGACCATGCTCCTCTCCACTGGGGAGTGTGTGTGTGTGTGTGTATGCATGTGTGTGAGTGTGTGGGTGTGTGCGTGTGTATGTATGTATGTATGTATGTATGCATGCATGCATGTGCGTGTGTGTTTGTGTGTGCAGGCATGTATATATGAGTATGAGTGTGTGTGTGTGTGTGTGTGTGTGTGTGTGCGTGCGTGTAAGTAAGTAAGCTTTATTTTATGAGGGGCCGTATAGGCCATAATTCATACTTACCTCGCACATATATATTGGCTCTCACATACACACAGTTGCCTCTCACATACACAAAGTTGCCTCTCACACACACATATATTGGCTCTCACATACACAAAGTTGTCTCTCACACACAAACAATTGCCTCTCACACACACACAGTTGCCTCACGCACACAATTGCCTCTCTCTCACACACACATATATTGGCTCTCACATACACAAAGTTGCTTCTCACATTCACAAAGTTGCCTCTCACACACACATATATTGGCTCTCACACACACAAAGTTGCCTCTCACATACACAAAGTTGCCTCTCACACACAAACAATTGCCTCTCACACACACACAGTTGCCTCACACACACAATTGCCTCTCTCTCACACACACACAGTTGCCTCTCACACACACATATATTGGCGCTCACATACACAAAGTTGCCTCTCACATACACAAAGTTGCCTCTCACACACAAACAATTGCCTCTCACACACACAGTTGCCTCACACACACAATTGCCTCTCTCTCACACACACATATATTGGCTCTCACATACACAAAGTTGCCTCTCACATTCACAAAGTTGCCTCACACACACATATATTGGCTCTCACATACACAAAGTTGCCTCTCACATACACAAGGTTGCCTCTCACATTCACAAAGTTGCCTCTCACATACACAAAGTTGCCTCTCACATACACAAAGTTGCCTCTCTCACACACACAATTGCCTCTCACACACACACAGTTACCCCTCACACACTATATAAAAGCTCTTACATTCTATGTAAATGCTCACACGCACATAAACCTTTCTTTCACATAACACACACACACACATAAACCATTTTCATATTCACTAATAATGAAATATTTATTGTGTATGTGTGCGGATGGCAGTGATGTGTGTGAGCTGATAAATTATGTGTGCGAGCAAACATATTGTGTGTGTGAGCTGATACATTATGTGTGCGAGCAAAAATATTATGTGTGTGAGCTGATACATTATGTGTGCGAGCAAAAATATTATGTGTGCGAGCAAAAATATTGTGTGTGTGAGCTGATAGGCTACATTATGTGTGCGAGCAAAAATATTATGTGTGTGAGCTAATACATTATGTGTGCGTGCAAAAATATTGTGTGTGTGAGCTGATACATTATGTGTGCGCGCAAAAATATTGTGTGTGAGAGATTTCAGTTGGAAAACAGAAGGCATTTCAGTTGAACAGGAAGGCAGCTGAAATCCTGAATCCTGATTGGTTCAGGGGGAAAACATATCCCGCCCGCTCTACTGCCCGCGCAGGTGTCTGACTGTTCTCATTTTAACAAAATGGCACAAGACAGGGACAGAATTACCGAAGCAATCGGCTTGCTCAGAAATATTCTTTTGACCCCTGGGGCAATAACAGCTATCTCGTCCTCTATCTCATAAGTAAGCACAGTGCCGGCGCAGGCTGTATCATGTCCTACTTCTAACCAAACAAATGAGGAAGTCAATCGTTTATTTCGGCCTAACGTTAACGTTAGGCCTACAGCATGTGCTGCAGCTGCTAATCAACAGCACCTTCCACGGTACCAGACTCGCCAGCATTTTTTCGAGCTGGACTTCGAGGTCTAAAAAAAGGTAAGACCTACAAGAGGTTAGCTTGCTAACGTTACCTAGCTTCGTATAGGGTGATTCTAACGCCCGCACTCGGGAGGGGCTATAATTTAGCCCCGAGCTAATTTAGCCTCCAGAGATAGGCTAGAGGAGCGATAGCGTAGGCTATCTCTGGAGTCACATCGGGGAGAGGCGGTGCGTGTCCACCGGTGTTATGCGGAATTCAGTGACCACCGGATTTTGTGACCGGTCACACTTTTCGGTGGCCACACATTTCGGTGCTAACATAACAAAATCAGTGACCACTGGATCTTGTGACCGTCACAAAATCCGGTGGTCACTGAATTCTACAAGCTGTAGCCTATTTTAGAGCTAGCTCTATTTTCTAGTTATTTACAATGGTTAACGTCAATGAGCTCTAGGGTGATGTCGTTATTTCGAAGTGTCTTTATTCCGAAGGTTTGCTATATTTTAAAAAGTCTCCTAAAGGTCGCTATTCCGAAAAGCTGATTTTGAAATCGATAGCCTAAGCCTACCACGGCTTTTGATTATTAAGTTATTGCTTTAATGAAAATAAAAAATATATCTTCGTTGTGTGTTCAAACCAGCAGTTTTTCATGTGCATCTTGTTGTGGTTCGGCCGCCCTGAGGCAGACCTGTCGCCAGGGCTCAGTCTTAAGGGGGGCATATGAACTGCATGGAGGGGCACAATTATTAGCCTAACTATTTTTGCAATTATTACTAGCCTAACTATTTTTGATAATCCGATAGGCTATTATATTCGTGCCCTATTCGTGCAGCACTGACACGCTTAGGCCTACTCACTATAGGCTACTAAACAAATTGGTCTCAAACCAGATACATTTTATGTAGGCTATAGCCTACCGATATAGGCTAGGCCTAAAAATATTAGAATGCAGAATGTTATGGTGCATTCGTTTGTGGTCGGAGGTGGCAAGTCGCAAGTGGCAAAATGCCTACCTCCGACCTGTGTGCATTCGAGCTATAGCGAAGTCGCAAAAAAAAAAAAGTAATTTGGTTAGCCGGCAACTGGGGGCTGAGAAACATCCGAATTTGCGACGAGGAAGTGCGAGTTCATGCAGCGTTTTATTTAATCATTCCTAGTAGCAAGTCGCAATTTGCCACCTCCCAGTTATAAACGAATGCACCATTAGAGGCAAAGATGGTGTATTACAATGCAGCCATTCACTGACAAAATAATTTGCACCAATCGGGCCCACATTCAAGTCCCAGCTGATGTAGGCCTAGGCCTAAAATTATTTGAACGCAAGTTAGGCCTACATTATAACCTGAAGAGGCAAAGTTGGCGCATTAATGTCGACATTCAAGGACTGGACATTCAAGGACTGGACAATTGTAGCTCCCCCAGGTCAAGTATCACACACGAGCACAAGGTGTTCTTTATATACGGGCATTTATTGCTTGTATGCCTTCAAGCCTTAGCCGTGAGAACTGAATGAAAGAAATAAAAGGATAAAATGAGTATCAAATAAAATAATTCTCATAGAGAACAACAAAGAATCAATAATCATGACACAGCACAATAATTAAAGCTAACATTAAATCGCCTCAGGGCTGATACACATAATGCAACTAGCAAACTTGCTAACATTGGAATTGCTAGCTACTCATAGCACAACATAGGCTAGCTGTTACATCTCTAGCATAACCCATCAAATTAGCGCACAAAACATGGCTAGACAAGTCTACAAATGCATACCTCATTGGCCGCGTTAACTCTAGGGGAGTAGAAATAAACTTCCAGGGCGTTGAAACCTCGACAATCTTTGTACTTCTTGTTACTTTATCTTACAGCAACACATCTTCATTATACTGACAGCAATAAACGTGTGCGCTGCCTGCTTCTCGCCACCGTTACACTGAACAGTCTCGTGGCTGCTAAAAGCGCAGCAGACTAATAATGACCTGTTGACCACATCACTACCTTACAAGTTCCACTATGTAAATAGGTCCCTTTTATCCATGTTTTTAACCATATTTAACACAAAATATCTGTTTTACTATGCATTTTTATTCTTTATTTATTCTTGTATTTATGTCAAATTATGTATGTATTTATTATCCTACTCATGAATTATACTAACTGATAGTAAAACTGAACTGGCTCTGATGGCAGCTACACTCCCACCAAATCACTTGTGATTTCCCTAATAAACTTAAAATCTAGAAATACAGAACTAAGTATAAGGAAAGGTAGAGAGACCACAAGGCTGCGTTACTCAGCTTCTAGAAGGGTAACTGTCTTATGAATAGGTCTTTCTAGGTAGACTGGTTTGGTGAGTCGTTTTCCTTGGTCATTCAGAGAGGAATCGCTGATAAGCAATTGTACCTTTCTCACACATCCATCATCACTCTGGTACACCGCAGTGACCTTGGCCAGCTTCCATTGATTGTGCGGTGCAGTGTCGTCTTGTACAATCACTATATCATTGATCTTCGCATTTCTCTGTGTCTTATGCCATTTTTGTCTCTGTTGCAGGTTTAACAGGTACTCTTTTTTCCATCTAGACCAGAATTCGTTCGTCAGATATTGCACTCTACACCACCTTTTGCGAAGATAAACGTCTTCCTTCACAAACTCTCCAGGTGGAGGCAAGACTACTGAAGACTTCATCGTCAGGATGTGATTTGGTGTGAGAGGCTGTGGTCCAGTTGGATCGTTAAGTAAGTGTGCTGTTAAAGGCCTGCTGTTTATGATCGCCATAACTTCGTACAGGTAAGTTCGCAAGGAGGAACTGTCCAGTCTTCTGGATGACTGATCCAGGATGGATGTCAGCACACTTCTTATGGTCCTGATTTGCCTTTCCCAGGCTCCGCCCATATGGCTCGCAGCTGGAACGTTCATGACAAACTCACAACCCAGTTGCTTCAGACATTCTTGATCCATCTCCTTTAAAGACTCCTGGAGCTCACGTCTTGCACCAACGAAGTTGGTCCCTTGATCTGATCTAAGTTGACGAACGTTTCCTCGTAGGGCTATAAAGGCATGAAGAGCGTTAATGAAGGCATCAGTCGTCATATCATCAAGTAGCTCTATGTGTAAAGCTCGAGAGCACAGACAGGTGAAGAGCAGACCGTAGCGCTTCAGCTCCTTTCTTCCCTCTTTGATATAAAATGGGCCAAAACAGTCCATCCCGCAATAAGTAAAGGGAGGAGTTGTTTCCATGCGTTCACGGGGTAAGTCAGCCATCTTCTGTTCTTCGGTACACCTTCTGAACTTTCTACACTTGACACACTTGTAGATGTAGGATGACACAGCGTGACTACATCCAATTATCCAAAGATGCCATTGGATCGTAGCTCGTTCATTGTTATGCCACGCCCTTGGTGTTGCACCTTTTGATGATAGTGCTGGATCAGTAACTCTGATATGTGGCTGTTCCTGGGCAGGACTGCTGGATGTCTGACGTGCGGATGCAGAGCAGCCCGTTCTAGCCGTCCTCCCACCCTGATTATACCTTGCTTGTCCAGTTGCTCTTCTGGAACCTTCTCGGCATCTCCGCGAGCTATCGTTTCACTCAGGCAGGTGATATAATCCTTCTGGTATTGATTGTCTCTTGCGAATCTTTTTCCCAAGCACTTAAGACGGTGCTCTGCACATTTCTTGTTGTCTGGTAGACTCGGCCTGTCTTCCTTAAATGGTAAGGGGATTTCGCAGTGGCCATCTGCCTTAATCTTGATTCCTTCCTCCAGTATGGATATGAAGCGAAGGTCCTCCTGAGAGAAGTGAGCATCCTCCACGGTTCTTTCGTTGAATTCAGACTCAAGCACTCTCAACACATCTGGAGGTGTGACTAGCTCCCTGACTTCGGTTCTGCATACATATCGGACTTCACTCGTCAGATTAGTAGGTGACTGAAGACGAGGAGTCACGTCCTTTACAACAACCCTATGGCTGGTTCCAATCGCATCACCATAGTCAACACACGGATCTACACAGCCAACTATGCTCCAGCCGAGGTCTGTTCTTTGGGCAAACGGCTCGTTGTCTTTACCTGTCACCACTTCTCTGGGGAGAAGAGCTTGAGAGCAATTGTACCCGATAAGCAAGGCAACATCACAGTCCTTCAAAGGAGCAATCTCTTCAGCGAGGTATTCCAGGTGAGGCCAAACTCTTGCCGTTTTGGGTGTTGGAATATGACTCGTGTTGGCAGGAATGAATTCCCTTGTGTAGGTGGCTGGGAGAGGGATTTTCTTTGACGTGTAGAAACCTCTGACCTGCAGCCCAGTCAACTTCTGGCTTCGAATGACTGTACCTTTGGATGACATTGTGGAAAGTTTTAACTGCACAGGTTCCTTCTGCGTGTCCAGACCATCTGCTCTTTCTTGCAAGATAAAGGTGGTGTCGCTTTGGTTGTCCAGAAGTGCGTGTACAGAAGTGCGTGTACAAGAACTTCATTCTCTGGGTCGCTTCTTGTGGACAGCCATACAAGAACAACTGTGGATGCATAGGTGTTACTCATGTCTTGCACCACTCGATGAGATGTCACTTCAGTAGAAGTCTCGTTGGTATCTTAAGACTCCTTCCCTTCCCTTGACCTCTCCCTTTCACTGATGTTTTTCCCACTCTCTGTTTGTTTGTCATCCTCTGGTCCTTTCCTCCCATCCTTCTTGGCGCGATCTTCATGTAAACATGTTGGGTGCTTCTTGTTACATGTATCACAAACCCTTCTCCCTTCACAGCTCTTTGAATGGTGACCTGCTTTTAAACATCCGAAGCACAACCTTTTTGTTTTCACAAACTTGACTCGTTCTTCGATTGTCTTGTCCATAAACCTGCGGCATTTGTGTATGCCATGGTTTGGCTATTCACAGAACACGCACCCCTTAACATCGGGTTTCTCTTCAGAGTTGCTTGCTAGCACCTTAGCACCGGCGTTTCTTGTCTTTGGTGTATTCTCCCTCCCACCATCGTTGGACTTCAGGGCGTGAAGTGATGTCACCGGGGAACAAGCTATGTTGGCTTCGTCAGTAACAAACTGACTGAAGCGAGGGAATGCTTTGGTGGCTCGTTGAATCACACTGACCTTTCTGTTCCATCTGGCTGTCAACCAATCAGGAAGCTTGGCGAGCATCCTTTGGTTTTCGCCACAGTCATTTAAGACTTCCAGGTTCTCTATCTGCGTCATTGCTGCTTGACAGCCTCGAAGGAAGTCTGCAAACTCTCTTAGTTCGATGCTGTCCTTGGGTCCTATCTTTGGCCATGACGTGAGCTTATCCCTGAAGGCTTTAGCGATCACGAATGAGCTTCCATACCTTTCCTCCAGGATGTTCAGTGCTGACTGATAGGCTTCATCAGTGCCAATTAAGAAATAACACTCAATAGCCTTCCTTGCCGGTCCGCCAACGTACTTGCGCAGGTAATAGACCTTCTCATTTACCGGAATGTTCTTCCTGCCTATCAATGTTTGAAAGGACATCTTCCAGTCCTTGTACTTTAGTGGGTCTCCACTGAAAACAGAAGGTTCGGGCACTGGGAGACGACTTGTATTGATGGACTCAGCAATTGCTCTTGCAAGTGCAGTAGTACTATCCTCCTGAGTAGAATTAGTAACAGGTTGCCCCCTTGTGGCTGTTTGTGCTATAATAGCAGGACTTGGATTGGATTCAGATGTCTCCAGCTTAGGTTTACAGGCTTGGAGTAACTCTGCTTTCTCTTCTTGGTCAGAGCCTAAATCTTGTTCGTAAACTTGCAGCCGTGCTTTTGCAGCATTCATCTGCTTTACTGTCTCTAAGCGCTCTATCTGCCTGCGCTTCTCTTCTACTGCCTTCTTTCTTTCAGCATTTTCATCTTCTTGTAGTGAAAGCCTTTTTCTGTTCTCAGCTTCAAGAGCTTCAAGCTCCTGTCTCTCGAGTTCCATTTCTTGTAAGACCTCCAAGGTGGCTTTAGTTGCAGCTAGTTCAGCTGCAGCTTCTTGTTGCTTCATAGAAGCCTGGCTTGAATGTCTTGATCTCACCTTTGAGCGAGTTGACCTTAAATCATCTTGGAAGTCGCTATGGGATGTTGTAGCTGAGAAGACAGAATTGGTTTCAATACAGAACGTGTGCTCTTAAAGAAGATTTTTCTCCTCAAGACGTTTGTCTGCATAGTGTAAGATTTGGTTTGAGACAGCATGACGTGTCTACTTGGCGACGGGTCTCTGCATCAGGGGTTGTGTGACGACGCAGGTCTTCATACACGCGCTTTACCTCTGTAGAGGAACTGTGTATCATGTCCATGAGGTCTTGTAAGATCTCACTGGAAAGAGGTCCATTAAGTGTTTTCTTAGCCCCTTTAGCAAGAGCCTTCCATTTGTTATAGAGCATTAAGAAGCACCACTGAAGCCCTTTGATTTTCTCGTCTTGAAGTTCTTGACCTTTTTCAGTGAGCTTCTTTTTTCTTTGACTTCTTAGTTCATCTGCAGCAGCTTGGGTCTCTACCTCTACTACTGGCTTATTTAGAAGGGTAGTGTCTAAAACTACATTATCTGGGGTTTGAGACTGCTGCTTTAACTCTAGAGTTTCACCACTACTGTCTAGCTCCTTGGCTCCACTCTCTAACTCAGCCATTTCTAGTATAGTTAGAACTTACTATTTCTTTTATGCTTAGTCGCTTGAAACTCAAATGTAGGCCTAATTAATTTAGTTTATTTACCTATCCTAATTATAACTAGCCTAATGACCTAAATTATCCTAAACACTTTCAACTCAAATAGCATATTTTCCCTCACAATGAACCTTAAAACACTCAGTAATTACCGTATATAGATAATGCTTAACCTTCTGTGTTAGTCTCTTTGAATGTAATTTACACTTCAAACTTGCTTACTGTTTGTTATAACTATGGTAGGATTAACATCTTAACTTCAATGACATGCACATATAATACCAACACATTCACACGTTAGCTCTTATAGAGTCCCTTTTAAGCAATAGATGAGGCTAAACCAATCCTTTACATTTTACTTGTTTTAACTGTGTTACTTCTTAATGGCTTAACCACAGAATGCTCCTAAACTCTTCTTGTTGCTTGCTTAGGTTACTGGTGTATGCACAGTCCTTATCTCTCTGAAGCTAGAGTTCGATGAGACTCTGATCAACTTGCTTGTAGCTCTGTCGACGGCAGGCGACCTCTTTCATCTCTTCACCTCATGTCGATCAGCGTGAGTTCTCACATGTAGCTCCCCCAGGTCAAGTATCACACACGAGCACAAGGTGTTCTTTATATACGGGCATTTATTGCTTGTATGCCTTCAAGCCTTAGCCGTGAGAACTGAATGAAAGAAATAAAAGGATAAAATGAGTATCAAATAAAATAATTCTCATAGAGAACAACAAAGAATCAATAATCATGACACAGCACAATAATTAAAGCTAACATTAAATCGCCTCAGGGCTGATACACATAATGCAACTAGCAAACTTGCTAACATTGGAATTGCTAGCTACTCATAGCACAACATAGGCTAGCTGTTACATCTCTAGCATAACCCATCAAATTAGCGCACAAAACATGGCTAGACAAGTCTACAAATGCATACCTCATTGGCCACGTTAACTCTAGGGGAGTAGAAATAAACTTCCAGGGCGTTGAAACCTCGACAATCTTTGTACTTCTTGTTACTTTATCTTAGAGCAACACATCTTCATTATACTGACAGCAATAAACGTGTGCGCTGCCTGCTTCTCGCCACCGTTACACTGAACAGTCTCGTGGCTGCTAAAAGCGCAGCAGACTAAATGACCTGTTGACCACATCACTACCTTACAAGTTCCACTATGTAAATAGGTCCCTTTTATCCATGTTTTTAACCATATTTAACACAAAATATCTGTTTTACTATGCATTTTTATTCTTTATTTATTCTTGTATTTATGTCAAATTATTTATGTATTTATTATCCTACTCATGAATTATACTAACTGATAGTAAAACTGAACTGGCTCTGATGGCAGCTACAACAATCATTGGCACCAACCAGGCACTTGTCAACAATTGAATAAATGTCAGGAATATCACAAGACGATGTGATGAGAACATTAAACCATCCATCAACAGCAAATACCATATCAGTCCTCGGGTGCCCTGAGGTGCTTCCCCGTCTAGGAGCGCGTCATCATCGCCTGTGCGCGCTGTGCGTCCTTCCACCTCGGCACGCGTGCGGAGAGCGCAGCGGCGCACCGGTGGTCAATTAGCTGCCCAAGAGGAGTCTCCGCTGAGCATTCTTCGCCAGATTGTGCCATCTAGTTCTGACGGTACCTAGAAGAAAGTTAGACTAACCTACCTCGCTGTGCTACCTGTACCTGCCGTTATAACCCCGTGCCTCTCCTTAGTAGCCTATCACTGTGCAATGGACAGCTCCACACACCCTCCATTCTCTATAGCCCTGTCCGGACGGGATTAGCATTGCCCGACCACGTCAGTAATGTCATTTTTACTAAAGCACCCCAGTCATTTTAAGGACAGACATTTCAGGACAAATCTGGCTGGAATGAGACTTTCTCTTTATTACTCCGACAAACGAGGGACAGGCCCGGCGAGTGCCGCCCCACTATTTGCCATTTAGAATACCAGCAATAACGCACAGCATAAGAAAACAACAGTAACACCACAAAGTCAAGTCTATTGCAACCAGCGTTTTAACGACATACGAGAATAGAATATGGTTAGAAGTATTAGGCTATTGCTTATTGCAAGCAGTCTTGTGAATGTTTGGACTGAACTGGGCTTTAGAATAGCAGACTACCTATTATTCTTCATTTATATGCGTAATGTCTAATTTGCATATAACAACAATCAAATGTAGGCTATAGTTGTATTATAATATTTCGTTTCTGTAGACTATTCTATGTGAACTTTAACATAAAATCTATGCACATAGGGCCTATAGGGCCTACTTGAATAAAAATAGGCTATATGAATTAGTTCCTGCGCGCACAAATGCTCTTCGTTTGATGACCATGGGGAGAGAAGCTAGAGCGTATAGGCCTATTCGTGACAGAGGATTGCCATATTGCGTATTGTTATAGTGAAACGAATATTGCCTCCGAAAGACATCCCACTCTGGGGCCTCATTTATCAAAGAGCGTGTAAATTCCGGTGTAAAAGAGGGCGTACGACGAAAACGCGGAAAATGCGAAATGTAGCGTACGACGAGAATATATACACGCTTTTCGGATCTATCAAAAAGGTCGTACGCCCTTTTCTGCACGAGAAATCCGAGACTGGCGGGGAAGAGAGCGTACGCGCACGCGCCCCGTGTTCCGCCCTCGCCACGCCCTAATCCAACCATATATGGTCAAAACCATGAGTGGCCAAACGTGGTTTCCCGGAAGGAACCGGCTTAAAAAGGTAGCGTGGAGCACCCAGGCGGGACAATGAAACATGGAACGAAGAGCTAAGAAGAGGAACTTCTCGGAGACGGAGGTGCATGTGCTAGTTGGTGAGGTCCACGCGAGGAAGGCAATCCTCTTCGGAAGGTATTAATAGCCTACCTTTGTCTGTTTGCTCCTACAGCTTAGTAGCCTACTTTAGCTACGTTTTGTGCATCTAGGATTTGGCATACACGGACATACTGTAACATGTGGCTGTGAGGAAAGAAAACATTCTGTGGTAGGCTATGATTAAATTAGGACCAAAAACAGGGAACAATAACGCAGATGACCACTTCATAATGTTAGAACACATTAAACATTTTCCCCTCTGGGAAATTAAGACTCATCTAAATCACCCGGTAAATCACAGCATTTATTTGACTGCCAACAGAAAAACATATCAAATGAATATGGCTGCACAATGAAATGTTTAATGCATAATCAAGTTCACAGACAAACTCAAAGAAAATGATTGAAATTGTTTCTCCAGACTCTGACGTGGGGTCGGACTCAGAGGAGGGGGAGTCTGCAGTGGTCCTTGACCTGACGGTCGTGCCCCCGCGAGTTGTAGCCTCCACCTCCAGCGCCACGACCTCCACCTTCTTATCAGCTTTGAATATATATCTTGGCAAACATAACACGGGATGATGTACAAGGAGGGGACAGATACCTAGTGAAAGTACTATTGGTTGCTAGTAAAAAGACAATAACGAGGGCTTGGTATAAGGTGGAACGCCCAACCAAGGAGCAGTGGCTGGGTGTTGTGGAGGAGATGTATGTTAGGGAGAGGTTCACGCATGCATTGAGGATGCAGGAAGGAAAGTTTGAAGGGAGATGGGAAAAATGGATGGATTATAGAAGGAAGTGTGATGATACCACTAATATTAAAATTGTCATATTTGAGTAAGAAAAAAAAGCTGCATGGATGGATGTACCCATAAGCTGTTATTGTAGGTTTTTATGTTTTATTGTATTGTCGTTGTATGGATGGAAAATGCTAATAAAGATTAAAAGTAAATAAGACAAAGAATATGTATCTTGGCTATGGACACACCAACAAGCCAGCCGTCACGCGCAGCGCCTGCCTCCAGTCTAGCCCCTACCCTGCTGTGCGCCAGGATGAATGAGTCATGCGTGGAGCCAGGCCACCGTGCCACTACACTTGTGATGAGCATGTCACATATGATTTGGGTATTTCTAGTGTGCACATTTTAGCGATTCACATAGACGTATTCATTCACTGATGGTGCCCTTATGTGGGTACAGTCGCCATCGCCGTCACCTCTTTGGAGTTCTATCTCGGCCAGTAGGCCGAGTAGCGCCGGATTCATTTAGGCTCGCATTACGCACAGGAGGACTGTCATTTATATGCTTACCAAAGAGCAAACAGGTCCACATGATCACATATTAATGACAATCTAATTGGTCAATTATTGCCGTTTGATGGAGTGCCTGCATTAGGTGTGTGACATATAGCGCGGAAAGGTTTTGGACAGCGCATAGGTTCAGTTTGGGGAACAAATCCATATCGGACCATGAATGAGCCGGTTAGAGGACACGTCTAATCTTGCATTGCGATATATGTTGGTGCTGAATTGGGCTATTAGCCTACATGATTGTGCGTTCATGAACTGTCGCTCTTATTCTCTCCGTCAAACATAGTAATTCACCGACGCACCACCTGCGTCGCCAGTTCCCCCTGTGTTCAAAGAGGGCGTAGAACACCGTGTAAATCGGTACGACAACTTGAGAGGTGTCGTACAAAAGCGCGGAGAAAGGCGACTAAATTTCCGCCCTTTCGGCTTGATAAATCGCAATGTGGGGGGGGCAAATGGCGTACGCCTGAAATCGCGAAAAAGACCGTGTAAAAGAAGGCGTACCTCAATGATAAATGAGGCCCCTGGACTACCTGGCTAATTCAGGTTGCCTCAGACCTTTGACAACTGTTGCAGACAAGGACCTCTTGGTCCAGGATATCGTCATGTTCCAGGTGGTCCACAGACTCAGTGGTCCTTTCAAGCGGTATTTAATAGAATTTGCTCCCATTGATTCTTCCTTACCATGTGTTACTCATATACAGCCTGTTCCCTGCATGTCAATTACAATTTCTGGTGTCAACATAACCTCTTGAAAATGTTGTTAATGTGGGTTGGGTTCTTAGATTTCAAGATGGACTGAAAACTCTTGGAGTTCTGGAGAAGATCCAACAGTACCCTGAAGCCTTCAGACCCCTGATATGTCATGCACCGAGCCCACTCAATGCCGATAAGGTGGAGTCTCTTTTGCACAGATCATACGAAGCATTCAAGGAAAACATCGACTTTGCTTTAGCCAACACACATGGTTTTGGGATGGCTTAAAGGAGTGATTAAGGTACTGTTTCTCTATCTATCGACCGGTCTGTCTATACAATTTTTTCTATCTTTAGTTCTTTGAAAGGGAAGCTGGCGTTTACTTTTAAACCGTTATGTGCGTTTTCTGCACTTTAAACGTCTACTACAGCCCAGCAGTTTTCATACTAAGATAATAAGTTTAGTCGGGTACAACAGCCAAGCATTTCAAATGCAATTTATTTTTTACATTTAAGATTTTACATCTTTTTTTCACGAATATCTCTGTTGTAAAACATGTGAAAGGCGTAAAAATAAATCTATGCCAAAGTTTCCATCTCTTTCTAATGGGTCAACAGTCTCTTGAATCAGATTCATAGTTGTCTCATTTATGAAGACGTTATTCACTGGAACAACAACATTATTTCTAGTCTCCAACTCAGGCAGAGGTCCATCCTGATCTATACCGAAATCCTGGTCTACTTCAAATATGTCATTAATCACTGTATTTACTCCTGCATTGTTGAGAACTCCCTGCTGCCACAATTGAAGAGGTGTGTGTCCGCCTTGGGTTGAAAGTCCATGATGATTCCATTGGTTCCGAAATTCAGTGACTGACCTTTGAACTCTTGGGATGTATATATAATGGAGACAAAAAAGATCGAGCTCGTTCATAGAATCCAGGGGCCTCATTTATCATTGAGGTACGCCTTCTTTTACACGGTCTTTTTCGCGAGTTCAGGCGTACGCCATTTGCCCCCCCCACATTGCGATTTATCAAGCCGAAAGGGCGAAAATTTAGTCGCCTTTCTCCGCGCTTTTGTAGGACACCTCTCAACTTGTCCTACCGATTTACACGGTGTTCTACGCCCTCTTTGAACACAGGGGGAACTGGCGACGCAGGTGGTGCGTCGGTGAATTACTATGTTTGACGGAGAGAATAAGAGCGACAGTTCATGAACGCACAATCATGTAGGCTAATAGCCCAATTCAGCACAAACATATATCGCAATGCAAGATTAGACGTGTCCTCTAACCGGCTCATTCATGGTCCGATATGGATTTGTTCCCCAAACTGAACCTATGCGCTGTCCAAAACCTTTCCGCGCTATATGTCACACACCTAATGCAGGCACTCCATCAAACGGCAATAATTGACCAATTAGATTGTCATTAATATGTGATCATGTGGACCTGTTTGCTCTTTGGTAAGCATATAAATGACAGTCCTCCTGTGCGTAATGCGAGCCTAAATGAATCCGGCGCTACTCGGCCTACTGGCCGATAGAACTCCAAAGAGGTGACGGCGATGGCGACTGCACCCACATAAGGGCACCATCAGTGAATGAATACGTCTATGTGAATCGCTAAAATGTGCACACTAGAAATACCCAAATCATATGTGACATGCTCATCACAAGTGTAGTGGCACGGTGGCCTGGCTCCACGCATGACTCATTCATCCTGGCGCACAGCAGGGTAGGGGCTAGACTGGAGGCAGGCGCTGCGCGTGACGGCTGGCTTGTTGGTGTGTCCATAGCCAAGATACATATTCTTTGTCTTATTTACTTTTAATCTTTATTAGCATTTTCCATCCATACAACGACAATACAATAAAACATAAAAACCTACAATAACAGCTTATGGGTACATCCATCCATGCAGCTTTTTTTTCTTACTCAAATATGACAATTTTAATATTAGTGGTATCATCACACTTCCTTCTATAATCCATCCATTTTTCCCATCTCCCTTCAAACTTTCCTTCCTGCATCCTCAATGCATGCGTGAACCTCTCCCTAACATACATCTCCTCCACAACACCCAGCCACTGCTCCTTGGTTGGGCGTTCCACCTTATACCAAGCCCTCGTTATTGTCTTTTTACTAGCAACCAATAGTACTTTCACTAGGTATCTGTCCCCTCCTTGTACATCATCCCGTGTTATGTTTGCCAAGATATATATTCAAAGCTGATAAGAAGGTGGAGGTCGTGGCGCTGGATGTAGAGGCTACAACTCGCGGGGGCACGACCGTCAGGTCAAGGACCACTGCAGACTCCCCCTCCTCTGAGTCCCACCCCACGTCAGAGTCTGGAGAAACAATTTCAATCATTTTCTTTGAGTTTGTCTGTGAACTTGATTATGCATTAAACATTTCATTGTGCAGCCATATTCATTTGATATGTTTTTCTGTTGGCAGTCAAATAAATGCTGTGATTTACCGGGTGATTTAGATGAGTCTTAATTTCCCAGAGGGGAAAATGTTTAATGTGTTCTAACATTATGAAGTGGTCATCTGCGTTATTGTTCCCTGTTTTTGGTCCTAATTTAATCATAGCCTACCTCACAGCCACATGTTACAGTATGTCCGTGTATGCCAAATCCTAGATGCACAAAACGTAGCTAAAGTAGGCTACTAAGCTGTAGGAGCAAACAGACAAAGGTAGGCTATTAATACCTTCCGAAGAGGATTGTCTTCCTCGCGTGGACCTCACCAACTAGCACATGCACCTCCGTCTCCGAGAAGTTCCTCTTCTTAGCTCTTCGTTCCATGTTTCATTGTCCCGCCTGGGTGCTCCACGCTACCTTTTTAAGCCGGTTCCTTCCGGGAAACCACGTTTGGCCACTCATGGTTTTGACCATATATGGTTGGATTAGGGCGTGGCGAGGGCGGAACACGGGGCGCGTGCGCGTACGCTCTCTTACCCGACAGTCTCGGATTTCTCGTGCAGAAAAGGGCATACGACATTTTTGATAGATCCGAAAAGCGTGTAAATATTCTCGTCGTACGCTACATTTCGCATTTTCCGCGTTTTCGTCGTACGCCCTCTTTTACACCAGAATTTACACGCTCTTTGATAAATGAGGCCCCAGGATTCCCTGCTCCTCCATGAAGGTAAACAAGTTGATGTAGTGTGATGACACGACTCGATTAAGCTCTGCCCATAACCTCTCAATCCTTTGGTTGTGGACACTGCGACCTGTGATGATGCTATTTCTGTTTAGTCCTCTTCTCTGCAGCATAAAGTGGGCAACACCAGTGTTCTCCATTCCGTGGTCGCATCGCACTCTTGAGGGCAATCCAAACTGGTGTACACCAGTACTAAACAATGATAATACAGTTGCAGCTCTGTTGTTGTTCTCGCAACTGAGATATATGATGGTCCTACTAAAGCCATCAACGCAGCCATGGAACACCATGCTCCACCTCACAAGCTTATGGTTTCCATCTATGTGCCTGTTAAAATATAATTAGAGCAATCAATATTTTGTTAGTAGAAAGTAGCCTACAGATTGGAGAGACTGCCGCAATAGCGCCGCATTATATAATAATCGTGCATTATGTAGGCTAATGTAATAAATTTTCACTTCATTATGTAATAACGCCGCATTTTGTAATCTGCCGCATTATGTAATAACATTCTTGAACGCAATATGTAATAAACTTTGACGCATTTGGAATAGGTTGTTACATATTGCATCGGTTATTACAGAATGCGGGTGAAAAAGTAATAATTTGGTGCATTATGTAATAAACCACCAAAATGTATGTATTTATTAGAAGAAAAAACACCAGAACAACATTGACTTTAAGCATTCCAGCATTAATCATAACTAGGGATTACTTTATTTGAAAAACTATTAGGATGTTTCATTGGTCAAAATTAAATCAAATAGACTTAACTGTTCATTATGATAGAGAATGTGTTTGAAAGCTCATAGAGAGGGACACGGAACATGGGATGGCATAGACTACAGTGGTGGGCCTATCTGCCTCACCAGGCTATCTTGTTCGTTCAGTTTTAAAGAATCAATTAATCAGTATTGCCCATATGTGATTTTGTTTTCGTAACTGTAGCCTATAGGCACACTCAATGGATCAGATTAAAGATTCGCCTACGAGTGAATGAGCTGACGTGTCATCTTTCCATAAGGCGCGGGCACTGCGTCTCCGATTAGGCTATTGTCCGTAAATAGATTTTAGCCTATAAATGCTTAGCCTACAAGTGTCTAAAGTTTAGTTTTCAATGTCCTAAACAAGCAACATGAGGCCTAGTAGCCTATGATATAGAAGGGATGCGCAACTCACAGCGGTAACGCGTTATGAGTGGCAAGACTCTGGCACCGCGTTGTGCCAAAAAACCCAAAAACATCTGGAGCTGTTGCGCATGTACAAAAACCGCATTAATAACCAAGGCAGTAACAACTTACAAAATGCGTCAAAGTTTATTACATATTGCGTTCACGAATGTTATTACATAATGCGGCAGATTATTACAAACTGCGGTGTTATTACATAATGAAGTGACAATTTATTACATTATTGGGCTACTTAATGCACGATTATTACATAATGTACATAATGAGGTGCTACAGAGAGAAATGGGCAATTAGATGTGTAAATATCTGTAACTTAGGCCTAGCGGAAAAAGAATAGAGAAGCACACCATGATGTGGTTACATGTTGCACAAATTCTACTTACCATAATTGGTTTGGTGTTTGAACATTGTAAATCCGTCTACGTATGGCATGGCGACGTCTAAAGGACCGTCCAATAGGGTCCACCTCCTGTAGACTTTGCCTGACACGCCAACGTTGAATTCGTATTCCACGTGATCTGAGGCTCCCAAGCACATATGTTTCACCTGCATTTAGTGTTGTTCTGAAGAATTCCACTTATAACACTGTTCAGGGCATGATTGCTCATCACAGCATATGCTAACGGCTGGACTCCAAGACGTAGTCTGTGAAGTGTCCGTCGACTGATCCCTAAGCATGAAGAAATTCTCTGCCAGTTCATTCCAAGGGACAAACAGTGAGTTATCTGCTCCAAGGACATACTGTACCGAGGACGGCCAGGACGACCAGTTGAAGTTGTTGGGGGAACCAGGGCATAGGTGACTTGAATGGATCTCTGTCTCATTTCATAATCACTTACCAAAGAGTAAAAACATCTGTACAAGGCCTCTAATGTTATTACATATTGCCTATTACCTGGCTCTTCAGTAAATCTTGAAACAGACAAAAATGCAGAAATGGTCCGTGTGTGATCATCAAGCTCCCTGAATAGTCTCTCCTGGCCCGTGCAGTCTCCTGATCTTTGAATTTCCTCAATACAGTGCAATGCACTATTAAAGCAATCTACAATATCCTCTTCATTGCCTATTACCTCAATAAAAAACAAAGCCTGAACATGAAAAATGAATAAAATGGTACGGATATCCATGACTATGAGAATCCTGTGTTCCTAGGGTTAGGGTTAGTTAGTTCCTTGTTCGCGCGCCTTGCGTTACCTGCACCATTGGCGACGTCACAGTTGCGTCACTGCAGTTGCGTGCGCACGCAGAGTGGTGGTGGCAGAAAAGCGGAACCGGGGGGCGTCTACGCGTTTCGCAACCTAGTTTAGCGATAACACCATTGAGTTAAAGGGTTGGCGATGCTTTGCTATCTTGCTATATTGTTAAATATATTCAAGATCATTCAAATAAAAACAATATTGTGTATGTTTTTAATTTATACCTATATCAGCCGCCAACTGTTCAATGAACGGCTATAGGGAATGCGCAGTTTCGCGCTATGTACAGCCTATTATATGCACAGTTTCGCGCAATGTAGGCTATTATAAATAAGTATTATTCCATATGTCTTCCAGTATATGTCCAAACAGCCACCGGCGGCACCCCTTGCAGTGTCCACAGAAGAACACCCCCCAAAAAATACCTGCATGGTGAAGACAAGCTGCAGCAAGAACAGAACTGTCTACCAATGCACGAAGTGCACCAAAGCTGTCTGTGGCAGTTGCACTGCCAAGGTGCAGAGGATATGTGCGAAGTGTATTTGAGCTGCCGCCTCAACCGCTCGTAAGAGCAGAGCGCATCAAGTCGTGTATAGCCTACAACTAGTGGCCCATAGCCAATAAAACGGCTTATTGTCATAGCCTATATCAACTAGATAATTAGATAATTATTAATTTCATTAGATAATTATTAAACATCTAAGTTCTATGCTGCATCTGTGATCACAAGACGCATAGGCCTAGCCTACCGTAAAAAGCGATCCGTTCTCATATATTAACTTGGATGATTATTAATTAGATAATTATTATGTATCTACGTTCTATGCTGCATCTGTAGGCCTACAGTAGGCTAGGCTTCTGTTTTATTTGGATCCTTGGCCAAAATGCTGTTCTTGTAGGCTAGCCGTTTCATCGTTCATCCTTTTGTGAAGTGTAGGCTATACTGTTATATTGTTAAATTGTGAAAATAACGTGTTATTTTATTGCCATATAGTCATTGTGTTAGTAGTATGAAAGGACAAAATTAAGCCTTGAGTTGTACAGTACAATCCTAAGACCGTATATATATACAAAAAACGATGCGTTCTTAGGCATTCATCGGCTACTGGTCGATATATATAGTGAGCCGCGGCGGTTCTAGTGTTAATGTTATTTAATTGCGCCCTCTTCTTCTACGGGGGTTTTTTGCATTTTTATTTTCATTTTCACGAGAAGCGCCACCATATTGGGAGTCAGCAGCTCGACCTGCTGACTCCCAATATTCGCAAAACAAAACTGAATGGAAACGTGCGTACATTCGCATTTTCTTTTGCGGATTTTCATAAAATTTGCGTAAAATTTTCGATACATTTGGATGGAAACCCAGCTAGTGGCTGCTGCTGACGCCCCCGTCCATTTACCACCAGCTGCTAGTGCAGTGCGTCAGCAGAATCCAGCTACCTTCTTCACTGTGCCTGAGGACAGGAGTGGAGAGGCATCCAAAAGGGGCGGTGTTTTAGTACACCAGCCCACCTCTGACACTGCCCTCACCACTGACCCACTCCTTCACACCACCCCTCTGCCTCCTGCTACGGCCCTCCTTGTGCCTCCGGTTCCTCCAGCTCCCCAAGACCACAGCCTGGAGGAGGAGGAGGAAAAAGATGGAAGAGGCCCAGGCCACCCAGACATCAGTCAAAAGGCCTATGAGGCATATAAATGCAGAAACTGGCATTACATAATACATTTAACAAATATAAAGCCTATATGAAAATGAATATAAGATTAAGTTTGAGTTTCAATTTTGTAATTGTCACATACATTATAAAATGCAAGTATAAGTTGTAAACTGTACCAAAAATATTGTACCAAAAAATTAGGAAGTAAGGCAACAGCCTAAAATAATACTGCAATACTGAAAGATTTACAGTGATTAGTGATTGAGATCAGAGTAGGCCTACTAGACTATCTGGCAATTTACTATCTGTTCAATTGTCTATTGTATAGGCACAGTGTTCAATTGTTCAAGTGTTGGTCAGGTGTGAGTTCAGGTGTACAGTAGTACAAAGTCAGTTGTCTACTTTAGACATGGTGCAAGGTGTTCATTGTGATCAAGTGTACAACATAGTAATAATAACAGTACCCAGCTCAATATTCAATGCACAGTTCAATACTCAAGGTAATAACAACAGACTAGACTCAGTACTCAATATTCAAACAATGCAGTCTGTTCAAGTGTCAGCAGTTCAGTAGCCTGATGGCTTGTGGGTAGAGGCCGTCTGAACCTGCTGGTTTGGTAGGGGAGTGAAAAGACTGGCTGGGATGTGTATTTCTCCTGCAGTGCTGTCCTGAGGATCTGCAGTGAATCTACAAACTAACAGTCTTGTTCTGAGCTGCTGTGGAGTTTGGTGAGGAACATGTGACATATCATCCCTCATCATAACAGAACTCTCTTATATTCTCAAAGAGAAACCTCTGCCAGGCCATGTCCAGTCCAGGTGGGGCTTGTACAACACAAGACGACCTGGGGGGCAGGAAATGAGGCTTGCGCAGCATCTGAAACTCGACTGCTGATGCATCAGTGTTCTTTGGCCACAACCACACCGGGTGTCTCAGCATCAAAACTGCAATAGAATAGAATAAAGTACATTAAAATATTACCTACAGTTACTGGCAAGTTTAAAGTTGTTTTCTTCATATACTCAATAACAATGCACCATCATTATCAGTAATGAAAATATTAGGCTTACAGCCAACTCATTTTTGCGTAATAAAATAAGACAAAAGGGCATAGAATAGAATAAAATATAATAAAAGTAAAAAAAAGTTTTTAAAAAAAAGTATGCAGTGCAACATAAATGTAGATAGATTTAAAGTAAAGTGGCAAAAGTGACCAAGGTGCTGTGTGCAACTGCACGTGCATACACGGTGGGCGTGTAAGTCTTAAAGTCAGTGGTTTAAGAGGGATGGCTTGCAGTTAAAAGCTGTCTCTGAACCTGTTGGTTCGGGGTCTGACGCTCCTGTACCCCTTGCCAGACGGTAGGAGTGTGAACAGATTGTGACCGGGATGGCTGGGGTCGGAGAGGATCCGCTGGGCCTTCCTCCTGCAGCGCTGGCTGTAGAGGTCCTGGATGGCTGGCAGCTCAGTCCTGGTGATGTGCTGAGCTGATTTGACCACCCTCCTCTGCAGAGCTTTGCGGTCGAGGGCGGTGCAGCTGCTGTACCAGGCCGAGATACCATCAGTCAGGATAGTCTCGATGGTGTAGAGGTTGGTGAGTATCCTGGAGTCCATGCCAAACCTCTTCAGGTGCCGGAGGAAGAAAAACTGCTGTCTCACTGCCTTCATGACCACGCCTGTGTGGTGTGACCAGCTCAGATCCTCGCTGATGTTGATTCCCAGGAACCTGAAGCAGCTGACCCTCTCCACTGCTGTTAGCTCGATGTGGATGGGCGTGTGCACCCCACCCTGCAGCCTCCTGTAATCCACGGTCATTGGTCTTGTTGACGTTGAGCAGGAGTTTGTTCTGACTCCACAATGCCAGTGCTCTCACCTCTGCTCTGTAGGCTGACTCATCACCGTCCGATGATGGTGTTTTCGTCAGCACTCCATAATGATAAAATACTACTGTACTGTGTTGATTAAATAGACTAAACTAATACTGTAGTTACCTGAAGGGCTGTCCCTCATGACCCCAGCAATGTCAGACAGAATGTGGACCTTTCTTCCTTTCTCGTGGTTGTCCAGTTCTGGCAGGCTTCTATGGCCTGGAGCTCGTTTTTTCTGATCCTGCAACCACAAAAAAACAAGGGTGTCCGACTAACTTACCATACTCTCGCTCATTCTGTTTCTCTAGGTAGCTAATGTTTCTGTTTCTCTCTATGAGCTCCATAGCTAGACATTAGCTGCCTTGTTCGCTAGTTTAGAAACAAAGGGACAGCTCACTAGCTAGCTCTGTCCCTTTGGTAGGCAGTTGGCTCGCTGGCTAACAAAGGCTAGCCCTGCTATCTAGCATGATCCTGGTCCTGATCCTGATCTTACTGTCTAATAATGGATCATAGGGAAAGAGCTAACTAACGTCAACTAGCCCTGTGTCTTTATCATGAACTAGCCAGCAAGGCAGCTGGCTAACAAAGGCACTAGCACTAACAACTGCTAACTAGTGTATTCCTGCATTGATGGCTAGTATAGGAACAAAGGAATATAGCTAATTAAAGTTAACGTTCGCTAGCTCTGTTGATCATCTCCTCCTATCATAACCTAGCTAGCGTTAGTTCAGGATAAGAGAACAGAGCTAGCTAACGTTAGCCAACGCTAGCGCCGGCTGACGCTAGCTGGCTAACAAAGGCGCTAGCATTAACGTAATGTAAACAACAACAACAATTGTGTGTGTGAGGCAACTGTGTGTGAGAGGCAATTGTTTGTGTGAGAGGCAACTTTGTGTATGTGAGGCAACTTTGTGTATGTGAGAGCCAATATATGTGTGTGTGAGAGGCAACTTTGTGAATGTGAGAGGCAACATTGTGTATGTGAGAGGCAACTTTGTGAATGTGAGAGGCAACATTGTGTATGTGAGAGCCAATATATGTGTGTGAGAGGCAACTTTGTGAATGTGAGAGGCAACTTTGTGTATGTGAGAGCCAATATATGTGTGTGTGAGAGGCAACTTTGTGTATGTGAGAGCCAATATATGTGTGTGTGAGAGGCAACTTTGTGAATGTGAGAGGCAACTTTGTGTATGTGAGAGCCAATATATGTGTGTGTGAGAGGCAACTTTGTGAATGTGAGAGGCAACTTTGTGTATGTGAGAGGCAACTTTGTGTATGTGAGAGCCAATATATGTGTGTGTGAGAGGCAACTGTGTGTATGTGAGAGCCAATATACATGTGTGTGCGAGGTAAGTATGAATTATGGCCTATACGGCCCCTCATATTATTTCTATAGCGCCCTTCACAGCACGGATGCACAGAGTGCTTTACAGTAATACATTAAAATCAAAGGCAATACAACACGAGACAAAATTAAAACGACACAGAACAGAAAAAACAACATTGCGAGCAGCAAGGAGTTATAGATGGCCGAAGGCCTGCCTGAACATGTGTGTCTTAAGAAGTTTTTTGAACATGAGTTCAGTGGATGGCTCTCTCAGGGCCTGGGGAAGAACGTTCCAGAGTCTTGGCGCCACCGCCTCAAATGCTCTGTCACCCTGGGTTTTTAGTCTGGTCCGGGGCACCGCCAGAAGACCCTGGTCGGATGACCTCAGAGACCGACTCAGAGAGTGAGGGTGTAAAAGTTCTGAGATGTAGGCCGGGGTCCGTCCGTGAAGAGCTCTGTGGGTGAACACCAGGACTTTGAACTGGATCTGGAGGTGAACTGGGAGCCAGTGCAGGGAGGCCAGGATGGGGGTGATGTGGCATGTCTTCTTTGACCTAGTGAGTAGTCTTGCAGCGGCGTTTTGGACTAGCTGAAGTTGTCCCACAGAGGATTTGTTGAGGCAGGTAAACAGTGAATTACAGTAGTCAAGTCGTGATGAAATAAATGCTTGGACAGACATTTCTAATTCAGTATGTGATACTGAATGGACCGGAGTTTGGCAATATTTCTGAGGTGGAAAAAACAGGAATGCGGTAGGGACTTGACATGTCTGTCCAAGTGCATAGCTTGATCACAGAAGACACCCAGGTTTCTAACAGAGGGCATAACATTTCCCTTGAGGGACCCCATGTGGTTTACCACTGTAGCGGCAGTCTTGTCATTCACAACGATCAGCACTTCAGTCTTGGAGGCGTTCAATTGCAAGCAGTTATCTGCCATCCATTGGTCAATGACCGACAGACAGTCATGTGTGTGTTGTGGATGTGTTGTGGATGTGTTGTAGAGAGATATGAGTCTCCCAAGACCCAGAGTTAAGCCCCTTTCTGTCTTTTAGAGAGGGAGGTTGTTGCCCAAAGATAGATGATGTATGTATGTGTGTGTGTGTGTGTGTGTGTGTGTGTTTGCATGTGTGTGTGTGTGCGTGTGTGTGTGTGTGTGTGTGTGTTGGTGAGGAGCACAGAGAGGATGTGAGAGGGGAGTAACCATGAAGATATCTCTCAGTGTCTGAGACTTAGAGGACTGGATTACCCCCACTGACCTCGGCGTGAAGACATATCCATTATACACACACACACACACAAACACACACACATGCAAACACACGCACACACACACATACACAGACACACACACACACAAACACACAGACACACATACACACACACAAACAGATACACACACACGCACACACACGCACACACGCACACACACAAACACACACACACGCACACACAAACACACACACACATACACAAACACACACGCACACACATATGCACACACAGACACGCACACACACACACACACACAAACACACACACTCATGCACACACACACCAACACACACACAAACACACACCCACGCGCACACACACACACAAACCCACGCACACACACACACATGCATTCACACACATGCATTCACACACGCACACACAAACACACACCCACGCACACACACAAACACACACATGCACACACACACACAAACACACACACACACACATGCATACACACACCCACGCACACACACACACACACACACACACACACATGCATTCACACACATACATTCACACACACACACACACGCACACACACGCACACACACACACACGCACACACACACACACACACCCAGCAGGGGGGCTAGGGGCTAGGGAAGTCTGTGGAAGGTTCCGGGCTGGTGGTCAGTCTCTGAGGCCTCCTGGTGTAAACACTGTTAAACCATCACATGATGTCATCACCGGACCACCATCCCTCACAGCATCACCCAGAAAGACGAGACGGCTTATATCAACTCAGAGAGAGATGGAGGGATGGAGAGAGGGGGATGGAAGAGAGAGAGAGAGGGAGAGAGAGAGAGAGAGAGAGAGAGAGAGAGAGGGAGAGAGAGAGAGAGAGGAGCAGAGAGAATAGGGAACACAAGGATCCCCATAGCAGCCCAGAGGAATGGTGTTGTTGTAGGGAGGAGGGGGGGGGGTCTGTTCAGGAGGGGGCTGGATGGTCGAGTGGCTCCCAGGCCCGGAGGAGAGGAGGAAGAGAAAGGGAGGAGGTGGAGGACAAGGAGGAGGTGGAGGAGGAGGATTTGGCTTAAAATGGTGCCCATTCTGTTGAGGTCGGGTCTCTACGGGGATGTGGTCTGTTGCCAAGCAGTGAGACATGAGTGACAGTTGATTCAGGTATCTGGAGGTCACATGTGAGAGGAGGAGACGGGGGAGGAGAGGAGAGGAGGAGAGAGGGAGGAGAGGAGAGATGGAGGAGAGGAGAGGAGGGAGGAGAGGAGGGAGGAGAGTTGGAGGAGAGGAGGGAGGAGAGATGGAGGAGAGAGGGAGGAGAGAGAGGAGGGAGGAGAGGAGGGAGGAGAGAGGGAGGGCAGAATGAAGAAGGAGAGGGGGAGAGAGCAGAACAAGAGAAGGGGGCAGAGAAGGGGAGGAATGCTTCAGATCGGGCCTTCTCTCGCTCTGTCTCTCTCCATCCCTCGCTCCCTCCCTCTCTCTCTCACTCCTCCATCCCTCCCTCCCTCTTTCTCTCACTCCTCCATCCCTCTCTCTCTCACTCCTCCATCCATCCCTTTTTCTCTCACTCCTCCATCCCTCCCTCCCTCTCTCTATCACTCCTCCATCCCTCCCTCTCTCACTCCTCCATCCTTCCCTCCCTCTCTCCCTCACTCCTCCAACCCTCCCCCCCTCTCTCTCTCACTCCTCTATCCCTCCCTCCCTCTTTCTCTCACTCCTCCATCCCTCCCTCTCTCTCTCACTCCTCCATCCCTCCCTCCCTCTCTCTCACTCCTCCATCCATCCCTCCCCTCTCTCTCACTCCTCCATCCCTCCCTCCCTCTTTCTCTCACTCCTCCATCCCTCCCTCCCTCTCTCTCTCACTCCTCCATCCCTCCCTCCCTCTCTCTCTCTCACTCCTCCATCCCTCCCTCCCTCTCTCTCTCACTCCTCCATCCCTCCCTCCCTCTCTCTCTCTCTCACTCCTCCATCCCTCCCTCCCTCTTTCTCTCACTCCTCCATCCCTCCCTCCCTCTCTCTCTCACTCCTCCATCCCTCCATTCAGTTGGTTAATTGAAGCCCCTCTCTGGTTAGGGATGATGTAACCTAGATAAAGAAGTGTTCTCCAGTGTTGTCACCCTGCACACACACACACACACACACACACACACATGCATGCATGCACATGCACACACACACACATGCACACACGCATGCTCACACACACACACACACACACACACACACACACACACACACACACACACACACACACACACACACACACACACACACACACCACACACCACACACACACAGACAAAGACATGATACATAGTTTAGTTTTAAGGTGGTCTGATAATCCCAGAAGTGAGTGCTCAGAGAGTAGTTGTAAATCCCTTAATGTGGTTCGGCTCATTGTTGAGGCAGTAATCTCTAGAATTCTAGATCTGGAAAGGATTTCGGTCTTCTTTTGAGGTGGGGAAACTAATAATCCTTTAAAAGTGCCCTGGCCCGCCCCCATCCCTCTCTCCATAGTCCTGTCTCAAACACACATCCTAATCTGCCTGTCGTCCCTCTCAAGTTTACCTCCGGGCAGGGCAGAGGTCAGGGTTGAAGCATTGACAGACCAGCTATTGTAAACAGAGAGAACACAAGTGGATGGTTTAGAGTGGACGCCTGATCCACACAGGAGTCTGGCGAGGTGGCTGGAGGTGGGGAGTGATTATCACCACTGATGTGACTAACGCCTCCAACCCCCCTCCACCCCTCCCCCCACCCCCCTCACCCCTCTCCACCCCCCCACATGTCTCCCCTGTCCCTCTCCCCTCTCCACCCCCCCACATGTCTCCCCTGTTCCTCTCTCTCCCTCACTCTTTCTTCCTCGATAGATGCTCTCTCTCGCTCTCTTTCTCTCTCTCCATGTCTCTCCCTTTCTCTCTGATCTTCCTCTCTCCCTCTCTCCATGTCTCTCACTTTCTCTCTGCTCTTCCTCCCTCTCTCTTTCTCTCTCTCTCTCTCTCTCTCTCTCTCTCTCTCTCTCATTTCAATTCAATTCAATGGCTTTATTGGCATGACAGTTCTGAAAACAATTTTGCCAAAGCATCAAAGTAATATTAAAGCTGCTACGCAGCGATGAGGCGGGGCCAGGCAATTTCCAACAAGTTTAGGAGCAATAAGCGAGAGAACAGGAAGACAACAAGAAAGTTGACATTCCAATGTTCATTTTGTACATTCGTATCGTATCGTAAAACGATTTTGATAATTCAACAATCTGTTCAATGAGTTTGTGAATTACAGTCTGAAGATCCAGTTTAGCAAGTTTGGTGTTAATTGATTGAAAAATGTGGGATGAGATATGTTTATTAATTTTTACAGGTTTTGTTTGCTTTTCTTCATAATTGAACATTAACTTCAGCAGCTGTGTACTCAGTCAGTTGCCAATCAATCGATTTAGTCATTGTAATCCTCAGCGGGGGTTGGGTAGGGTTGCCAACAGCGATGTCTCCGATTCGTGGAGCTTGCGTTGGATTGTGGGTAATGTAGTTTTCTCTGTATGAAGTGTTGGTTTCAGAGGACAGAATTAAACATATTTTTAAAAATTCAATTTTTGAGATAAAATTCTGAAAAAAATCACAATACATCTTGGATATGTGGCCAATGTTGTCACTTTTTATGAGGATGATCAGACATTGATTTGGCGAGAATTAATAGGAACTGTATACAGAACTGTTAACAGTAAAAAAATGTGATGTGCTGTGGGCTCAATTTTTCATATTTCAAAAATCTGTGAGCATTGTTTGGTAAGGACAGTCTGAAGATACAGTATATACATTTTTGTGTCAATTGACCAAAAAATGTGGGAGGATATAGGTTTGATAGGTTTTACAGTTTATGAAAAATTCAGAGTGATGGACTTCAAACTTCCTGCAAGGTCAGAGCGTATGAAAGTTTTGTCTCACTTGGGACGACATTGACATGGTGGTTTTACCGTGATAGCACCTATGGCTGATTTGTTATGATTTTTTTAAGTTTTAAACTTTAGACTGTTGCTGTAGTGTTTATTGACCTACAATGCAGGTTGAGGACTTTGGGTATAGTACTGGAGCTATGTGCAAAGTTTGGTGATTTTTTGTCCACGGGAAGTCAGACTTCAGTGGAAGATGGAGAATAATAATAATAATAGTAATAATAATAATATAGACAATAGGGTTCCGGGAGCTATGCTGCCTGGCCCCTAAATATTGGAAAAAAGCTACGGTATATATGAACCACGACGGTTAAGTATTGTAGCCCTAGTTCTATGAGTGGAGCGAAGCCCCATAGGGCAAGCTCCTTATTGGCTTAACCAATCATACTGTAGCTAGCTACATTGACTGATGAAAAAAACTGTACACGCACTTGTGACCAATTAGACCAGGTGCACCACTATAAAAGTGTACCAAGAAAACGCAACTGCTCCTCGCCCAAACTTTCAGCGAGCATACTGGGGTTCAGCCAGGTCGGTGTCCTGTGGGGCTTCGCTTCACTCATAGAACAAGGGATACGTAGCCGTCGCTGGATATCCTGGAGCACTGCCCCACAGGGCAAGCTAGAGGAGCTACACGACCGCACCATACGCTCTAACTTAGCCTGTCAACAAAAGTGCAAGACCAAGGCCAGCAGAATCCTGAGTGGACTGGTCTCTCTGCTCAGCTCAGGGAAGAGATACCGTTCACTGATGGCTAAAACGGAGAGACTTCCCCCAGGACATCCTGTACCTAAATGGCACTGACTAAGCATTATTTGTTCTCCGAGTAACAGCACTTATATATATATATATATATAAACTGAAATAACCCTCTGACATCATGAATGTATATTGTTTCTGTCTGTTATTGCTTTTGTCTGTTGTTGTGTCAGTTTTGTTGTGTGTGTATACCTACTATGGAGCCGACTGTTACATTTCACTACATTGTATTATGTATGTGACGAATAAACTGTGTCTGAAAAACCGGCCAACCAGGTCACAAGCCAGGGCTCTAAGTGAATGACCATACTGAAGGTTGGTCCAGCCCAAACACTGGCCCCTCCCCGCCACACTCAGCTGATCCCAGCTGAGGGCAAGGAAGGCCTGTGAGGGGAGAGCCGGACTGGGAGCGGTTACACACCGTAACATCACCCGCCCCAGCCCCACCCACACCCAAAAAGAGACAGCTCACCCACAGTCCTGTCCATGGCCAAAGACCCATCATGTCCGATGCTGACCCGCTGGCAGCTGAATAGACGACGCCACAGAGACAGACAACATGCACAAAAGATAGTAGCCGACAAAAGGAGACGGTGACGACCAAGTCACTGCCATGCAAATGTCCGCCACAGGCACTCCATTAAACAGGGTGACCGACGTGGCCACGCCCCTGCTCCATTGGTTCCCCGGGTTCAAACGGAGCTCCACAGAATGCGTTCAAAACCAAACGCAGATCCCATGGTGGTGCTGCAGCTTTATGTACAGGGAAAAGACGGCGCACTGCAGCCAAAAAAACGTTTCATTAGGGAGTTCCCTCAGACACGCGGGAATAGCACACACATACACTTTAACAGTGTATAAACTGTCCTCATGATCCATCAGGGCCCTGTACTATGAAGCTACCTCAACATATCCAGGATAACTTCTCGCTAGCTCGCTCGAGTAAACCAAACAACCGCAATCACGGATAAACGGTACCACGACGGTGGCTATCAACTCGTTAAGTCTACCCAGCTGGTCCAATCTAGCTATGAGCGTGTTTAAGCAGGAAGCATGGCCTTGCTACATTCGTCCATCAAAGGTTGAACTGAACTCTCATCGACCAATCCCCAACTGGCTCGGAGATTGAGTGGTTGTGTGTGGATTAAAATCATCAACGTCTACAAGCCTCCACCCTCACGAATCACCCCAGCGTACCTCCCAGTCTTTCCCCACCCCTGCCTCTATGCTGGCGACTTTAATTGCCAGCACGAGGACTGGGGGTACAGCATCAATACATCCGACGGAGAGAACCTGGCTGCTTGGGCAGCTAACAACAGCCTGGCCCTGCTGTACGATCCCAAGGGCGCAGCCAGCTTTGTCTCAGGTTGCTGGAAAACTGGGACGAATCCTGACTTGGCATTCGCGAGTGTCTGCGTTGATAACCGGCTCCCTGATAGACACGTGCTAGGAAAGTTCCCCCAACATCGACCATCGCTGATTACCATGCCTAAACTTGTGGACCTCATCCCGTGCGAGCCGATGAAGCGATGGAACTACCGAAAGGCCAACTGGAAACACTACCGCCTCCTTGCCTACTGTATAGATCCACGGGTGCCTCCCACCACCGAACACCAACAACGTGGACGAGGCGTACCGGGAACTCTGCGGCATACTGGTGAAAGCGGCCAAAAAATCCATCCCACGCGGACATTGCAACAGCTATAAATCGTGCTGGGATGCAGAGTGTGAGAGTCTCTACTGTGCCTTCCTCCGGGCCCCCCAGGAGCTGAGTCAGACAGACTTGCCTCAGCCTTGCTGTCAAGACTCAGCCGAAGGAGACAAGAGCACTGGGAAGAGGCCATTAACTCCATCGACTTCTCACACTCCAGCCGCAAGGCATGGAGCATCCTAACAACCTCACTGGTAGGTCTAGACACTCCCCCTGTCACAGCCCCATCTCTGCAAACAAAATCGCACACATTCTATTTTCTTTTGGTTGCCATGATTTTTTGTCATCCTTTTTCAGTTGCCAATTTGTAGTCCCTGAGCCTGTACTTGGTTAAGATCTGTCTCTGCTTTCTATCTCTGACAGAAGAGAGATATTCTGCCAATTTATAATCTATTTTCCGGGCCATATAACATTCTAATCTACTTTGGCTTTTAGTTTCTTCTTAGTTCCAAATAGGTTTCTTTGCGTTATAATTAGGTTTTCTCTCTCTCTCTCTCTCTCTATATATATATATATCCCTCTCTCACTCTTTCTCTCTCTCTCTCCCACTCTGCTTGTTCTCAAATCAAATCAAATCAAACTTTATTTGTATAGCACATTTCATACACAGAGGCAACACAATGCGCTTTACAGAGAGCAATGGGGGGGTGGGGGGTGGTCATAGGTCCCAACCCTACATATGCCAGAGGGAAGCAAAAGACCAGTTCATCCAGGGGCCAGAAAAGTGAGCTGTAAAAATTCTTCCCTGACCTCTCTCAACAAGATGATCAAACAAGCTCCTGGAAAATGTTTGTCTATTGGCTAAGAACATTTACAGAGCAGTAAACATGGGCTAAATACTTCATAAGAGAGACATGACTAACAGGAGAGTATACAAATAGTTACTTTGTATAAACTACAGAGATGTTGTCTACATAGTAGACCATTATGCATTAGCTATCCCTGGAGCCCATGATAGGATATTTTTAGGTGATAGAAGCAGGGTATTTTTAGGTGATAGAAGCAGGGTATTTTTAGGTGATAGAAGCAGGGTATTTTTAGGTGATAGAAGCAGGGTATTTTTAGGTGATAGAAGCAGGGTATTTTTAGGTGATAGAAGCAAGGTATTTTTAGGTGATAGAAGCAGGGTATCCGCAGACTGTTTTTATGCTCCCAAGGTGCTTTGCTATTTGTACATTTTTTATCCTGCACCTGTGCACTAACGTGGATGTGCATGCACCATTGGACTACATAGGATATTTGAGTGGATCACATAACAAAGCACAATAAGCACTTTGCATTCTCTATGAGCCTGTCTGCTGAGTAAACTAGGTACAGGTAGGCCTATAGCCGCTAAGCAGAAGTGGGGAAATTCTATCGGACTCAGGGTGGTCTGCAGGTGACAGAGGGCCATCCACTGGACCTGGTTAGAAGATAGGAGGGAGAGACACTAGGGAGAGGGGAGGCAGGAAAGGGTTAGTAGCATGCAGAGCCACAAAATGAACACCGATTCTCACCAAACCATGCCAGTCGCTGGGCAACAAGCATCTGTGTATACATCTATATATACACACAGTGCATAAAGGATATACCCCAGTGTAGCTGATGGACTGGAAGGATTCACTAGCAGGCTGGAGGTTGCCTTTCTGTGTCTCTACGTCCTGGCTAGTGACTGTAGGCTAGACTGAAAAGGTAAATCTTGCTTCTCGTTCTCTTTCTCTTCTTTCTCTTTCCTTCTCCTTCTCCCCTCTTTCTCTCTCCCTCTCTCTCCCCTGCTCCCTGACCTCCTGGTCCCAGGGAACTCTACACCAGCAGGAGCCTCTGTGGTTTTAACCCCTGACCCCTCGACCCCGGTTTGGTTACCAGCTTAGTTACCGCTCAGGTCAGCCGCCTGTGGAACGACAGGATACCGGTGGTAGTTGTAGCGACACACACACACACAAACGCACACACACTCACACACACACACACACACACACACACACACACACACACACACACACACACACGCACCCACATACATGCAGACACAATCCTAGTAGTAAATGCTATAGCTAGAGCCCATGAGCGTCCTGCCTGAAGGATGACCCTTCTGAAAGCTGCTCAGACATCTCATTTTCTCCCCCTAGAGTTTCCCATATCTCCAGCGTGGCTCCGGGGGGTGGACAGGGCTGTATGGGGCTAGTGGTTTCAGGCTCCTGACCAGACCATGATGGGGGGGGGGGGGGGGGGGGGTGGACAGGGCTGTATGGGGCTAGAGGTTTCAGGCTCCTGACCAGGCTTGTGGTTGCTCTGGGGGGTGGGGGGTGGACAGGGCTGTATGGAGCTAGTGGTTTCAGGCTCCTGACCAGACCGTGATGGGGGGGGGGGGCTGTATGGGGCTAGTGGTTTCAGGCTCCTGACCAGGCTTGTGGTTGCTCTGGGGGGAAGTAGACAGAGCTGTATGGGTCTAGAGTGGTTTCCAGGCTCCTGACCAGGCTTGTGGTTGTACTGGGGGGTAACGTCCAGGGCTTTATCTATCCTCTGGCACTGAGAGCCAGGACCAAGAGACGGGGAGATAGCCTTCACTTTTTATCCCCACAGACTCTGGAATACTCTGGAATAACCAAGAAACGGCTGAAACTGTGGATTTTGTTGGTTGTTGTTGTTGTTGTTTTTGTGAGGATGCTTGGTTTTTCTTTTTCTGCTCAATATTTTTTATTTACAACACAACATGACAACAAGCAGGACATGACATCACCCAACACACAACAGAAAGACAAAAGAGCTAACATCATGATCACCACAGACCGAGTCAACATCATGATCACCACAGACCGACAAACACCAACACAGGAAACAAACAAACAGGGAGACGTGGAAGAGGAAAAAAACACAGCACGTCATAACCTTCACCCATCAACCCTCACCCTAACTCTCACCCTCACCCCAGCCTAACCCTCAACCTAACTCTCACCCCAACCTAACCCTCACCCCAGCCTAACCCTCACCCTAACTCTCACCCTCACCCCAACCTAACCCTCATCCTTACTCTCATCCTCACCCCAACCTAACCCTCACCCTAACTCTCATCCTCACCCCAACCTAACCCTCACCCTAACTCTCACCCTCACCCCAACCTAACCCTCACCCTAACTCTCATCCTCACCCCAACCTAACCCTCACCCTAACTCTAACCCTCACCCCAACCTAACCCTCACCCTAACTCTCACCCTCACCCCAACCTAACCCTCACCCTAACTCTCACTCTCACCTTCACCCCAACATAACCCTCACCCTAACTCTCACCCTCACCCCAACCTAACCCTCACCCTAACCCTCACCCCAACCTAACCCTCACCCTAACTCTCACCCTCACCCCAACCTAACCCTCACCCTAACGCTCACTCTCACCCTCACCCCAACCTAACCCTCACCCTAACTCTCACCCTCACCCCAACCTAACCCTAACCCTAACCCTCATACTCACCCTCACCCTAACCCTCACCCTAACCCTCATCCTCACCCTAACCCACTCCCCCACACAGAGCTGACACTCATAAATTCCCCCTTAGTACAAGTGAATCAGAATCCGAATGTGTTTATTAGGTGGGCTAGCTTGTAGAAGCTAGCCCAACTTGTAATATTCCCACTCTTTTTTTCTTTCTTTCTTACTTATAGTTCTCCCCAGTTTTTTGGCCCTTAACAACTTCTTCATACTTTGTGCTAGAAACTTCATTCAAACTTTAAAATGTTCATGATGTTTAGCTGTTTCTTATTCAGATTTTTAATATTTTTTATAGTTTTTTAGTAATTTAATTTTTAATCATAATTTTTGTGCCATTGAAACTGCTGGTGGAATGTTCAGTACCATTATGTTTTTAGAGTGGTGGCAGCTGTTTCTTTGAAAATATTCACACATTTTGTAAACTGCTGGCACTCCTACAGTTTTGACAGCTCACACATATGTTCACACAACTGTGCTGATTCGTACAATGTATCTAAGCTGTGTGACCTATAGTTTTCGCTGTATGACAATTTGTTCGGCAACTGCGCTCCCCATTGAAACGTATGGTGCCGCACTCTAACTCTTGAGCTGCTAATTTTGCATTTTTACCCTTTTTCTAACTTGTCGCCATGGCTACAGTTTTTAAGCTACACAGATATATATACATGAAAATGTTAAGCAAGTTCCCAGGATTCCTACGGCGTCAATATCTAAGCTGTAACATTTATAGTTTTTGAGAGAGAGAGCTGTCTGAATCCGGCATGCCTTTACATTGAGGTGAATGAAGGGCTGGTCAGTGTCAGTTGGGATTTGAATTTGGGGACACGAGCAGGATCTCTTAAAGGTACAGGCACACTTTTATGACTACAGTGGTAGCATCACACCACAGACCACACACCTCCCCTGAGTGTGGTAGAGACACACGGTCTTCACTGATGAAGGCAGGTGGGTGGCCCAGAGAGGGCTACACTGTCCACGACCTGCTATGACATGAGGGGCCGCAGTCTCGCCATCATGCCACTAACCATGCCACAGACCCATCAACTCAGCCTTTGAGTGAGCTAGAGACACATGGTCTTCGCCGGTGGGCTCATGGAGATTGTTTGGAGGTCACTGCACTGAACTCGACCCGCTGTGATCCGAGGGGGCGGAGTCTCGCCACCACGCCACTATCCACGCCACGGGCCCCACAACTCAGCCCCTGAGTGGGCTAGAGACACACAGTCTTCACCGGTGGGGGAAAGTGGTTGGCCCAGAGAGGGGTACACTGTCCATGACCGGCTCTGACCTGAGGGGGCAGAGTCTCTCCGCCACGCCACTGCCCACGCTACAGACGCCACAATTCAGCCCCTGAGTGGGCTAGAGACGCACGGTCTTTGCCGGTGGGTGCATGGACATTGCCTGGTCCGTAGTAGTACTAGCGGTAGCTGTTACATACAGCTGCAGCAGCTAGCCCACTTCACATTTTCTCCAGGAAATGTATTTTCTTGTTGCTATTGTACTTTTACATACTGTACATATGATTTTTTTTTCTGACACTGTGGTGCTTATAACAAAACAACAATGGACAAGTGCAAGGACAGAACAGGACTCATGAAGTGAAAGTCTCTCCAAGGGCATCATACTTTTCAAACCATGTGCTGGTACATGGAGGACATGAGCTGATACATGGAGGACATGAGCTGATACATGGAGGACATGAGCTGATACATGGAGGCATACTTTTAAGTGTCTGTTTCCCTTTGATGTTACATTATTCACGTCACAGTGGACACAGTGGATTGGATCTATGGGTATTTTATCCCAAGCTGTTTTATGATCTCTTCTTGTATAGATGTAGCCGGGCTTCGCCAGACCTAATTCGCAAAAATGCGAAGGGTCTGGAAACTCACAGTTTCTTTCCAATTCCCAATGAGCGTTACTAGCAAGCGTAGATCAAAATGCCTCGACGCAATTGGATAGACCTACAACCAATCAGAGAAAATGGGTCGAGCGGGTCGTCCAATGATCTTAGGCTCGGCAGTTCGAATCCCAGCTCCTCCTGTCCACATGTCGAAGTGTCCTTGGGCAAGACACTGAACCCCAAATTGCTCCCAATGAGCAGGATAGCACCTCACATGGCAGCTGTGTGTGAGTGGGTGAATGAGAGGCCATTGTAAAGCGCTTTGGATAAAAGCACTATACAGTATAAGTGCAGTCCATTTACCATTTGACCAAGGCTAATCTATGCATCCCTGGGGAGTCTAAGCCAATGGCTCCATGTACTTTAGTGTGGGGAATGAAGTGTGTGTGTGTGTGTGTATGCATTTGTGTGTGTACGTGCGAGTGTGTGCGCGCGTGTGTGTGTGTTGGCCTGTGTGTGTCTTGGCCAGGGGCTTGGCGTACTCTGTTTCTGTGGGCAGTAATGAAGGGTTACAGCAGCTCTGACTCTGATGGGGGCCAGACAAGTACAGGGCCTCAGATCTCTGCTACCTTAACACCACATTGCTCCTCTAGGGTGACTCCTCCAGGGCTGACTCCTCCAGGGCAGGGACAGGGACAGGGACAGGGACGGAGACAGAGACAGAGACAGAGACAGAGACAGAGACAGAGACAGAGACAGAGACAGAGACAGAGACAGGGACGGAGACAGGGACGGAGACGGAGACAGGGACAGGGACAGAGAGACTCAGAGAGATAGAGACAGACACTGAGAGACAGAGACAGACTGAACATCAGCTGCATGCATTACTGAGTGACAGGATGATTCCCCTGAGAAGCCCCTTCCTCCTCTGAAGGCTTAGTGAGGCCAGGGCCCAGACTGTGAGGCCAGGGCCCAGACTGTGAGGCCAGGGCCCATACTGTGAGGCCAGGGCCCAGACTGTGAGGCCAGAGCCCAGACTGTAAAGCCAGGCAGGAGAGTCACGCTGGGCTTGGCCCTGGGACATGACCTCTGAGGGCAACCTGGAGGGACAGCGGCTCCATTAAGCTTGTCTGTTATCTCCATGTCAGTGGGAAGAGCATGTGCTGTGGTTGAGTGTGTGGGTTTATGGTCAAAGCTGCGCCACGGCAAAGCCACGACGCTGTTATTCCCACGCCATGCTTTTGACATGCAACTGATTTTACACAAAACTGAAATGAGACTTGTTTGTTATTCGTTTTAAATCAATGAAGCAAAAAATGTACTGAACGAAAAGGCCAGTTATTAAAGGATTAAAACTTTGTATTAGAATGAAATAGCCTGCACGTGTGAGTCATGGAGGCTGCATCCTCAAATGATTTCCTCATTCAGTTTTCCCTGTTTATATGTAATGTAAAAACACCAGATGTCTATGTCCATGCATTAGATAGGCTATTTCCAGGGTTTGTTGTGTCAAGAAATATCAGCATATATCCTACTGGGCAATGGCCTACCATGAAATGCAAATAATCAGAGGCTTTCATGGATATCAAATATCTAATATTATCTAATAATATTCTATCTAAACAAATTAACAATTGACAAGCATAAATGTTTTTGCCTCTGGCAAGGGAGGTCTATTTCCAGCGTCTGCTTTTAAGTAGAATTAAACCTTTTTCGATGGGACAGGGAAACAGGCCTAAAGGAAAGAACTGATTATCATTTTGTGAGCGCAAAATGTATTATGACTCAGCAGCAAACCGTGAAAATGTTGGACAGACAGAAATAGTGCAGTAGCTGTGGGTGTGAATTGTATTGCAGAAATAACCACCAAGGGAAACTGCTGGGTTTGTTCTCATAACTTAAGTGATGTGTCATCAAAACACAGTCTACTGTACATGCGGTAGAAAATATACATTCTTTCTATTCCTTCAAATATTCGAATCTTGACTACCCATATAGTGAACTACAGTATATATGGAACGATTAAATGGTTTCTGGACCCTACACTGAACCTCATTGCGTCAGATACAGTATTCATGAACACAAGCAAGCAGTATGCGCCCAGTATCATGTAAACAAACCGAGCACTGATGGCAGCGGGTTGAACTGTCAGGTAGTATTCAGTTTTCATGTTCACTTTTGAATGTTAATTCACAAATAAATTGTTGAAATTCTAATGATGTGCAAGTGTGGTTTTGTCAACTATGGTGCTGTCTGCTAATAGCAAGCTGTAAAGTGGCACAATAAGACCGTGATAGCCATTATCACTAGCTCCCAACTATCAGCAGCTTCCATAACCTGTCGGTGTCACTGTCGGTGGCTAAAGCAGTTAGCTAACGTTACAACGATTCCTGTAGCTATTTTGATGCTTTTGGTTCAACTTCTGTTTCTTAAAGGAGTAGTAAAGGGAAAAATCATGTTTAACCCTGTTTTAAGGTTACTTATGATCATATACAATGGTTCAGATCAAGAAGTTGACAAAACTAGCACTTTTGAGAAAGTTGATAATTGCTCTACCACCGTTTAGGTCATACAATAGATGTGGGTGGGCACCTTGAAAAATCATTCAAAAACATGTTAAACTCTCGATTTCAAAGGCAATTATCAGACTTTCTCAAAAGTGCTAGTTTTGTCAACCTTTTGATCTGAACCATTGTATATGATCATAAGTAACCTTAAAACAGGGCTAAACATGATTTTTCTCTTTACTACTCCTTTAAGGGATACTGGCAAGTCCCATTAACCCCTCGTGCTTCCACCATCTCAGCATTCATAACACTCGATGCTTTCCTGCAGTACAATGTTCTGGCTTTTGGTATGCGTAACGCTCCAGATACCTTCCAAAGGCTGGTTAACCCTGTGTTGTCAGACGTCCCAGATTGCAACGCCTATCTCAGTGACTTGGTTGTGTATACCAACACCTGAGAAGAACACATCAGCACATTAACATCAGTGTTTGATAGGCTTGCATCTGCTTCGTTAACTGTCAACCTTGCAAAATGTAAATTTGGTAAGGCGACAGTCACATATTGAGGAAAGCAGGTTGGGCAAGGTACAGTCAGAGCTCTGGATGTTAAAGTTAAGGCTAAAGCTGACTTTCCTGTGCCTACGACTAAGCGTGAGCTTCGCAGGTTCATAGGCATGGCTGGTTATTATCGTTCCTTCTGTAGGACTTTCACTTCAGTTCTAGCCCCATTAACTAGTCTGCTCCGCTCAGCGCGACAGTTCAGCTGGTCCACTGAGTGTCAACATTCCTTTGAGAGTGCTAAGGCGCTGTTGTGTAGTGCCCCAGTATTAGCTGCTCCAGATTGTGCGCTTCCATTCAAGTTGGAGGTTGACATGAGCGCTCTGGGAGCTGGGGCAGTGTTACTTCAAGAAAGTACCAGCGGACTTGATCACCCCGTCTGTTTCTTTTCTAAAAAGTTTAACAAGACTGAGCTAAACTATTCCACCATAGAGAAGGAAGCCCTTGCTTTATTGTGGGCACGCCAGCATGTCGAAGTGTACGTAGGGTCCAGTTCTGTCCCCGTACTAGTGTACACAGACCAGAACCCCTTGGTGTTCTTGGCGAGAATGTACAATCAGAACCACAGATTGATGCGCTGGGCTCTCGTGATCCAGAACTACAACCTGGAAATAACACACAAGAAGGGTGTTGATAATGTTATGGCAGACGCCTTATCGCGTGCGCATTAGATGCTTGAGGGTGTGTTAGACGTGTTTGATGACTACACTATAGGTGTACAATGTAGTTGTAGTTCAGTTATATCATGCAGTGTGATGCATGTTTCAGGTTTGTGGAAACAAACATGTATATGGCCAATACATGTTTGTTCTTGTTGGTAGGCGTGTTACGTAATACGTACGTATGGGTGTATGTAGGTATGAATGTTCATGTATTGTGTGTATAAATGTACATGTATTGTGTGTGTGTGAGATGGGTGTCGTGTGTCTTTCTGTGTTCTGCTTCTGTTTTTGTCCTAATCAGTCGCCCAGGAAGATTATCCCGAATATCATCCAGAAGATCACCCAGAGGATCACCCAGTAGATCACTCAGTAGATCACCCAGTAGATCACCCAGTAGATCACCCAATCCTGTTGCAGTGCCGGCCTGCAGCTGTCAATCATCCCCACTCACCACTTCCACTCCACCTGCTGTCAATTGCCTGTTCAATCACATGCCCTGCCCCAAACATGTCTATATAAGTTCTCTGTTTGCCACTCTGTCTCTCTCTCTGATTCTCTCCATTTGGTGAGTTCACTGCCGTTTAGTTTAGTTATTCTGTGTTAGTTAGTTGTTTGTATTTCATGTTAGTCCATGGCCTAGGGGTAGTCAGACAGTTTGGCAACATCCGTTCCTCCTAGGTCATGTGACATGTATGTTGGGTTTGGCAGTGCTGTTTTGCAAATGTTAAATATATGAGTTGCAACTCAAAAGTTTACCGATGTTTGGTCTCCAATCATTACACCTCAGCTGCTTGAGATCCTGTTGTTCTGTTATCCGGGTTTTGTTTGTTATTACCACTTAGTTACACACTTATTACACAATCATTACTATGTATTCTGGAGGGTCGTAACAAGGTGAATGGTGAGGGTCGTGGTGAATGGTGAGGGTAGGGGGGAGGGGGGGGGGGGGCATTGGACCTCTGGGAGCAATCTTTGGTAGTCACATAGGAGGATTAGGACTATAGGCACCGCATGGAAATAGGAAATTAGCCTGAGGTGAAGTGTGTGTGGCATGACTGTGTTTCTGCGTGTGTGTGTCTTACAGAGTTTTGTAAAACACACACACACACACCCACACACACAAGCCATGTCAATGTTTGCTTGGACATGGCGCTCGGAGGGGGGTGTTAAGATGGTGATAGGAACCAGGCCCACCACCGGCTTTAGGGGGGCTCTGCTGCTGAGGAGGGGGGCTGGCAGTTGAACAAGGTCCCTTTTTGAACAAGAAAGTTCCAGAAAGTTCCAGTCGGTGGTAGCTGGGGAGGGACTGGGCATGGGGACATCTGGGAGAGGGGTGGAGGAGGAAGAGGAGAAGGAGGAAGCTGGTCGGAGTCGATTAAAGCTTTTAAAGGGATCATTGTGGGCAGGGAGAGGTCAAACCTCTGGCTGGGATTTATAATGGCCTGTAGTAAAAGCAGGATTAAAGGGGCAGTCTGGGTTTCATCAGGAGGGCAGAGGGAGGAAGAGGAGGTACTGACCAGGAGGTGCTATGATAACACCTTCGTATTTATACTGTTAAACCACAGCATTACAGGAGAGGACAGGCATCCCCACCCCCCACAGGAGCAGGGGCAGGAGCTGCGGTAGGAGCAGGGGTAGGGGTAGGAGCAGGAGCAGGGGTAGGGGGAAGGGGTAGGAGCTGGAGCAGCAGTGGGAGCTGGGGTAGGAGTAGGAGCAGGGGTAGGAGCTGGGGTAGGAGTAGGAGCTGGAGCAGGGGTAGGAGCAGGGGTAGAAGCTGGAAAAGGAGCTGGTGCAGGAGGTAAGAGGGGTAGGAGCAGGGGTAGGAGCTGGGGCAGGGGTAGAAGCAGGGGTAGGATCTGGGGCAGGAGCAGGGGTAGAAGCAGGGGTAGGAGCTGGGGCAGGAGCAGGGTAGGATCTGGGGCAGGAGCAGGGGTAGAAGCAGGGGTAGGAGCAGGGGTAGGAGCAGGGGTAGAAGCAGGGGTAGGACCTGGGGCAGGAGCAGGGGTAGAAGCAGGGGTAGGATCTGGGGCAGGAGCATGGGTAGAAGCAGGGGTAAGATCTGGAGCAGGAGCAGGGGTAGGATCTGGGGCAGGAGCAGGGGTAGAAGCAGGGGTAGGAGCTGGGGTAAGATCTGGGGCAGGAGCAGGGGTAGGATCTGGGGCAGGAGCAGGGGTAGGAGCTGTAAGAGCAGGGGTAGGATCTGGGGCAGGAGCAGGGGTAGAAGCAGGGGTAGGAGCTGTAGGAGCAGGGGTAGGGGCTGGGGTGGGGCAGGTGCTCCTGATTCAGGAGCACCTGCAGTCAATACACTGTAGCAACCGTAAATGAAGTGACCCCCGTCTACTGCCCGTCTGTCTGGAGACTCAGGGGCTCTTTAGTCCTTCTCAGGAACTGTGAGTGTGCTGATGACGTAGCATCTGATCCCACAGTCCTTTCTACCAACATAGGACATTTTGACTTAGGACAACTTTGACCAAGTTGGCGGCGCTTGGCGCTCGTATTTAAAAGTGTCAAATAAACATTTCAAGGTAGTTTTGGGGATTTCCGACCAGATGGGACGCTGTCCGCTATGCGGAGTTGTATGGCAGTTGCAGAAGACTACCTCGAAAAATAATGACAATGCCACAAAAAACGACTAAAAAGATCACTTAACGGTAGCGCCAAGCTTTCAAAACCCATCGTTTGTTAGAATAGGCGTTTCTGCTTTGGTGAGTGGCTTTCAAATGTTTATTTTACACTTTTAAATACGAGCGCCAAGCGCCGCCAACTTGCCGACTATTTAAAAGTCAAAATTTCCTATGTTGGTAGAAAGGACTGTTGTAGCAGATGCTATGTCATCAGCGCACTCACAGTTCCTGAGAAGGGCTAGGGGCTCTTATGACTGGTCACAGGCAGAGCTGGAGCATAAGAAGCTGGGTACAGTTAGAACTATAACATATATAACTGGTCACAGGCAGAATATAACGTACTGTAACTCTTGAACAGAGCGCTACAGTGAGCTTTCAGATTTACAGCTGTGGGTCAGAACTGGCCAGGAGAATTATCACACTCTCTTAAACGTTGGTACTTTCCACTTCCACCTCCTCCTCCTCCTCTTCCCCCCTCCCCCTCGCTCCCTGACCCGAACCCGTCCTGCTGGTGGACGTCGGTCAGGTGCTCTCACATCCAGGAAGGCGCAGTAAAGTCAGTAAAGACCCAGGTGTTGGCCACAGAAGGGAAATTGGATTGGACACACTGTAAATCGTTGACGGTGTTTCAGAGAGTGGGAATATGTTATTATGTTACGCACACACACTCACACACACACACACACACACACACACACACTATCTGAATGTTGAAATTGATTGGAATCATGTGGAGAGAGAGAGAGAAACAGAGAGAAGAGAGAGAGAGAGCGGGAGAGAGAGAGAGGGAGGGAGAGAGAAACAGATAAGAGAGAGGAAGAGAGAGGGGGAGGGAGGGAGAAAGAGAGAAATGGAGAGAGAAAGGGAAAGAGAGAAACAGAGAGGGAGAGAGGGGGACAAAGAGAGAGAGGGGGAGGGAGGGAGAAAGAGAGAGATGGAGAGAGAGGGAGAGAGAGATCCCTAAGAAATTCAATTTTTATTTGTCACATACACAATTATATGGAGTACAAAGCGCAGTGAAATACTTAAAATACCCATCCGGCAAACACAAGTTAAGAGAATAAACAAGCAATAGTTTAAAAGATTAGTACACATTATGAGTCCAAAAAGTAAGGTAAGGTAAAAGTAAGTGTGTGAGTAGTGGTAGTAGGGAAGGTAAAGTGTGGGAGTAGTGGTAGTACAGAAGGTAGGGTAGTATGTAAGTAGTGGTAGTAGGGAGGGTAAAGTGTGAGTAGTGGTAGTAGTAGGGAGGGTAGTGTGTGAGTAGTGGTACAGTAGTAGTAGGGAGGGTAGTGTGTGAGTAGTGGTAGTAGGGTAGTGTGTGAGTAGTGGTAGTAGGGAGGGTAGTGTGTGAGTAGTGGTAGTAGGGTAGTGTGTGAGTAGTGGTAGTAGGGTATTGTGTGAGTAGTGGTAGTAGTTAGGGTAGTGTGTGAGTAGTGGTAGTAGGGAGGGTAGTGTGTGAGTAGTGGTAGTAGTAGGGAGGGTAGTGTGTGAGTAGTGGTAGTAGGGAGGGTAGTGTGTGAGTAGTGGTAGTAGGGTAGTGTGTGAGTAGTGGTAGTAGGGTATTGTGTGAGTAGTGGTAGTAGTTAGGGTAGTGTGTGAGTAGTGGTAGTAGGGAGGGTAGTGTGTGAGTAGTGGTAGTAGTAGGGAGGGTAGTGTGTGAGTAGTGGTAGTAGGGAGAGTAGTGTGTAAGTAGTGGTAGTAGGGAGGGTATTGTGTGAGTAGTGGTAGTGGGGAGGGCAGTGTGTGAGTGGTGGTAGTAGGGTAGTGTGTGAGTAGTGGTAGTAGGTAGTGTGTGAGTAGTGGTAGTAGGTAGTGTGTGAGTGGTGGTAGTAGGGTAGTGTGTGAGTAGTGGTAGTAGGGAGGGTAGTGTGTGAGTAGTGGTAGTAGGGAGGGTAGTGTGTGAGTAGTGGTAGTAGATAGGGTAGCGTGTGAGTAGTGGTAGTAGGTAGTGGAGAGTGTGTGAGTAGTGGTAGTAGGTAGTGTAGAGTGTGTGAGTAGTGGTAGTAGGTAGTGGAGAGTATGTGAGTAGTGGTAGTAGGTAGTGGAGAGTGTGTGAGTAGTGGTAGTAGGTAGTGGAGAGTGTGTGAGTAGTGGTAGTATGGAGGGTAGTGTGTGAGTAGTGGTAGTAGGTAGTGTAGAGTG
>NC_140244.1:16619982-16622482 GCF_949987555.1 Borostomias antarcticus | reverse complement strand
ACAGGAAGCACTCTCCTAAACTTAGTATCAGAACTTAATTAAAACTGTCCAGAAATCTAAACCCATTAGGCTAACCAATTTGGGTTATTTACCGTGCTAACTTAACTTAAAGTATTTTCAGAGCGTAACAGCACTGTCATTCAGTGATAGTCGGGTAGAGAGGCGGGTCGCGCGGAGCGCTCTGGCTGCGGCGCGCGCTCTACCGGGCTTTCTGAGCGAGGGAAGGAGAGCGAGCTGCGTCTCCGCTTCAAATCCCACTCCACCACAGTGGCCAGCCAGCCGGGGAGGGGGAGCGCGTCTGGAGCAAGAGCGGAACAATCAATACAGGGACAAGGCCACAGCAGGTCCGGGAAGTAACTCAGAAGTCAACTCACGGGGGCACGAGTGGTCCTTTCTGAAAACTGAGTTTAGCCTACTGGCATTTAGCAAGACCGAGAGAATTTATATCGCCTAATCAAGCATAATAAGGACTAGTCTATACTACTATTGAAATCGATTTATTGCAAATTTGTTAATTCGTGGAATTTCTTAATTCATTAGCTACTGAAAAAAAGAAGGAGTATTTCCGAGGAGCGATGGTGGAATTAAAACCTTTCTTCACCAAGATGATTTTGGCTGCGCTGCTGCTGGCTGCCGCCTCCGCGTCCAAGCTGAACGTGCCCAGACTCAGGCTAACATACAAAGGTAAGTCATTATAGTTCAGTCTGTTTGATAAAGTATGATGATACGTAGATGGAATAACACTACCCACTTCTATTAAACCGTAAAGTCTGTTTGATAAATTAATAGTTGGCTCGAATACGCATGGCTACTCTTTCTATGAACCCTTTGTCTATTTGATAAATTATGCTTGATTGAGATGGTACAGGCTAATTACACAATTTATATAAAACCCGCTGTTTGACAAATGATGATTGATTCGTGGAGAAAGTAGGCTACACTATTTCCATCCGTCCTGATTCTGTTGCATCAGTTGGCACTAGGCTACCTTCTTTTAAGCTTGTATGGATCTAACTGCACTGGATTGCTGTCTGCGAAATGTAACTATGGAACTGGGTTGTAGAGGAATTTCTTTTTGAGGATTGTTGTTTCATTTTTTAACCATCAGGCGATGTTTTAATAGGTCTATAGGCTAAAGTCGTCTATAAATAGCCCACTGATCGTTTTATTTCGACATTCTGTCCAATTCACCTTTCTCTGTCGATTTACTGTCACCACGATCCACTTTAAAGTCAAGTCATCCTGAAACTAAATGTGTGCGTGCGTGTGCGTGCGTCTGTGTTTGTGTGCCACCCTGCAGGTGGCAGCGCGCGCGCTGGTATTGAGTAGAGATTTGCGCCTTGAACCAAATCCCAGCAGCTGAAATCACTCCACTCAACCTAGATTAGAAATCACTTCACTCAACCTAGATTTCCTTCTGTTTCCTTTTTCCTTTAGCCTCAGCGTCATGTCTGAGGAAATTATGATGCACTGTACTTTATTAGGTTTTTCAAAGAACTTTATTTAGATATCACAAGTTTACCAAAACAAGCAGAAAATTATTTTTGCATTGCACTTCAATAGATATACAATGCACACATACAGTTATAGCCTAGCCTACATATTACTGTAAAACATTATCATATTAAGCACAAGTTCAACAAAAGTTACACAAAAACACACATTGATTTTCACATATAGGGAGAAAAGAAATAGGCCTACAACAGGTCTAGCCTACAGTAGCGGACCCAGACATGTATTTGAACCTATCAGTGTTGCGACCACTACTGCATGTAGGCCTATTATTTCTAAAGTGAGATGTAGCCAAATGATTTTTTAAAATTTGTAATACAAAATCTCAGACGTATTCACTAGGTGTAGTTTCTCATGCATCTTCGTCTTGGAGGGTCTCTCGAGGCAGGGCAACGATGGTGTTATAGGATGATTGTGGACTCTTGCAGGTTATACGAGTGGTTTAGTCCTAGACTCAGCTTCTGTTCGCCCCGGAGTGGTTTTGGCGTGATTACACCTCTTCGCGGTTTGCCCGCTGCGGTCTACCCCCATTCCTGCTAGTAATTAAAGGGATATTCTGGAATTTTTGAACTGGGGCTTCATTTTCGACTTTACCTATGATGTTTTTGCCCGATGTCGATCATTTTCAGTTAATTCCACGCTGTAGTTAGTTCCAATTTCCACTGGTGGATAATGCTAGTGCAACACAATGAAGTCACGTTAGCTTGTCCAAAAAACACCCCCAAACACCCTAGCTTGTCCAAAAAACACCCCCAAACACCCAAGCGCAACCAAAAACCAATTAAATATGAGTAAAGTAGGCTATCTCAAGGATTCTTTTGTGTCTATTTAACATCCGTTTTGAATTCAAACTATCGTGTAATCCGTTCTGATTCTGGCACTAGTATTAGCCACCAGTGGAAATTGGAACGACCCAAAGCTATGGATGGAATTAACTGAAAATTATCTCCATCAGTCAAAAAGCTGATGTCGAATAGCTAAGTCGAAA
>NC_140244.1:16597482-16607482 GCF_949987555.1 Borostomias antarcticus | reverse complement strand
TGATGATGAAGATACTGACGCAGACGGCAAAGCTGAGCTAAGTGATGATGATGAAGATACTGACGCAGAGAGCACAGCTGAGCTACGTGATGATGATGAAGATACTGATGCAGACAGCAAAGCTGAGCTAAGTGATGATGATGAAGATACTGACGCAGAGAGCACAGCTGAGCTACGTGATGATGATGAAAATACTGACGCAGACGGCAAAGCTGAGCTAAGTGATGATGATGAAGATACTGACGCAGAGAGCACAGCTGAGCTACGTGATGATGATGAAGATAATGACGCAGACGGCAAAGCTGAGCTAAGTGATGATGATGAAGATACTGACGCAGAGAGCACAGCTGAGCTACGTGATGATGATGAAGTCGATGACACATCACGATGTATTGAGAACAGGTGTGGTGGTGTGATCTTTCAGCGGGACAACAGGGGTGTGGTTTGTTAGTGTTTGTAAAAGGGACAGATTTTTGTGAAGCATTGTTTTCTGCAGATACGTAGTCTGAGAGTGGGAGAGAGAGAAATAGAGAGAAAGAGAGTAATGGAGAGAGAGACAGAGAGAGAGAGAGAGAGAGAGAGAGAGAGAGAGAGAGAATTCACATCATGAAACAGATTAAATTCCAGATTGTTCCAAATCATGAAACAAACAAAAAAACTCCCATTTGGAACATTGGAACCCTGAAACTAAATGAGAAAACAAACTGAGCTGTTGTCGAACCCTCTGACAAATGACCCACTGGCAGGAAATCTCCTCTCTGTCAGAGATATGAAGCAGAGACAGATCCTGACCACAAACAGGCTAAGTGACCACAACTTGGCTATTGAGAAAGACACACATGAGAAAACCTGTCTGCCCACAGAGCAAAGACTGAGTAGCTACAGAGAGAGAGGGAGGTAGAAACAGAGAGGCTCCTTCTCCTGCCTCGTTAACAACGTGTAAAACACAACACACATTACTTTAAGAGATTCAAATCAATTATTCCATTGTTTGACATGTGTGAAACTCCTAACTGCCCAGGGGAGAGATGCACCCCCCCTAGCCAAGCGCTTAGTAGCCCAGAGACACAGCAGAGGAACCGTGGGGGAGACTCACCACACAGATACACACACAGATACACACACACACACAATCACACACATATACACACACATACATACATACATACATACACACATACACACATACAAACACACACACACACACACACACACACACATACCTACATACACACACATACACATACATACATACATACATACATACATCACATACATACACACATACATACATACATACATACATACATACATACATACATACATACATACATACATACATACAAACATTAAATACACAAACATACTGTTGGAGCTATAATGACAATTTAATTTCAAGAATTTACGAATCCTGAGTTATTTTGTGAATTACATTATTAGGCATATATGAAATGTATTTCTCAATTTGGATTTATGAATGCAAAGCATGGGAAACTTACCTCACACTCACCTGTGCGTGATGGTGGTGACACGCCCCCTGTGCCCCATGCGCACGCTAGCCTACCGTTTCAATGACTGAATGGAAATGTTTGCCAAGCAGGTTAGATGGCGGAGAGCTACAGTTTTCCGACCACATTTCACATGATTGTGATGGATTATCATGAGTCATCAGTATTGCTTGTGATGGATTATCATGAGTCATCAGTATTGATTGTGATGGATTATCATGAGTCATCAGTATTGATTGTGATGGATTATCATGAGTCATCAGTATTGATAGTGATGGATTATCATGAGTCATCAGTATTGATTGTGATGGATTATCATGAGTCATCAGTATTGCTAAACGAAATCCTGCGAAAAGTTTGTTTTGTTTTTTGGAAAAGTCAACCAGAGTTTTTGTTAAATAAATCGCATTTCAGTTTGATCCAACTTCTCTGTGTGTGCTTTCTGGATAATGTGTGTTTGATCTAACTTCTCCGTGCGTGCTTTCTGGATAATGTGTGTTTGATTTAACTTCTCCGTGCGTGCTTTCTGGATAATGTGTGTTTGATCTAACTTCTCCATGCGTGCCTTCTGGATAATGTGTGTTTGATCTAACTTCTCCGTGCGTGCCTTCTGGATAATGTGTGTTTGATCTAACTTCTCTGTGCGTGCTTTCTGGATAATGTGTGTTTGATACAACTTCTCTGTGCGTACTTTCTAGATAATGTGTGTTTGATCTAACTTCTCCGTGCGTGCTTTCTGGATAATGTGTGTTTGATCTAACTTCTCCGTGCGTGCCTTCTGGATAATGTGTGTTTGATACAACTTCTCTGTGCGTGCTTTCTGGATAATGTGTGTTTGATACAACTTCTCTGTGCGTACTTTCTGGATAATGTGTGTTTGATACAACTTCTCTGTGCGTGCTTTCTGGATAATGTGTGTTTGATCTAACTTCTCCGTGCGTGCTTTCTGGATAATGTGTGTTTGATACAACTTCTCTGTGCGTGCTTTCTGGATAATGTGTGTTTGATACAACTTCTCTGTGCGTACTTTCTGGATAATGTGTGTTTGATACAACTTCTCCGTGCGTGCTTTCTGGATAATGTGTGTTTGATACAACTTCTCTGTGCGTGTTTTCTGGATAATGTGTGTCGGCAACTCCCCGCCTAACCTCAAGTGGCTAAATATTTTTTGTTTATAAGGATTAGTCACAACACATACATATGTACAGTACATACAGTAAATACACAAACATAAACATAACACATACAATATACTAAACATAAGTACAGAAAACATGATTGTTTTTCTGATTCTAATCAAACATGTACTATTATGATGATATAGATAGTAAATGTGATTTTGTTTAAGTTACACTAATTGATGTAGTTGTCTTAAGTCATTATTCCACTCTGGATTTAATTGTTCTGACTGAGAATAAATCTGTTTCTGTTGATTACAATCCTATCATTTTGGCAATTCACTGCTATGTAAAAACCTAATATCTCAATTTTGGGACCCCCCCCCCCCCCCTCTACCTCAACTGAAAGCTGGGACCGTTTCCAGCCTGGGAACATCTCAGGGGCCTGAGACCAGTTACATGCATTCTAAACAGCATGTGATTTTATGTACAAAAACATAGAAAGTGGAATGTTGAACAACAGTTTCAACATTCTGAAAACCTGGCATTTTGGAGATTGTTTTGACCCTAAAGCAGCGCTATGCTTGTCTTCGGTTAGGACAACAACGCACCTTTGGAGGAGTGTGGTAAGAAATGCAGACAGAAGAGAGAGAGAGAGGGGGGGGGGGGGGGAGACAGAGGGAGAGAGAGAGAGAGAGAGGGGGGGGGGGAGAGAGGGGGGAGACAGAGACAGAGAGAGAGAGGGGGGGAGGGAGACAGAGAGAGAGGGAGAGGAGGAGGAGTGTGGTAGAAGTGCAGACAGGTAGAGGAGGTGTGGAGTGTGAGTGTGGTTTCCCTGACGAGGTGTTAGATGGCAGCAGTGCTAACAAGCACCAGATTTACTCAATCCTCCTGCATCTCTGTGTGTGTGTGTGTGTGTGTGTGTGTGTGTGTGTGTGTGTGTGTGTGTGTGTGTGTGTGTGTGTGTGTGCGTGCATGCGTGCGTGCGTGCGTGTGTGTGTGAAGGCTGACAGCTTCTGTAGGCTGATAACTCCTGATGGAAACACTGTGAACATTCCTGCTGATGTTTCCAGGCCAACTCAGACATGGTATCTGTCTCTAGGACGATTTATCACTGAAGCTTAAACCAACTGTTGACAGATGTGTCCAACCCAACCCCAGAACCCCAACCCCAGCTCCAACCCCAGAACCCCAACCCCAGCTCCAACCCCAACCCCAGAACCCCACCCCCAGAACCCCACTCCCAATCCCAGAACCCCAACCCCATGTAGTCCCAGTCCCAACTCAGCCCCAGCCCCAACCCCAGCCTTAATACTTGTAAAAGACTTCAAAGAGCTTTCATAAAGCAGCTTATAGTTTGGCCTCTGCTTGAGCCATTGTTTGAGATCAGAGCAGAGTTAAAGAGCTCCTGTTGGTTGATCTGGGTTCAGCTTGGCGCGCTCCTCTCATTAGCAAGTATATGAGGGGAAAAGTAGGGTGAAAGCTTCAACTGCTGCAGTGGTTGCCACTGTTAATTAGGGTGATGTATAGGGTAACTGTGTTTGCGTGTGTGTTTGTTTGTTTGTGTGTGTGTGTGTGTGTGTGCGCGCATGCGTGTGTGTGTGGCTGTGTTTGTGTGTTTTAAGAGAGAGAACAAAGGAGAGAGAGAGAGAGAGAGAGAGAGAGAGAGAGAGAGAGAGGGCAAGAGAGTGAAAGGGATCATTGGTATTCTCAAGCTGTGAATACATGTTATCAGTAGGTGCCGGTATTTTCCATGGAAGGTTTCTCGGTATTGATGTGTAAAACTGGCTGGGTAGACTCCTCCCATTCACACTTCACTCCCTGCCTCGGCTCAATTCATTGTTTTAGGTGACCTGAATTTGAACTGGTTATCTGGGAACTCTTCGAGGTTGAAAGAACTGTGTCTAGAATTCTGTGTGGAAAGAATTAAATCTTGCTCAGTTGATTTATTTTCCCACTCGGCCAAATGTAAAGAATCTGTTTAAATCTACCTTAATTGACCGTCTATTAACAGCCTACTTAAATACCCACATAGTGGAGTCTTTGCACAAGGCATTAGTGATCACTGTCCAACTGCTTGTGTTAGAATGGTCAAGGGTCTTCAATCCAAAGCATGTGGCATTAAGAAGCAGAATTTTAAAGATTTCAAAGTTATTTTTGTGCACGATTTATTTAATGCAGATTTAGAAAGAATCTGCTCTGTTCCGGACTTCAAGCTTTTAATCAATTCTCCTACCTTCTTTATTCTCTGTCTGAGAAACGTGCCCCTATACGAATAACCCTAACCCTAGGATAAAGCATCATAGAATAACCCTAACCCTAACCCTAGGATAAAACATCATTCCAACCCCTGCTTTTCTGCAGAACTGACAGAAGCCCTCCAAGTCAGAGATTTGGCTTGGTCTAAAGCCAGACATACTGACAGCAGGCTGGTTGCATTTCCGACAACTTCAGAATAGATCCATTAGGAAAGCTATCTGATTACTATCTGTCCTGTCTGGCAAGATCCTGAGGAACTGCAGCTAACTTCTGGAGAGCGATGACATCTCTTAAACCCAGGCCTACTTCCTCTAAACACAGGCCTACTTCCTCTAAACACAGGCCTACTTCCTCTAAACCCAGGCCTACTTCCTCTAAACCCTGGTCTACCTCCTCTAAACCCAGGCCTACTTCCTCTAAACCCAGGCGTACTTCCTCTAAACACAGGTCTACTTCCTCTAAACACAGGCCTACTTCCTCTAAACACAGGCCTACTTCTTCTAAACCCAGGCCTACTTCTGCTCTCCCACCGCAGATCTGCCCTCGTCTTTCACGTTTCTCATGTGTGTATGTGTGTGTGTGTGTGTGTGTGTATGTATGTATGTGTGTGTGTATGTATGTATGTATGTATGTATGTGTGTGTATGTATGTGTGTATGTATGTATGCATGTATGTGTGTATGTGTGTATGTATGTATGTATGCACGTATGTACAGGGCTGCCAAGTCTCACGCATTGAGCGTGAGACACGCATTTTAGCCTCTTCTCACGCTCACACGTCACACATAATTCTCACGCGGAGAAATGACCAACCCCTACATACTACAGGCCCGTAGCCAGGGGGGGATCGGGTGGATCAAACGAACCCCGCCTCACGACCAAAGGTGCAGAATTCAGGGCAAAAGTCCCCCCCCCCCGTCAACAACTCGCCCAACAATAAAATGAACGGGGAAGGGGATAAATCTCACTCCAAGTTTTTGGTCAAACTTGGCAGCCCTGGTATGTATGTATGTGTGTGTGTGTGTGTGTATGGATGAAGTACTTTTTTTTTTTCGTTTGTCAAATGTACTGTTATGTGTTGCATATGTGAGCTGTGTCGCAAGACCAATTTCAGCATTGCTGACAATAAAGTTCTATTGTATCGTATCGTATCTGGAGGGATAATGTTCCAGGTCTAAACAACAGATATGTGTGATGTTTTTAACCACCGTTTTATACCTGGACACCTTTTTGATAGATTGTCTGTCTCGCCCAACGTCTGTGGCAGCTTCACACTTAGACCAGTAAGACACATTGACGCTTTTAATGATCTCTCACAATTCAGCACTGTTACGTCCCCTACTCTGACGTAATAAAGGTGTAATAACTAGGGGGGAGAGGGGAACGCAACAGCCTGTGTCTAGACCCACCGGGCCGATGTAACCAGACAGTACTATGGGATAGAGTGCTGTACGGAACCAGGCAGGGAAAACCAAAAGATACCGTTCGTCACAAAAAAAGGATTTATTACCGCCCACAGAACAAATGACAATGAACAGAAACACCACAAGACGACAAAACCACAAAGGGGGAAATAAATGAATTAACAGAGGGCAGGAGATAAGGGAACTAGGGAGAAGGACTGTGAACGGTGCCACTAAGAAGCACAGCCCTACCTTCCCTACACCTCTACCCTATAGACCCTAACACTATCTAACTGAAAACAGAACTAGAGGCCCTAACTAGCCATCTATGTAAGCCTAAACCGGAACCTTACCTACCTGCTACAAAAAGACGTGGCAGCCGCTCACTCTTACCTAGTGTGTTTAACAGAGGGTTACCTACGTGGTGAAAAATGTATACTCCAGGGTATCTTACCTAAAGCCCTTTTCCCAGGAGCGGAAGAACCCAAGGGGAGATAACAAAATCACAGTAAACCCAAACACAACTAGAACTAAGGTAGGTAGGTTGTCAAACAGAAGTAAACAAACAGTAGGCTATACGAAAACTAAGGTCAATCAACATGTCACAATCACATACAACATACCCCTCTGTCTCCCTCTAACAAACAGGGAACACAGACACATATATAGGGGGAAGGCCGCCTGCTGATTGGGCAGGAGATGATTGGGGGAGTTGATTGCTGATGGCAGCCAGGAGGATGGCAGGAGACAATAGCTGAATCCCAAATCGCGCACTTAGGCGAAAGTGCAGAGCACTCGCGGCCTTGTGGCCTTACATGCGCGTTCCCGCTAAGTCCACAAGGGCTCAGGGTAGTCCCAAAACGGAATCGCTAGGTCCACAAGTGCGCCACTGCCGCCATTTTGCGCACTTACCGAAAGTCCGCAATTTCGCGGACTTAGGAGCAGAAAATACCCACAGTCCACCGCGTCTCATGTGACACAGTGCTTGAGTGCATCCGAGTCATGATCCGAGTGCATCACACATAAATTATGACATTTGCCGATAACACAACATTGATCTTGAAATCCACATGCTGCAAACATATCCCACCCAACATAATTTTTTAATTATTATTAAATTAAAACAGACGTCAGTCGGTCAATTTGCAGAGCCGAGCGGAGAGCTGATGAGCGCGTCAGAGCAGCCTCTGTGTGGAGGGACGCGGCAGCCAATGAAAACAAAGTGGGAGGGGCATTGAGCTAAACTGGCTTGGGAATCTTTGCCACGCGGCTGGAAGTGCTGTCCCATTTAATTCACGGCCCTGTACCCTCTGGCCCTTCCAGCTGACGTCAATTAAGTGCTCAGGCCTCAGGCCGCAAGTGCGAGGGGCCGCAAGGGTGGTTTGCGCACTCAGATTGGGATTCAGCTAATGATTGACAGGACGAATGACAAGGGAGGGTGCACACAGCATGGACAGACACCTGGGGGAGACAAATATGAACAGTAACAAAGCACAAGACAGACACAATCCGTAACAAGCACTATGAAATCAAAGAGAAAGGATGATCTTGATCCTTATCTTCTCCGTCTTAGTGCTCATGTGATAGCATGGGCCGTGCAAGGACAGGGTAGGACAGTGTAAGATTAACAAATATAATGCAAAGCTAGCAGTGCATTGGACCTGCTAAAGAGACGGTGCAGTAGTTCAACAATTGCAGGGGGCGGGGAGAGAGTCAGAGGGGAGAGAGTCATAGGGGAGAGAGTCAGAGCAGAGAGAATCAGAGGGGAGAGAGTCAGAGGGGAGAGAGTCAGAGGGGAGAGAGTCAGAGCAGAGAGAATCAGAGGGGAGAGAGTCAGAGGGGAGAGAGTCAGAGGGAGGGAGTCAGAGGGGAGAGAGTCAGAGAGGAGAGAGTCAGAGGGGAGAGAGTCAGAGGGAGAGAGTCAGAGGGAGGGAGTCAGAGGGGAGAGAGTCATAGGGGAGAGAGTCTGAGGGAGGGAGTCAGAGGGGAGAGAGTCAGAGGGGAGAGAGTCAGAGGGGAGAGAGTCATAGGGGAGAGAGTCAGAGGGAGGGAGTCAGAGGGGAGAGAGTCAGAGGGAGAGAGTCAGAGGGGAGAGAGTCAGAGGGAGAGAGTCAGAGGAGAGAGAGTCAGAGGGGAGAGAGTCAGAGGGGAGAGAGTCAGAGGGAGGGAGTCAGAGGGAAAGAGTCAGAGGAGAGAGAGTCAGAGGGGAGAGAGTCAGAGGGGAGAGAGTCAGAGGGAGGGAGTCAGAGGGAAAGAGTCAGAGGAGAGAGAGTCAGAGGGGAGAGAGTCAGAGGGGAGAGAGTCAGAGGGAGAGAGTCAGAGGAGAGAGAGTCAGAGGGGAGAGAGTCATAGGGGAGAGAGTCAGAGCAGAGAGAGTCAGAGGGGAGAGAGTCAGAGGGGAGAGAGTCAGAGGGGAGAGAGTCAGAGGGGAGAGAGTCAGAGGGGAGCCTTGTTGATAAGGCTGATGGTCGAGGGGAAAAAGCTGTTCCTGTGTCTCTGGAGACACCTGTCTGGAAAGGTTCAGGGCTCTGGTAGAAGGTCATGACTCTCTGGAGAGGTTCAGGGCTCTGGTAGAAGGTCATGACTCTCTGGAGAGGTTCAGGGCTCTGGTAGAAGGTCATGACTCTCTGGAGAGGTTCAGGGCTCTGGTAGAAGGTCATGACTCTCTGGAGAGGTTCAGGGCTCTGGTAGAAGGTCATGACTCTCTGGAGAGGTTCAGGGCTCTGGTAGAAGGTCATGACTCTCTGGAGAGGTTCAGGGCTCTGGTAGAAGGTCATGACTCTCTGGAGAGGTTCAGGGCTCTGGTAGAAGGTCATGACTCTCTGGAGAGGTTCAGGGCTCTGGTAGAAGGTCATGACTCTCTGGAGAGGTTCAGGGCTCTGGTAGAAGGTCATGACTCTCTGGAGAGGTTCAGGGCTCTGGTAGAAGGTCATGGCCCTCTGGAGAGGTTCAGGGCTCTGGTAGAAGGTCATGACTCTCTGGAGAGGTTCAGGGCTCTGGTAGAAGGTCATGACCCCAGGTCAACTGTACATGTTTCTCATACTGCAGCTTTGTTTCTATTCATGGATCTTGTGACTTATTTTTGTGATTTTATGTCTTGTTCCATTTCCCTGTTCTGTATGTGTTTTTTATTCTAATCAGGGTGACATTGTAAAAGAGAGCTTGCGATCACTATCACATCATCACTCTGTACAACTACTGGGCTCTCCTTTCTCTCTCTACACACACACACACACACACACACACACACACACACACACACACACACACACACACACACACACACACACACACACACACAAAACACAGAAATGCTGAGAGGGGAGTCTGTCACTCATCACTCAGAGGAGTGTGTGCTGAATGATGCACAAGGGCCTCTCTTTCCCAGCGACACCCTGTCCATCAGAGAGGTCTGGCACACACACACACACACACACACACACACACATGCACGCATGCACGCACACACACACACATGCACGCACGCACGCACACACACACACTAGGGATGCACTGATACACACACACACGCGCGCGCACACAAACACACACACAGGCACACACACACACACACACACACACACACACACACACACACACACACACACACACACACAGACACACTGTACTGATACCAATGTTTAAGATCACAATTTGTCCGATGACCGATGACCGATACCAATGTTTTCGTTTGTCTGTTTGTGTGTTTTGTT
>NC_140244.1:16587482-16589982 GCF_949987555.1 Borostomias antarcticus | reverse complement strand
GAAAGAGTAGGTCTTTCCTGATGAACGGTGATTAGCTGGGCCGTGGCGGTCGGGTCGGAGTCGGTCTCCTGCAGCGGCAGCCTGATTAACTGTCAGTGGTCTCCCTCCCAGCCCGGAGGGCCAGCTGGAGACAGGGCCTAGCTCCGTAGGGGAGAGTGGGAGTGCAAATCAATGTATCTTTCACAAGACAAGGGCTTGTGTTTAGCTCTAAATAGCTTACTTTCTCACACTCGTATTACATGTGGCAATGTGGCTGATGATTTAGGCTTTCGTACAATGCAACAAGTTATTAAGTCGTTTATCATGTCTGACTCTGCAGATCTACTGGCCACCACTGCCTGGTAACAGAGAAGACTGTGTCCAGAGAGGGAAGGATCCACAGGTGAGTGACAGCTCTGTTCTCCAATCATCTCCTCCTCTCCTCAACCCCCCCTGCCCCCTCCCTCAGGGATATTCAGCCTTCTAGAACCTTCTATTCAGCCTTCTAGAACCTTCTAAAATGCTGCTCTTGGAAACATTCAAGAGTGAATAATCGTTTTCCAGAGCGGCGCATTGTGCCCAGTGTGGTGGATGTTCTAGCCCAGTGTGGTGGATGTTCTAGCCCAGTGTGGTGGACGTTCTAGCCCAGTGTGGTGGATGTTCTAGCCCAGTGTGGTGGACGTTCTAGCCCAGTGTGGTGGACGTTCTAGCCCGGACGGAGAGGTGTCTGCTGTCTCCAGCTCTGTTTCCCGGCCTCCTGGACCGAGCCTGGGTAACAGCCGAGGGAAGCTCCTCTCTCGCTGGGATCCTCCCTCATCTCCGCAGCGCTGCCCAGGCGGCCGAAACATGCTGCTCATCACGGCGTTAATAAAGCTGTGAAGCTCGTCCCCTCACTCCTCTTCATCACAGCGTTAATAAAGCTGTGAAGCTCGTCCCCTCACTCCTCTTCATCACAGCGTTAATAAAGCTGTGAAGCTCGGCCCCTCACTCCTCTTCATCACGGCGTTAATAAAGCTGTGAAGCTCGTCCCCTCACTCCTCCTCATCACGGCGTTAATAAAGCTGTGAAGCTCGTCCCCTCCCTCCTCCTCCCCTTGCTCTCTGAGCCCGGGTTAACGACGGAACGCAAGACCTCCTCCGCATCTGGTCTGGGTTAGACTGGGCTGTTAAACAGGGGACTAATCTGCTGTTGTGTCACAGTGTGTGTGTGTGTGTGTCCGTCCACAGGGGGTTGTTAGTTTCAACCCCCCCCTGTAGGGTATCAGAGCTGGTCCTCTAGGTAACCATGGTGTTTGAAGTGGCAGGTGAGTCTAGTATCTATTATCAGCACTTATTACATATTTCCTCCCTCTTTCTCAGGGCGACAGACAGACACACACACACACACACACACACACACACACACACACACACACCAGTGCCGATATCCTGCAACTCCAGAGTTATGCCAGTGTCCGTAGGGGGAGGACCAGTCATTCCACATTACCAGTCTCACTGCAACACTAGTGTGTGTTTGTGTGTGAGCGTGTGTGTGTGTGTGTGTGTGTGTGAGTGTGTGAGTGTGTGTGTGTGAGACAGTGTGTCTGTGTGTGAGAGTGTGTGTATGTGTGAGTGTGTGTGTGTGTGTGTGTGTGTGTGTGTGTGAGTGTGTGTGTGAGTGTGTGCGTGTGTGTGTGTGTGTGAGTGTGTGTGTGTGTGTGTGTGAGTGTGTGGTCGTGCGTGTGTACGTGTGTGTTTGAGTTTGTGTGCGTGTAGTTGTGCGTGCGTGTGTGGTTGTGTGTGCATGTGTGTGTGTGTGTGGTTGTTTGATCGTGGTGTGTGTGGGAGGGGGGGGTGGTTGTGTGTGTGTGTGTGTGTGTGTTGTTGTTTGATCGTGGTGTGTGTCCAGTGTAGTTTAGTGTGTGTTGTCTGCTCCTGTGGTCCTCTGCTTCGCTGGGCAGAAGCAGCTGTGAGGACCCTGCTTGGACACACTGACGTCGTGTGTGTGGGTGTTTGTGTGTGTGTGTGAGTGTGGGTTTTTTCATGTGTGTGTGTGTATACTGTATGTGAGTGTGTGTGTGACCTATCATGACGTACCACCCCAAACGATCTCAAGCACTAAAGGAAACAATCAGCTCACTATAACAGCCTTCCACTGCGCGGTTCACACACACACACATACACACACACACATACACACCCCGTGGTATTGCATGTCCAGTATTAGTTTGACCCCCTGGCCAGTGACATGTCGACTAGTTTCCTCCTGGTCACTGTGAGGCTCCGGTCAGCTTCCTGTTGTAATCAGACAGACAAGAAGCAGCCATGCCCTGTACTTCCTGTCGTCCAGGGCTCTGATGAGCTGGGCGGGGGAGGGGGGGGCTGCCACCTGACACAACTCTGGCGGTCCTTCATATGACCTTCACATGACCTTGTTTTTTTTCTAGTCTCTCTCTCTGTTTATCTCACCCTTTCTCTCTCTCTCCCTCCCTCCCTCTTTCTCCCTCTCTCCTTCTCCTCACTCTGTATCAGTTAGCCCCACC
>NC_140244.1:16562482-16564982 GCF_949987555.1 Borostomias antarcticus | reverse complement strand
ATGACATCAAACGTCTAAACGCACGTGTATAATTTCCATTGACAAACAATGGAGAGACAGACGTCTCATAGCTGTAACGTACCTGTAACACAGACGCTGAGCACATGTTGTTTACACGTATTGCGCATCGTGTGCGTGACGGCAACACTACAGGTTAGATGCGCCTCACATATGCGACACCAACACTACACATGACAGTTTGGTAAAATCATAGATGCACGTACGTACGTACGTCTTGTAATGTGTGCAGAAATTGCATAGCGACGTGTCAAACGTGCCAGTGCCTTGCTAGCGCAGCAGACGTGTTAGCGGCCGCACGTGTAAGGTCAATTGCCTTTAAATCATAGCCGGTTCTAATCTCGTCCTTGCCAATTGGTAATGCATTCTCAATAAATGGAATTCGCACATGTTAAGCAACTTGTTTTTAATAAAGCCTAATATCTGAATGACTCTTTCTTCGCAATTTAAAACAAATGTTCAGATACACGTGTTTCTTGTCAATAGAGGGCGCTGCAGCACCGTCAGCACCAGTTCGTGCACGCTCTTATTTGAAAATGTAGCGATAGTAGAGATAAAACGACACATATCTAGGAAAAGTTATGCAAGGAGGGTCCTGGAATTTGATTGAGTGCAAATAAATATTCTTAATTTTTATTCAATATGGACAAATGAGCCCCGCTCGCAGTTTCTAGTGCCCGCTGACTTAACACGAGCGTGCAAACGTTACATGCATGTGCGCAAAAGTGGCACGGCACATTTTACACGTCACCCTCTGAGAATCCTCACTAAGACTAAGAAAGTGGAGCATATCACACCAGTACTAAGGTCTTTACACTGGCTTCCTGTCTGTCAAAGAATTGACTTTAAAATACTGCTGTTGGTTTATAAAGCACTGAATGGTTTAGGGCCAAAATATATTTCTGATCTGCTCATATGCTATGAACCATCCAGACCCCTCAGGTCGTCTGGCACAGGTCTGCTTTCTGTCCCCAGAGTTAAAACAAAACATGGAGAAGCAGCATTCAGTTTTTATGCTCCACATATCTGGAACAAACTTCCAGAAAACTGCAGGTCTGCTGCAACTCTTGGTTCTTTTAAAACAAGCCTGAAGACTTTTCTTTTTGCCACTGCTTTCTAAGAGGAGCTATGTTTATCAGTATACTGCACTGTAACTTTTATTCCTGTATTCTATTTGTCCTGCTTTTTGTTTAAATGTCTATAATGACTTGCTTTTTGTTTTAATGCTTTTAATTAGTCCTGCCTTTTGTTTTAAATGTCTATTATGTCTTGCTTTTTGTTTTAATGCTTTTAATGTCTCATGTAAAGCACCTTGAATTGCCCTGTGGCTGAAATGTGCTATATAAATAAACTTGCCTTGCCTTGCCTTGCCTTGCCTCCCTCCCTCCTCTCCCCTCCCTCCTTCCCCCTCCCTCCTCTCCCCGCCCTCCTCCCCCCTCCCTCCTCTCCCCAGTGCCCCAGTAAGATCACCAACCAGCCCGGCCGGCTGTTCGGCAGCACCAAGGACTTCCCCGACGCCGTGCTGCAGTTTGCCCGCGGACACCCGCTCATGTGGCGCCCCGTCTACCCCGCGCTGCGCCAGCCGCTGCTGGTCAAGGCCAACCTTCCCTACCGGCTCCGCCAGATTGTGGTGGACCGCGTGGAGGCCGAAGACGGCCAGTATGACGTCATGTTCATCGGCACAGGTCAGAGGTCAGGGGTCAGGCCCTCTCTTAGGGGCAGATGTATGGATGTTAGCGAGCATAGCGAAAACAGCAGCTTGGCCAGTCCTGAGAAAACAAACACTGGGCCTCTTATGTTTACATTGGATGAACCAAACCAGGATAACTTTCTTAAACATGCATAAACATGCCTGATATCAACCTGTCTGTATGAAGATGGGATCAGGGAAGGCTGTACTGTAGTAGACTCTGCTACTGCTTCCCTCCCTACTAGTCAGCTGGTCTTCACCCTGATCCTATTGGTCAGTGCCTTCACCAAGTTCACCCTGCAGTATGTCTTCGATTGGTCACCCCCCCATGTGACCCCTGACCCCTGTGTTTCCTGTGTGTCAGACGTGGGCACGGTGCTGAAGGTCATTGCCCTGCGCGGAGGCAACTCTCTGGACACTGAGGAGGTCACCCTGGAGGAGCTGCAGCTCTTCAAGGTCGAACACCTCCTCCATAACTCCCCCACACCTCCACACCTCCTCCATAACTCCCCCATACCTCCACACCTCCTCCATAACTCCACCTCACCTCCACACCTCCTCCATAACTCCCCCACACCTCCACATCTCCTCCATTACTCCCCCACACCTCCACACCTCCTCCATAACTGCCCCACACCTCCACATCTCCTCCATAACTCCTCCACACCTCCACATCTCCTCCATAACTCCTCCACACCTCCACACCTCCTCCACACCTCCTCCATAACTCCCCCACATCTCCTCCGTAACTCCACCTCACCTCCACACCTCCTCCATAACTCCCCCACACCT
>NC_140244.1:16549982-16554982 GCF_949987555.1 Borostomias antarcticus | reverse complement strand
GTGTGGGGTCTGACCAGACCAGAGTGTGTAGAGTCTCTCTATGGAGAGACCACAGTGCAGGTGATCATCTGGATCACCTTCTGCTCAGTAGAGAAGCTCAATCCTCCACACACACCCCTGCTCTGCACACACACACACACACACACACACACACACACACACACACACACACACACACACACACACACACACACACACTGTCCCAAGTCTATACACACCATTCATCTTCCACATACAGTACACACACACACACACACATACCATCTTTACACACACACACACACACACACACACACACTAAAACAGCAGATCAAGGATGGTGTGTGTAGACTAATGATGACGTATGTACCATTAGTATACATACGTCATCATTAGTCTACACACACCATCCTTGATCTGCTGTTTGATACAAATCCCTGGGCTGACCTTTAACCTCTGACCCTTTAATCTCCATCCACTTTAGCTGACTCTGGGGATACTCTTGGTAAAAAGTCACACACACACATTATATGCACACACGCGCACCCACCCACACACACACACACACACACACACGTGTGTGTGTGTGTGTGTGTGTATAGCCCAAGAGAGAATAGTCCTAACTGGAAGTTGAAGTTGTCATGAGACGATTGTTGACGGTTCAACAGAGAAAAGATTTTTGCTTTTGTTTCAACCCGCCACCAGACTCCAGTTCCCACAATGCACTGGGTCGTAGTCCTCTCCAGACAGAGGGAGAGCACCGTGTGGGTCAGAGGTCGTGGGGCTGAGTGGGCAGCTTCTGCTGAGTAAACACTGGCTCATGGTTCCCATACAGGACAGGACAGGCACTGCTCTCTCCTCCGCTGGTAAATATCACCCCCTCTCCCTCCGTTGGTAGATATCACCACTGACTCTCCGCTGGTAGATATCTCCCACTCATCCTCCGCTGGTAGATATCACCACTTACTCTCCGCTGGTAGATATCACCCACTCTCCCTCTGCTGGTAGATATCACCACTCCCCCTCTGCTGGTAGATATCACCACTTCCCCTCTGCTGGTAGATATCACCCACTCACTCTCCGCTGGTAGATATCACCACTCTTCCTCTGCTGGTAGATATCACCCACTCACTCTCCGCTGGTAGATATCAACACTCCCCCTCTGCTGGTAGATATCACCCACTCACTCTCCACTGGTAGATATCACCACTCTCCCTCTGCTGGTAGATATCACCACTCTCCCTCCGCTGGTAGATATCACCCTCTCACTCTCCGCTGGTAGATATCACCCTCCACTGGTAGATATCACCCTCTCCCTCCTCTGGTAGATATCACCCACTCTTCTTCCGCTGGTAGATATCACCACTCACCCTCCTGAGGTAGATATCACCCACTCTCCCTCCTCTGGTAGATATCACCCACCCACCCTCCGCTGGTAGATATCACTCTCCGCTGGTAGATATCACCACTCATCCTCCGCTGGTAGATATCACCCTCTCACTCACTCACAGGAGGGGGGAGGGAGGGAGGGAGGGAAGGACAGAGGGAGGGAGGGAGGGACAGACAGAGCTTTGTCAGCAGAGGGAGGAGAGGGTGAGGGTCAGGGTAGGGTTGGTCTCACCTGCTGCTCTTCCTCCTCCAGATCTGAGAGCAGAGGGAGGGACTGAGCTCAAAGGAGAGAGAACATGGCGGTCAACTAGATCATTAGGTGGCAGGATGGACCGTTTATCCTATCCCACCCCTCTGTCTCTGTTCTGCTGATGACTCTGAGGAAGAACTCTTTGGTTCCTGGGTTCGGTTGTGGGTTTTATTTTGAGGTTGGAGGTTACTTGTATGATTTTGGATTTTTAACTTGTGACAAAAGGACAATGGGGTAAACATGCCTGATTTTGGAAATAAACTTTTTTTTTAAATTCAAACTTTTTTTTTTTCTCTCTCTCTCTCTCTCTCTCTCTCTCTCTCTCTCTCCCTCCCCCCCCCCTCTCTCTCTCCCTCTCTCTCTCTCCCTCTCTCTCTCTCTCTCTCTCTCCCTCCCTCCCCCCCTCCCTCTCTCCAACGTGTGTGTATCACATGTATTTTCTTAGTTGGAGGAAAGGGTTATTAGACGGCAGTCTTTCTGTTTTCTCTCCAAATATTGTTGTGTGATGGTATCTGGAGGGATGGAGAGAGACACAGTCCCTCTAGACGAAGGAGGGACAGAAGGGAGGAGGGGAGCGAGGGAAGGAGAGAGAGAGAGAGGAGAGGAGGAGAGAGAGAGGAAGAGAGAGAGAGGAGAGGAGGAGAGAGAGAGGAAGAGAGAGAGAGAGAGGACTAATGTCCCTGATTCTTGTCAGACTTGTTTTTCTTACAGTAATAGTGATAACATCTCTCTCAGCTCAGGATGTCGTGTGACTCATTCACAGTGGTGTGTTCAGTCATTCACGGTGGTGTGTTCAGTCAATCACGGTGGTGTGTTCAGTCAATCACAGCGTTGTGTTCAGTCACCAACAGTCAGCGTAGATAACTGTAGATAACGGTGTGTATCCGTGTCGTCTCACACTGAGGAGTTTTTCTGTAAAGGAGGATGTTTTACACCAGAAACACTTTGAGTAGAATAACTGTGATGAAACGCTAACAAGACAACTCTAACACAACCTAGTAGACAACAGCAGTCCAGTTGAAGGTCACTGCTTTGAGGGGGAAATTTAACTGGTGAACATGTCCGACATTCCATGTAATATTACCGAAAGTGTGTTGTATTAAAAAAAAAAAGTAAATTGAGAACACTGAGAATTTTAATGTTGTTTGTTTGTTCTTCTATTGATGTTACCGTGACCACCGAACGTCCTTGGATTTTCTACCAGCGGAAACAGTCTGCAATCTGTCTGTCTGCAATTTTTTTGAGTACGATCGACATTTAATGTCTGTAATAGAATCTGTTTTTTTACAATGTCCTTCAATACCATTAAGTCATGTGATCTTGAGTGGACACGTGCTGAGTTGTAACTGGTCAGGGAGGGGTGGGGCCTCTCACACAGGGGGAGGAGCCTAATTTAAACATGTTGCTGTATTTAAGTATTATTTAAGGACTATCTCCATGGTGCATGCTCTGTATGTGTATGTATGCTATTTAACACAACAATACAGTCTGGGTTTTCTAACATACGTCTGAGTCTGTTGTTCTTGGTGCTGGAGACACTGACGCGGGAGTGTACCACCTAGCGGGGGGGGGGGGGGGGCACGCGAATGTACCACATAGTGGAGTGTACCACCTAGCGGGGGTAGACGGGAGTGTACCACATAGCGGGAGGAGACGGGAGTGTACCACATAGCGGGGGTAGACGGGAGTGTACCACATAGCAGGGGGAGGGGGGAGACGGGAGTGTACCACATAGCGGGGGGGGGGGGGGGCACGGGGGTGTACCACATAGCGGGGGGGGGGGGGGGGCGAGGGGGGCACTAGACCACTAGACCAGACCACTTTCATCTCCCAGCAGGGTGGAAGCCTGTACTGTACACACACTATTAAATGTCTAATTAATACTTTAATTGGCTCTGTATGTGTATGTATGCTATTTAACACAACAATACAGTCTGGGTTTTCTAACAAACGTCTGAGTCTGTTGTTCTTGGTGCTGGAGACACTGACGCGGGAGTGTACCACCTAGCGGGGGTAGACGGGAGTGTACCACATAGCGGGGGGAGACGGGAGTGTACCACATAGCGGGGGTAGACAGGAGTGTACCACATAGCAGGGGGAGGGGGGAGACGGGAGTGTACCACATGGCGGGGGGGGGGCACGGGGGTGTACCACATAGGGGGGGGGGGGGGGGCACTAGACCACTAGACCACACCACTTTCATCTCCCAGCAGGGTGGAGGCCTGTACTGTACACACACTATTAAATGTCTAATTAATACTTTAATTGGCTTGTTTGTCATCACTGCTGTGTTTGTGTTGTAGCCATGTTGTCAGTTACAGTCCCAGTTCAGTGTGTGTTCATTAAGACATTGTGATTCCACATGTGAGACTCATCTGTGTGTCCATGAGAGCAGAGACGGATTATGAACCAACGGGCCCCTGGGCCCAGACACGTGAGAGCATAGACGGATTATGAACCAACGGGCCCCAGACACGTTAAGGGCCCCCTACCCATTTCATTTATCGAATTTTTGAATTTGAGACGGCACCCAATTTGCAGATGATTTGAGAAAACTCATAATAAAAGCAGCTTTATTCAGCTCGGTTTTGACTCGAGGGACCTCAACTCTGTGGGGAGGACTTACTTTTTGGATTTCTCCCCAAAAGAGTTGAAGGGCACATATTGCATGGAGTACTCATCCCCTCTAAAGTACTATAAATACTCACTTAAAAACTACAGGTAATATGATGGTTTCTTTCTTGTGACGTCTTTAAAGTGAATGTTTAGGCTATTGCTTCAGTTTCTCAGCAGGATTTCTGAGGCTCGGTTATTGAATGAATGACGAAGCCTTTTGACTATGTGACAAGAAATGCAAATGGAATACAATAAAATGTATGCCAAGCACATCCACCATGCTGGTGCAGGACAAAATGACATCTGATAAAGTAAGGTTGCGGGGGAGAGAGGGGAGAGGAGGAGCGCGGGGGGAGAGAGAGGACAGGAGAGAGAGAGGAGAGGAACAGAGGAGCGCGGGGGGAGAGAGAGGAGAGAAGAGGAGGAGCGCGGGGGGAGAGAGAAGAGAGGATAGGAGGAGCGCGGGGGAGAGAGAGGAGAGGAGGAGCACGGGGGGAGAGAGGAGAGGAGAAGCATGGGGGGAGAGAGAGGAGAGGAACAGAGGAGCGCGGGGGGAGAGAGAGGAGAGGAGGAGCGCGGGGGGAGAGAGAGGAGAAGAGAGAGAGAGGAAAGGAACAGAGGAGCGCGGGGGGAAAGAGAGGAGAGGAGGAGCACGGGGGGAGAGAGAGGAGAGGAGAGAGAGAGGAGAGGAACAGAGGAGCGCGGGGGGAGAGAGAGGAGAGGAGAGAGAGAGGAGAGGAACACAGCTGCTCCCTCAGCTCTGACT
>NC_140244.1:16532482-16544982 GCF_949987555.1 Borostomias antarcticus | reverse complement strand
TCTGTCTCTCTCTCTCTCTCTCTGTCTCTCTCTCTCTCTCTCTCTGTCTCTCTCTCCCTCTCTCTCCCTCTCTCTCTCTCTCTCTCTGTCTGTCTCACTCTCAGACATGAGACATGAGTTAGAGCATGGGTGTGTATCTGAGGGAGTGAGGAAGGGAGGGTGTGTTCTGGTCTGGTCTGGTCTGGTCTGGTCGTGTGTCTGGGGCTCAGCGCTGTTTGAAGCGTCAGGTTGAGTCAGACAGACTGGCCGCTGACACCACTGGTCTCAGATCAGGTTTCCCAGCCTGGTCTCCAGTCTGGGGGAGACGTGTCTCCATGTGGCTCTCGCATCCCGAGGATGTGGGTCTTGATTTGAACGTCTCTCCAGGGTCTGGTGAGATGGGGCCTGAGGAAGATCAATCACCAGGGATGGAGGGATACGGGTGTGTGTGTGTGTGTGTGTGTGTGTGTGTGTGTGTGTGTGTTTGACTAATCTAATATTAGAACAGTATGGGGCCCAGTTCTCTCAGTTGAGAGTAGGAGAGAGTTTCTCATTGCGTCACAAACTAAAGAGGGTAGATGTTGGTGGAGTACAAGGACAGCTCTTACACCCCCGGTCTACATGCTTCCAGTACTAGGAGTGTATCCAGTACTAGGGGTGTGTCTAGTACTAGGAGTGTATCCAGTACTAGGAGTGTATCCAGTACTAGGGGTGTGTCTAGTACTAGGAGTGTATCCAGTACCAGGGGTGTATCCAGTACTAGGAGTGTATCCAGTACTAGGGGTGTATTCAGTACTAGGGGTGTATTAAGTACTAGGGGTGTATTCAGTACTAGGAGTGTATCCAGTACTAGGGGTGTATTCAGTACTAGGGGTGTATCCAGTACTAGGAGTGTATCCAGTACTAGGGGTGTATTCAGTACTAGGGGTGTATCCAGTACTAGGGGTGTATCCAGTACTAGGGGTGTATTCAGTACTAGGGGTGTATACAGTACTAGGGGTGTATTCAGTATTAGGAGTGTATCCAGTACTAGGGGTGTATTCAGTACTAAGGATGTGTCTAGTACTAGGGGTGTATCCAGTACTAGAGGTGTATTCAGTACTAGGGGTGTATTCAGTACTAGGAGTGTATCCAGTACTAGGGGTGTATTCAGTACTAAGGATGTGTCTAGTACTAGGAGTGCATCCAGTACTAGGGGTGTATTCAGTACTAGGGGTGTATACAGTACTAGGGGTGTATTCAGTACTAGGAGTGTATCCAGTACTAGGGGTGTATTCAGTACTAAGGATGTGTCTAGTACTAGGGGTGTATCCAGTACTAGAGGTGTATTCAGTACTAGGGGTGTATTCAGTACTAGGAGTGTATCCAGTACTAGGGGTGTATTCAGTACTAAGGATGTGTCTAGTACTAGGGGTGTATTCAGTACTAGGGGTGTATCCAGTACTAGAGGTGTATTCAGTACTAGGAGTGTATCCAGTACTAGGGGTGTGTCTAGTACTAGGGGTGTATCCAGTACTGGGGGTGTATTCAGTACTAGGGGTGTATTCAGTACTAGGGGTGTGTCTAGTACTAGGGGTGTATCCAGTACTAGGGGTGTATTCAGTACTAGGGGTGTGTCTAGTACTTGGAGTGTATCCAGTACTAGGGGTGTATTCAGTACTAGGGGTGTATCCAGTACTAGGAGTGTATCCAGTACTAGGGGTGTATTCAGTACTAGGGGTGTATCCAGTACTAGGGGTGTATCCAGTACTAGGAGTGTATCCAGTACTATGGGTGTGTCTAGTACTAGGGGTGTGTCGGCTTTTCTTGTTAAAAGCCGTGGCTTTCGAGACGGGGTCCGCTTGACTCACTTCCAATAAACAATGTCGATTGCAGCTTAAAAAATAACGTTTATTCCACCATTCCATATCGTTCCAAACTGTTTGCTAAATAACGATAATATCCAAAGGAAACGAAAAAAGGCTTTAGTGCCACCGAAAACTTAAATAGCGCGGTCAAAAAACTGTTTACAACCACCGCCTTGAATCACCAAACATTTAGGTTCCATACTTCCTGCCATCGAATCACCTGATCCTATAACCTAATGTGTGGTGCGCAAAACGCGCATTCAGGACGCACGCCCCTCCCAAATCAAAAGCAATCTCATCAAAATCATAGGCCCCTAAATAGGCAAAATAAAGCTTGTTCTTAACGAATTGATTTCAACTGTCAAACTTCAAGTCATAAACCAGCCCAAGCATTTACCAAATACAAAATCATTAATTTTAGTTTAACGGCTGCAACACACCGGCCCCTAATTGTAATACTCAATTACCAATTATCAAAACAATTACCGGAAGCCGTTAATACACAGTATATACACAGTTATTACATTTTTTTTTTCTTTTTTCTTTTTTTTACATTTCATTTCATTTTTTACATTTCTGTTGAGCTTCAATAGTAAAAGTCTGTAAGGCTCAGTCCATTGAACAGTCCATTCAACAAGGTGAAAATTCGAAGAAATTGCTTGGCAGCGTCGCAATGTCTTGTGTGTGTGCATGTGTGTTGGGCCATGTCAGTGTAAGTGTAGAGCCAGGGCAGACTCCATACCATGAAACCTTGGAAGGCTTCACTCTGCCTCCAACAAGAGACACAGCTTGGTAACTGGTCGCTCCAAAACTGATGTCTTGGTCTTGAGACGAACACGGCGAACGTGTCCTTTGGAGTCCGTCATTGTTTCTGTGATTCGACCCTTGAGCCATGAGTTCCGTGGCGAAACGTCCTCCACCACAAGAACGAGGTCCCCAACTGCGAAGTTTCTGCGTGGTTTGTGCCACTTTTGGCGCTCCTGCATCATCGCAAGATATTCCCGGGTCCACCTTTTCCAAAACAAGTCTGTGATGTACTGCGTTTGCCTCCATCGTCTATGGATATACAAATCTTCCTTCCTGAACAGACCTGGTGGCAGTATTGGTTTGCCTTTAAGGGGAGACACGGTAGGTGAAAACATCGTTTTTCAACGCCCTGGTCAAATTTGAGATTTTGTGCTAGTTTGCTTCCATAACATGTCTTCTTTCATACTAGTGGAAATAAAACATCAAAAATACGCATTTAGATGTTTATTTTACTTCATTTAGTCTGTTTGCGTCTGTAGATTCTTCCTAAAATCACCAAAAGTTAGCATCTTTTCGCAACGTCTCGCAGCCTTTTTCTCGTCTGGACCGGGTCATGTCCGGTATCTATGGATTGGTCTCTCTCTCTAACACAATGTTATCGCAACCAAACCTGATAGTTTCATTTGTATCAGCAACCAATCGTGGAAATACAAAGGCGGGTTTGATGCTAACCGTGAAATCTCATTGGCTGTTGTTGATTTCTGAGAACGTGATTGGTTCAGCGCGTCATGTGACACGTTTCCATTTCCTGATATCTAATCCAAATAATGCCGTCTGTAAAGCGTTCTAAACGTAATAAGCAACAATGACAACAGTGTTTGCCCGCAAGGTTGAACAGAAAACAAGAGAAACTAAATGGAAAGGTTTACATTTATGAGATATAAAGTGCCTATTCGCGCAAGTTGTCATTAGCCGGTGCTAGCATGTCCAGTGAGCAGCAGAGAGATGCGGCGCGTTTGAATGAGCTGATGACTGGGTTGATTTGTCCTAATTGTGCAGAGACTGGTCTTAAAATTAACATAGATCCTCAGAATAGTGGGTTCTGTAGTACTTTGCTCTTAGAGTGCAGTCTTTGTGAGAAATGGCTATCGCAAAAGTGTCTACACATCGACTGGCTTCATGATACAACTAGGAATGATGTTGCATTTGATGTCAATGTGAGGATGGTCCTCTTAGCGCACGAGTTAGGGTTGGGGTATGCAGCTCTCCAAAAGATTAGTAAAGTGTTGGATCCCAGGGCTTCATCTGAAAACGTATCAGAAACATGACAGAGAGGGTGACAGGTAGGCTATTGAAACGTGTTCCCTCTTTCTCTCTCTCTCTCTCTCTCTCTCTCGCCAATATCAGAAGCCTATACATATGCACAGTAGTCTCCCTCTCTCTACCTGTGGCATTTCTACATGCATCCATAAACTGACCAAATAAACTGTTTTAATTTCAGTTGCTGAAATAGAGAGAGGTCTGGAGTCCTTGCACAGAAGCAGAGAGCAGATTAGGCAGGCATATGCAGATGTGGAGCCAGAGGTAGGTAAGCTGACTGCCAATAAATGCAAAATGTTACAAAATTATTACAGTTATTGAGAATTATCACAATAATTCTCAATAACCAGCGTTCAGTGGACAACATGAAGGCGGCAATATGGGGTAGTCTGCTTCACTGATGACAACCCCATGAGCACCAGGAACATATTGTGGTTTTAGGACAGTTTTGGGGACTGCAGCTGAGTGGGATCTACAAACTAGCTGCTTAGAATAGTTTTGTAGACTGCAGCTGAGTGGGTTCTACAAACCAGCTGCCTAGAACAGTTTTGTTGATAGCTAGTGTGGTGCCATCTGAGGAGTGACTCTGCAGACCTATGACGGCGTAGCCTGATGTCTCCTATGGTGTTGCTTTTGACGATGGTTATATCACTTGTTTGTTTGGCAATCTATATTTAGCTTCTATTGGTGTTTACCCTGCATTGTTTACCACATCTTGTCCTGTGTATTTATGAATCAGCTTACTCTTCATGCTCATTCATTCATTCATGTTTTCTCCATGTAAAACGCTTAAAAAAACACAAAAAGCTAGATAATCTGTTTTCTCATGCATGTCCTCGTCAAATGTGTCTATCTTTGTCCATGATCTGTTTAACAAAATAATACAAGCTTTCTAAAAGGGAATGTTCTCTTCCCTACTAACATTGTCTCGTCTCTAGTCTCGTCTTACTAACATCCCACTCGTGGGCTGTACCTTGACGTGGTGAGTGGGCTTCCAACAAACAGGTCTTACTTCTCTATACAAAATGTCTACTCCTGGACTATTCTGAATCCACAACATGCTGTGTTATTCAGTTTTCTGTTTCTATGTGTTTTCAGATGTTGTGTAATGTTGTTACTAATGATGTGATTGGATATTGTGTTTGTCAATATTGGTTTACAATGCAAATGTATGGTTTTTTACAATACAAATTTTCAAAGCCCGTTTTCTCAAAATGAGTTATTTCTCATCTTAGGGACATCAAAACCACCACTTGATTAGCACCTACATACACCTAACTTTCCAGTTTTGTTCCAATCCATATTTTGAGAGTTTGTCCAAGGGGGATTTTTTAAATTTCATTCATAGCCTGATTTATATAACAGTTTATCCCTAAAACATGGCGAAAATTGGTCTTTTTATGACTGTTGACAGTATTTTCTGATTTCTGAAGTGAAGAAAAGAGATATCAAAAATCCCCCTTGGACAAAGTTTGAATAGGGATATGTGAACAAAATGAAACAAGAATTTTGAATCTGGCTTGAACCAGTTAAAAAAAATGGATTCCTGAAATTATGCAAATTAGCGCATATTTAGAGCATATAATGCCTAATTTGCATATTTATCCATAAGATTTCAGAAAACTTGTAATACAAAAAAGATGCTCCTTAATGTACCTAACAAACTGGGGGAGTTTGATGGTGATACCTATTAAGGATTTGTTTTTTCCTATTCACCTGGGGTGTCTCCCCTTAAGCTGGAGGATGTGGTTGGGCGTTAGTGCTTCGATGTCATTGGGATCATCACTGGATGGAGTGATGGGACGGTCATTGAGAATCGCTTCTGCTTCACACATAGCTGTTTGCAGGATCTCATCATCCAGAGTTTGCTGCTTCAGCACGGAGTAGAGCACTCTTTTGACCTGCTGTATGAGGCGCTCCCAGACTCCTCCATGATGCGCACCATGGGGAGGATTAAAGGTCCACTTTATTCCTTCTTGCAAAAGTGCCTTTTGGATCTTTTCCTGATTGAGCTCCTTAAGGGCCTCTTTTAGCTCCCGGTTTGAACTTACGAAATTTGTTCCATTATCAGATTTTATTTCTGTTACTTGTCCTCTCCTACATATAAATCTCCTGAGAGCATTAATACATGCATCTGTGTCGAGAGCGTGCGCCACCTCCAGGTGGACTGCGCGACATGCCAGACAAGTAGATATGACTCCATATCTTTTAACGGTACTCCGGCCCCGTTTCACATCAATGGGCCCGAAGTAGTCCATTCCGACGTGTGTGAACGGAGGGAGATCTGCAGAGACACGGGCGATGGGAAGATCAGCCATTTTTTGTTCGCCTGCCTTTTGGCGCCGAAGTTTGCAGACTATGCACTTCCTGATGACCGCTCTGGCTGCTGCATTGGCATGGAGTATCCAGTATTTACGACGAAGCGTGGAAAGCACATGACTCCTCCCACTGTGACCAACCTTTTCATGGATGTGGCGAAGAATAAGCTTTGAGATGTGGCTGGCTTTGGGCAAAATCGCTGGATGCTTTGTTTCCTCTGGAAGCGCTGCTCGGCTCAGCCTCCCACCCACTCTCAAGACACCATCCACTATCACTGGGTCGAGCTTGACCAAGGGACTTGTCCTTTTCACTGTGCCTTTTTCCAGGGAAATCATTTCTTCCTTGAAGCTTTGTCTTTGCACCAAGCATATGATGGCCTTTTCTGCATTAGCCATGTCTTCTACATTAAGCCTTTGCAACCTTAGGCTGTCCTTAACCTGTTGCATGTGCTTTGCTACTGCATCATTTTGCTGTTTAGAGCCTTGGTGCCTGGCGATTGCATTGACTCTTTCCCAGCGCAGTTGCTTAAGCACGTCTTTATACTTGAGGATCCATCCCACTGCTCTTTTTAGGTCCATCCAGTTGGAGAAGTGACTTAGGAGGGTAGCAGTGGGGGATTCTTCAGGCTGTAGTACTACAGCACAGACTGAGATCATGTTCCTCACCTCTGGATCATCCGCAGAGATCACACCTGGTGTCTCATCATGCCCTGGCCATTCAGACTGAGGTTTCCTTAGAAACTCGGGGGCCTGCATCCAAGCTTTGGACTGAAGAAAGGCATCTGCCCGTAAGCCGCGTGATGCTACATCTGCGGGATTGAGCTTTGAGCTGATGTAGTTCCATTGTTCGACTTCAGATAATGATCGTATCATAGCAACTCTGTTCGCTACGAAGGTTTTAAACCTTCCTGTTGCACTTCCAATGTACTTCAACACGGATTGACTGTCCGTCCAGTACGTTGACTCATCCAACGGAATCTGCAGCTCTATTTTCAGCAGTCGGTCTATACGTACCGCCAGGACCGCGGCCACCAGCTCCAATCTAGGAATGGTAGTCTGCTTGAGGGGTGCTACTTTTGCTTTGCCCATGATGAAAACAACATGCACTTCATCTCTGCAGTTAGTAAGTCTGAGATACGACACTGTTCCCATGCCAACCTCACTAGCATCGCAAAAGTGCTGCAGCTGTGCGGATGCAATTTCACCGAAACCATGGGGGGCGATACATCTGCTCACAGAGAATTTATCCAACAGCACCAGTTGACTCAACCATCTTTTCCATCTATCAGCATGTTCTTTTGGGATTTTCTCATCCCACCCCAGCTTGGCCTTGCACAACTCCTGAAGGATCTGCTTGGCGGGTAGCACAACCGGTGCTAAGAACCCTAGGGGGTCATAAATCGAACTCACAACTGACAGGATGCCACGTCTTGTTGATGGCTGAGTTTTCAGAACTGTGCTGAAAGTGAAGGTATCGTTCTCGACATCCCACTGTGTTCCAAGGGCCCTTTCCATGGGAAGTTTGTCTCTGTCAAGATTCAGAGTCTTGACCTCTTTGGTTCTTTCATCCTCAGGAATTATGGCAAGGAGGGAGCGATGGTTACTTATCCATTTATTCAGGTGGAACCCTCCTTTGCTGCACATTTCTTTGAGGTTGCTGTACAGCCATGCTGCTTGCTCCACAGAGCTCACTGACTTAAGACAGTCATCCACGTAAAAGTTCTGCCGTACTGTGTCCACGACCTCAGCAGGATATTCATTCTGGTTGTCTTCTGCCGTCTTTAGCAAGGCGAATGTGGCGCAGCTGGGTGATGATACAGCTCCGAAAATGTGAACTGTCATCCTATGGTCTACAGGCTCTTTAGTGATGTCTCCATCTGGCCACCAGAGAAAGCGCAGGAAATCGACATCTTCTCTCGCAACCCTCACCTGATGGAACATGCCTTCAATATCAGTCATCATGGCAATAGGACCCAGGCGAAATCTTAACATCACGCCAATCAGCTTGTTGGTCAAGTCTGGACCTTGCAACAATTCTCCATTCAGAGAAGTTCCCTGAAAGGTTGATCCACAGTCAAACACCACGCGTAATGTCCTTTTGCGTGGGTGGTAGACCCCATGATGCGGTACATACCACGCTTTGCCACTTTCAGTCACCAACTGCTCTTCGGGTACGACCTCAGCATATCCTTTTGCCAGGACATCCTGCATAAATGCCTGGTATTCCTCCAGGAATGTTTGGTCTCTTGCAAACCTATTCAGCAGCTGGTGTGCTCTTTGCAGGGCTATGTGCCTGTTGTTGGGCATGATCACATCTGGCTCACGAAAAGGCAGCTTAAGGTAGTAATGTCCATCCTTAAGCACTACGGAGTCTGAAACGATGTTCATGAACTGCTTGTCCTCCAGCGACATTTCTTTCTGCTCATAATGTTGCTCAACAAAATCTTGGTTATACTGCTGGGTTAGGAGCTCTTCCAAGTTGGCAACGGCTATTCTGTTAACCAAGGCAGGGTGACAATCGCTCCTGTCACTGTCCTCCCGGTGACCAAGTGGGCCATTTATTACCCACCCTAGGAGGGTTTTTACAGCAAACGGTCCAATACCTTCGCTGTTAATGACTTTCCACGGCTCCAGGACTTTTGGAGCATTTGCACCAATCAGTAGCCCAATGCTTGCGTTGATTGGTTCCAGTTCGACCTCTTTCAGATAAGGCCACTCTCTGAGGTCCTCCTCTGTAGGAATGTTGTCTTGTGTAACGGGGATAGACTCTTGCGAGAATACATCTGGCAACGTTAGGAATGTGCTTCCTTTAAGCGCGGCCACTTCCAATCCAGAAATCCTGTAGCTGGGCACAGGCCTCTCCTGTCCCATAGTTTTGAGAAGAACCTTCACCCTTTTTCCACCGGTATTTAGCGCTGCCATTAAGCCCTCTGTGCAAAAGGATGCAGTGCTGCCTGGGTCAAGGAAAGCATACGTCTTCACAACCTTAGTGCCTTTGCACAGCTTCACTTGAACAGGCACAATAGACAGCTTACATTCATTGTTACCGACCCCAGTATGACCACCGGCATTTAGGGACACAAGGCTTGATGTGACCTTGGCTGCTTCTCCAGCAGATTCTCCACGTTCCCTTTTGTTAATATGCACTTCTGCTCTTTCCTTCATATCAATGTGCAGTATGCTTGGATGATCTTTATGGCAAGTCTGACACGTCATTCGGTTTTTACAGTATTTGCTCATGTGCCCTTTTCCCAAACATCCAAAGCACAGACCTTTACTTTTCATGAAGTCGACTTTCTCATTGTTAGGTTTGTGTTTTAGTGCGTCACAAAACTCCAAGGAGTGTTCTTTACTGCAATATGGGCAGGGCTTCTCCAGAGCACTTGAATAACCTTGTTTTAGCCCCCCCTGATTGTATTTGGGTTTGCTTTGTTTACTTTCCTTTTGCTCCATTTTTGCTGACATAGGAGCAACAGCAGTAACAAAACTGCTTCCCCTACTGACTGGCTTAAAGGGGGGTCTCTGTGTTGGCCTTTTTGTTGATTTTATCATTCCTTTGTTATCAGTCATGTCTTGTATATCCCCGAAAATGGGATCCAGAACAACCCGTGACTGTCTTTCCACAAACTCAACCAGGTCTTTGAACTTTGCTCGTCGTTTGTTTCGTTCTTGAATGTCACAGCTAATTGTCCTCCATCTTTCTCGGAGCTTATAAGGCAATTTGGATACGATTGTCCTCAAGTGAGATGGTGTCTCCAGCTCCTCCATAAAGTTGACCTCATTCATTATATTGAAGCAACATCTCAGAAACAGCGCATACGACCTTAACGCTGGTCCATCTTCTACTCTTATTGAAGGCCAACTCAGGACCTTGCCCATGTGTGCGGATGTCAGCTTCATTTCATTGCCAAAGTGCCATTCAAGTTGCTCCTTTGCTTCTCTGAACCCTCTGTCTGGGTCCATGTGGAGGAAACTACGAACCAGCTGGTTGGGTGCTCCCTTTGTGTATTGCTCCAGATAGAACAACTTATCCTGCACATGGTCCACCTTGCGTTCTATTCCTTGCTCAAAGGCCTTAATAAATGATCGGTACTGCAGAGCGTCGCCATCAAATGTAGGGATCTCTCTGGCAGGGAGAAGAGCTGCTTGTTGTTGCTTTACAAGCAATTCAGTTATTTCATTTTGTCTTTTCAAAACATCAGTGAGACAATTTTCATCATCTTTTGCATTTGAAATTGAGTCTCCATCTTCTTGGTCATGACTCAAGTGTTTGGTTTTTGCTTGAGCTTTGCGTGGTGCAACTTGGTGGTAAACATTTTGTTCCTGAGAACTTTGAGGCTTTTGGAATTTTTGAGTTGTTACTGGCATTCTGTACTCTGTAGACGTTCCAGTAATTTCTAACCTTTGTATTGGGGTTATGATGTCTGCTTTTGTTTGCTTTGATGCTGATGCTTGTGGAGGTTTTAGCTTTGATGATGTTGGTTGTGGTGCAGGTGCAGCCTGCAATTCGCTCTCCATGAAAACATTAATTTTGGCTTCTGCTGCAGCCAATTCAGCTTCCATGGCATGCTTTTCCATCCTTGCCTTAAGCTGAGCTTCCTCCTTGTCCAGAGCATGTTTAATTTCCAAAGCTTGAGATTTAGCCATCAGAGCAGCTCGTTCTGCCTTAGCCTTTAAGCATGCAGTAGATACCCTGGAAGATGTACTGGAAGAGCCGGTTTTGGAGGTAGTGCTGGGATCCTTGTTTGGGGCTTTTATGGTTTGGGACGCACTATCCCCCGGTTCCTCCCCAGAACTCTCCACCTTTTCCTCTTCTTCCTCCTCGTCACCATCCATCCATTTTTTGATACCATGTAGGAATCCTCTGTAATGGGTTAATTTTGGTTCATACCAATCCATACGATCCGCCTCCCTTTCTTCCTCATTTGCAAGGAGATTTTGTACAACCACTTGCAAATCCATAAACTCTTCCAAATATTTATTGAACGCATCAGCATGTTTGCAGACAGTGTCTTTACTTTCCCCGGCTTCCAATAGAGCATTAATCTCATTCCTTTTGCGCGTTAAAACGCCGAGCTTCCCCCTGCGCGATGCGATTGCTTTTATCAAACGTGTCCCATCTACCTCTTCGGTGACAGACATGATCACGTGCAGATTGATTTATTGTATTCACTTTGAATTCCACCTTTGAATCAATAGCCTACATTGGGCCCATGGAAAGCAACAACATCCACTGAGCTGCGCATTTACGCGCTACTTCCTTATTTGAACTCTTTGCGAGCGCAGCGGCTCATTTCACTCCATAAGTCCATAATCGAAATCCATTACTCACAAACCGCAGAAACCTCATCCACTGCCTCCGCTGCTTGCGTGCTTTTCTTTCTTTGAAGAGAACTTGTTTTTTCTTCCATCCATGAAGTTTTTTGACTTTAAATGTGTCGGCTTTTCTTGTTAAAAGCCGTGGCTTTCGAGACGGGGTCCGCTTGACTCACTTCCAATAAACAATGTCGATTGCAGCTTAAAAAATAACGTTTATTCCACCATTCCATATCGTTCCAAACTGTTTGCTAAATAACGATAATATTCAAAGGAAACGAAAAAAGGCTTTAGTGCCACCGAAAACTTAAATAGCGCGGTCAAAAAACTGTTTACAACCACCGCCTTGAATCACCAAACATTTAGGTTCCATACTTCCTGCCATCGAATCACCTGATCCTATAACCTAATGTGTGGTGCGCAAAACGCGCATTCAGGACGCACGCCCCTCCCAAATCAAAAGCAATCTCATCAAAATCATAGGCCCCCAAATAGGCAAAATAAAGCTTGTTCTTATCGAATTGATTTCAACTGTCAAACTTCAAGTCATAAACCAGCCCAAGCATTTACCAAATACAAAACCATTAATTTTAGTTAAACGGCTGCAACACATTTATTTATTTTTATTAAATAAAACATTCTATCTATTATTCTCACCCCATAACTCAAAATTAAAGAAAGCATATTTCATGTAGGCTAAACATGCTTCAGTTTACTTTTCAATTATATATGTCTCACGATTTTGTTATTTTCATTCTTTAAAAGTCATCAGAATACAGGAAACTAGGTGTCTGAATCTTTTTTGAGGTAGGACGCCCAGACCCCCGCTTTGGTATAGAAATCCTCCTTATTTTGGCGGTCTTCAGCTTGGCACCACCACACCAAGAGATCAATTCCACAGGAAACACTGGTTCCTTGTTCAGATCATAGAGAAAAATCCAAACAAACGAGCAAAGGAAAAAGATGTTGAAAT
>NC_140244.1:16509982-16527482 GCF_949987555.1 Borostomias antarcticus | reverse complement strand
TGGGCATTCATTTACACACATTATTCACAGCATTTATAGTGGTGGAACATCACACATACATACCAGTAAGAATAACATCATAATTGTTTCCGTAAAACTTTGTAAAAGGGAAATAAATCATTTATTGTGTTTATGTTACTGTATAAAGGGATGCACACATTAACACATGTATGTGCACACAAACACACCTGGAAAATCCTGCTGGGGAGAGGCTGCATATGGGTCAATGACATGACGTGCATATTTTTGTGTCCGGGTTGTTTATTTCCATTTAAAAATAAATTAATCAATTCAAGTCATATATGATTTTATTATATAAAACATGTTTAGTTTGAATCTATTTTCAGTAAATTCAAATAATATAGATTACTTTGTGTTTTGGCAGCTCAAACCCCCAAAATGTCAGGTGGCGCAACCGTCCGAGTAAGGAACAGATTAAGAAAACTGTTAAAAATGGTATTTTAATAATAATTAATTAAATATAAAATACTTTGGCATGATTTTATGTTTGAAACCTTTCAAATAAACACAATTTTACAAATAACAATAGTTTTAAAGCTATTGAGATAATTGGGGGACTTTTGTCCAGCAATTTGAGCTTTTCAAATGTCAGGGTGGCACAACCGTAAACATGGGACTTTTATTTTGAAGTCAAGAGGCGATTGCATCATCCAGATGTTGCATCATCCAGAGGACCCTATCTGACTTCCATGGCTGAGTGAAAAGGTTTGTAGAGCTCTCTCAAATATTGATAAAAATAGCTACTTTCACCTCATAGGTAGGATGGTACACTTTCCATGTCAGGTGGTACAACCAATGTAAAACTAGGAAATGTTTATTTTATCATAAAACTATGTATTCTGTCTTAAAATGATTTGTATGATATTGCTAGCATAGGTCAAAGCTAATGCAGGTGTCCAAGTAGAAGCCTGTTTAATTTGAAATCAGTTGCAAAAGTCAGGTGGCGCAACCGATAAGTCAGGTGGCACAACCCATAAGTCAGGTGGCACAACCCATAAGTCAGGTGGCACAACCTCAAGGAATGCCACTATATGAAATAAATAATGTTATTTAAAGCTTCAAGATGCTATAAAATGTTTATTTGTTTCAAGTTAAATATGTTATACACTTTGAAACCTTTTAACAATTATAATTTCTTAATTTTAATCATTTTAGATGCCACTCACAGTCAAAGAGAAAGCTGCACGACACAGGCAGCGCATTCAAAATGATCCAGCTGCAAGAGAAGCATATCTTGCAAAAAGAAGAGAGAGGTAATACATCTTGTGTGTTTAAATCAGATTTTTTTGCAGACAGTGACTAGATTTTCGTGTGCTACTCACAACCGGAAAATGGGCACCAGGATCATGAGACAAAATAGGCCAGCAACACACATGAAGGTCTCGCGTGAGTAGGACGCGAAATGTAGTCACTGTCTGCAAAATAATCTGATTTAGACGGTTCCTTCACAACGGAATATCATTATTATACCAGTTTTTGGCTACAGACATCCGTAGGAATTTGGGATATTTTCATATTTGAGATACGATGTCGGGAAAGAGGTAAGAATAGGCCCATTATACCAATTCCTGCCTATTGTTTTTGAAGCTGCGCGTGACTGTCTATTATCATTAATAGACATCACACCGGGACTAGATAAACTATAGTTTTGATAGCAGTTTATTTGCAGTTTTTTTATTGGGAATATGCCAGTTTATTTGTTCTCCTGTATTATAGTTACCAGAGGAGGAGGAGAGAGGGAAAGATTGTGAAACCCCGGATCAGCCAGCTGTCCAGAAAAGAGCAGGAAAAGCTGAAGCAAGAATGGAAGCAAGACCAGAGAAAGCACAGGGAAAGGAAAAGGGCTATAGAGGAAATCCTGAATTTCACACCTGAATCATTAGATACCACTCCCACAGGTGGTACCCCAGCAGACCCCCAGCCTAACCCTCCCAACACTGACAGAGAGAATATTGTCAGTGTAGATGTAGTGCAACCCAGAGCATCCTCAACACCACAGAGAGTAGCAAGCACAAACAGTAAGACATGGCTAAGAGAGAAAGCAAAGATGCGCAGTAAAATGCACAAAATGAAAAGTGAAATAGAAGCTGGCAAACGAGAATCTGAAAAATTACAAAAGCGCATACAAAGGTTGAGGGCAAAAAAGAAGGAAAAGTCTACAACTGAAAAGAACAGATCAAGGAGAGCAAAGAAATGGCCTAAGCAGAGAAAGGAGAGAGTTGTTGACTTTCTCTGTCGTGATGAGAACAGTCGTTTACTGCCAGGGAGAAAAGATACAGTTACGAAAAACAAAAACAAACAACAGAGGCGTGTGTTAGTTAAGCCTTTGACTGAACTCCATCTGCAGTACAATTCAGAAATGCAAATGTCCGACAAGCTGTCTTACAGACAATTTGTTCGTTATCGTCCTTTCTTTGTCACACAGCCCAAAGCATCAGACAGGAATACTTGTTCCTGCTTGGACCACGAGAACGTCAAACTTCTGGCTGAAAAACTGCAGCAGAAAGGTCTTCTGGAAACTGCTAGCATTTCTCAGCTGTTGACCTCAATTGTGTGCAGTCCAGACAATAGGTCATGCATGTATCGAGTCTGTGCCAAATGCTGCTACAATGAGGTAGAGGTTGCAACACCCCAGATGGTGGAGACTGTGACCTGGCATCAATGGATAAGAAAACCCGTATCAGAGGGGCAGAAGACCTACATGAACTTTGTCAAAGAAGCACAAACAGGAACATGTTCTGAACTGGTTAACCTTTTCAGTCAGAAGCTTGACAAACTAGCCAAACACCACTACAACTGGTTGCACCAGGCCAAAGAGTGCAGGGCTCTGAAAGAAAGCCTAAGAGAAGATGAAGTTGTCCTCCATGTGGATTTTTCAGAGAACTTCTCCTGCAAACTTCACAGAGAGGTGCAATCTTTTCACTTTGGAGGGAGCCGGAAGCAGGCCACTGTCCACACATGTGTCGCTTACACAGCAGCTGGCTCACAGTCATATGCTACCATCTCTGCATCCCTTCGGCATGATGAGAGAGCTGTGTGGGCCCACTTGGAGCCAGTGCTAAGGGATGTGAAGAAGAACTGCAATCCATCTCCCATAACTTTACATGTGATGAGTGACGGTCCAGTCACTCAGTACCGTAACAAAAAGAATTTCTATTTGCTTAGCACCATCCCCTTCCTCTCAGGCTTCCAGCACGTTACCTGGAACTTCTCGGAGAAGTCCCACGGAAAAGGCGCCCCCGACGGAGTTGGAGGTGCAGTCAAGCGCACTGCTGACTCTGCTGTCCAAATGGGTGCAGATGTCCAGACCCCAGAAGACTTTTACAGCCTCCTAACAGAAAGAAAATCTGAGATCAAGTACTTCTGGGTGAGTGAGGAGGACATCCAAAGATTAGATGAAGCGGTCCCTGAGGTTGTGCCCCCTGTAAAGGGAACGTTGGCACTGCACCAGGTCATCTCCACTGGACCAGGGAAAATCATGCACCGAGAGATCTCCTGCTTCTGCAGCAGACCACATTCATGCCAATGCCACAATACCACAACGGTCAACTTGCAACCAGCCAGTGCCCAAGATGAGAATGAACCACAAACAGCCAGTGCCCAAGATAAGAATGATCTGAATGGGAAGTTCATCTTAGTGAAATATGAAGGTCGGCCGTTCGTAGGACAGGTTCTTCAGGTAATTGGTGGTGAGGTTGAGGTGAGCTGCATGGAGCAGTTGGGAAGAAAGAATAAGTTCACTTGGCCGTATCCTGCTGACATCATCTTTTACTACACAGCTGATGTGCTCAAAGTGATCTCAGAGCCAGAGCCTCATTCACGGCACACACAGCTAACTCATGCAGACTGGGAGTGCTTTAGTATGCACACATGAAATGGGACAATTAACACTCTACCAGTGTGTTGAGCTTACAACAACACCTCCAATCTGCGCCAGCAGCAGCACCAGAGAGTTAACAGACCATCCTGACCACCACCAGACCATCTTGACCACTACCAGGCCATCCTGACTGCTACCAGACCATCCTGACAGCAACCACACCTTCCTGACAGCTACTAGACCACCCTGACCACCACCAGACCACCCTGACAGCTACAGACCATCCTTACCACTACCAGACCACCCTGACAGCTACAGACCATCCTGACAGCTACCAGACAATTATGACAGCTTCCAGACCATCCTGACCACTACCAGACCATCCTGACAGCTACCAGACCATCCTGACCGCTACTACACCATCTAGCCAGCTATCATACCGTCCTGACAGTTACCACCAGACCATCCTGCCCTGACCACTACTAGATCATCATGACAGCTACCACACCACCCTGAAAGCTTCCAGAACATCCCAACAGCTAACATACCAGCCCATCCTGACCTCTACTAAATCTCTAATTGTTTTGGACTACGTCAGATATTACTTAATTGTTACCACAATCCATTTTCCAAAGTCAATGAATGTAGTGTTTTCAGACCTTAGAATACATTTAATGAATGAACATGGATATTTGATATTATATATCCTATACAGTATATATGGTATTTGAAGTATTTTGTTAAACATGACTACATTGTTCTTAAATCACAATCCATTTTTATCTGGTATTTTTTATTGTTGCATTCCAGTTGCTATGAATTTGTACGTTTTAATGAACGATTTGAGTATTTGAAATATTTTGTCAAACATGACTTCATTGTTCTTAAATCACAATCCATTTAATGTCCAGTAATGTTTTAAAATATGTTTTATGAATTAATTTGGTAACTAATTTGTGCATCTAACTAATAAATACTTTAATAAAGACTGTTGACTAAAACAACTGTTTTTGTATTTAAAATAAAAAAAATCATTTTTTTTCAATTATTCAGCATAGTTCTTGTCATTACTAATGTTGTCAGGTGGCACAACCGATAATCGTCAGGTGGTGCAACCAGTTAAAATGCATTTAAACCAATAAATGATGGATTAAAGTGGATAAATTGTTGATAAGTATGATGTGAACAGCTATTGTATTGAATACATTCATTTGTATATTTGTGTAATAATTTTTCTGTCTTTAAATGTAAAATTGGATGTTAAAAATACTAAATATCTGACCCTTAGAATGCATTAATCTTAAATTATTGTAAATATAATACACAACCCCCAAAAACGAATGTGTTAGGCAATATAGACACTCCAATAGATACTTGACAAAGATTTCCCTTCAAATAAATAATAGGAAAATATAAATAATTTTACACATTTTTGGTTGCGCCACCTGACATTTTTGGGCAGTCAAGTTAAAAATACAGTTAAAAAAAGAATTTAAACACATTGAAATGTTATTTAACAAATTAGGCTTGTTTAAGCACATTATTACAGATACAAAAATAGGCATTTTATCTATTTTGAACAAACTATTTAAAAATAACTTTTTAGAACCCTTATTTGTCATTGACCCATATGAGTCTTCATCCTCAGACATGTGCTGTGCTGAAGAACCCTGTGTGGTCGAGGAGGTAGATGGCTCCTCTTCACCCTGGTCAGTAGAACCCTGTGTGGTCGAGGAGGTAGATGGCTCCTCTTCACCCTGGTCAGTAGAACCCTGTGTGGTCGAGGAGGTAGATGGCTCCTCTTCACCCTGGTCAGTAGAACCCTGTGTGGTCGAGGAGGTAGATGGCTCGTCTTCACCCTGGTCAGTAGAACCCTGTGTGGTCGAGGAGGTAGATGGCTCCTCTTCACCCTGGTCAGTAGATCCCTGTGTGGCTGAGGAGGTAGATGGCTCCTCTTCACCCTGGTCAGTAGATCCCTGTGTGGCTGAGGAGGTAGATGGCTCCTCTTCACCCTGGTCAGTAGATCCCTGTGTGGCTGAGGAGGTAGATGGCTCCTCTTCACCCTGGCCAGTGGCAGTGCCCTCATGCTGGGCAGTGGGTGCTCCAAAATATTTCAGAAGTGCCCCTGAATTTGCATTGAAATACAGTATGAGTCAAACCTTCAGGAGAGGAACCAAATGAACCCCTTGGCTAATTATAGGCTTAAAAACCCCAACAGACCCAATATAGTACACAGGATAATCATCATTACACAGGTTAGACAGTTTAACTCAGAGGTTCCCAACCTTTCTTCCCCAGAGCCCCCCTAACTTACACCTGATGGAATTACCCCCCTAGTGTAGCAGTAATTGACATGATGCAGAGTCTCAGATTAATTTGTTATTGTAGTGCCATAAATACAAGGCTTTTTAGCCCTTCATCCGATGTGATGATGCATTTTATTAAAATTGCTGTAACATGTCAATAATGAAGTCTCCGACGCAAATTCAGCCAAGGCACGTACGTCAGCCGGGGTCAGCAGAGGTTAATCTGTCACGCATGACGCAGCACCAGCTGACTGTAGCTGTCATAGCATTGGTCAGCTCACCAGAGCGCAGGTATTTAAGCTGTCAAAACATGTCATTATTCGCGCTTGCTTACTGCTGTCGTAATTGCATGCTGCCATTCTGCTATTTGCTCGCTGCTCCGCGTCTTGCTCGCGTTCCGTGTCGTATTGTGTCTTGGTGCGTTGCTACCTGCCGCCCGCGGTGTCCTCGCTGCTTCCGCGTTCCCCTCTGCCCGTCGTCTCTCCGGTCCGTGGTTTGGGGGTCCGTTTAGTGGCGTCGTGGAGCGCCGGCTTCCGAGGCCGGGGAGCCCGTCTCCCTGTAGCTCCGTGTGCCATTCTTGCGTATGTTCGTTGCTCGCATAGCTTGCGTTGGAAGTCCGTTAGGCATTGCTACGCGCCGGTCACTGGGTTTCATTCATGAGCCGCTATGTCGGTGGTTGTCCATGTCGTCTGCCGCATTACTCAACTGTCGATGTGCGCCGGGTGCATTCACCATTGAAATGTTTGCAGTTCGGGCGTGGACGTGCTGTGTGTATTCTCTATGTATTTGGTTCATCTCGTGGTGCGTTCGTTATAAATGGGAGGTGGCTAATTGCGGCTTGCTACTAGGAATACTGAATTACACCACCGCATGAACTCGCACTTCCTCGTCGCACATTCGGATATGTTTCTCAGCCCCCAGTTGCTCGATGCACTAGATATAACTAGGTGGCTGTGATATAATGTTATATAGATATAACTAGGTGACTGTGTTATAATATTATATAGCTCGATGCACACAGGTCGGAGGTAGGTATTTTGCCACTGCGACTTGCCTCCTCCGGCCACTAACGCCTGCGCCATAAGTCCTCCCCTCGCGGCTCGTTCGTGGATTCGCTGGCCGTATGACAGGCTATACTGCTAGTTGCTAACTAGCTGGCGTTCGTCGAGGTTCCCGTATTGCGCGTCGGGGCATCATTATGTTGGATTGCTTACTCGCTCGTGATTCATTGTTAGATTGCTAATCCTAGCTCATGATTCATTATGTTAGGTTGCTAATACTGGCTCATGGTTCATTATGTTAGATTGCTAATGCTGGCTCATGATTCTGTTACTGGCTCATGATTCTAATGCTAGCTCTTGACGTTCATGATCGCTTCGGTATTGCTTCCGGGGATGCAAACCATGTATGCTATATGAGGGATTAATTGATGACTGTTAGTATGTGATAAGGACGATCGATATTATGGTATTTAAGGCTGTCTCGCCTGTCTGGTAGGCCTGGGTTTTTTGGCCGATTGCTTCGGCATGTCCAAACCTCGTTCGGGGACAACGACGGCGATGATGCCTTACCAATTATTGCGTTTTTGGCTTTATTATTAGTTCGGTCAGTAGCATCGGGCTACTGCATGGTTCTTAGGGCATCGTACTGTAACCTGTGCGTTGTCGTCTATTGTTTCAAACCATTATGCTCTGCAATCTGCTGGGTGTGCGCGACTATCTGGCTGTTCGGTTTACCGCGGTGCTTCTTCTTCCGCCATTTCCGTTCGTCGCCTGCTCCTCCGCGTTGTTTGGGGGCATGGTTTACGGGCTTTTATTTCTAATGTAAAAAGGATGTATGCTGCGCTGATCACGCTCGATGTCGGACGTGTCATTTTACGCTGCGTTGGGATACTGCATTGCTCTTCGCATTAGCCCTCTGCGTTATTTCAAAGACTAATCACCTGATTATAATGCTGCGTGCATGACACTTCGTCGGCATACGAACGCTACCTGGGGCCCGGAGTCCACTACGCTGCTCCGTATTCAATGTAAACGTCATGCTGTGGATATTCATACTATAGCATTCATAGTTCATTGTGTCGTGTCTAGGCGGCTGCGGCCTCAGTCGGTTAAGAGTTTGTTGCAGGTGTTCATTCCACATGCGATGCCTGGACCCCTCCACCGTTTCTCGGCTGGGGAACCGATCCGTCCAGCTCCTCCTTAATGGCATCACGGAGAGCATCCCCAAGGCATGGATGTACGTCTTCCCTTCACTCCTTCGCTCGTTCAACGGTTATCGCACGGTTGAGGCAGGGGTGTTTTGGTGGTCACTCGTATTTAATGTTAGAATCAGTCATTCTCACAGCTTTCTATGGGTTCCTTAAGGTCGGTGATTATTCTACACGCACTTTATCGTTCAACCCCGCGCACGACCTCACTCGGGCAGATGTCACGTTGCACGCGCTCTATTTCGTCCTGCACTGTAGCATTCAAGGCGGACAGAGCTGGTGCCGGCGTGACCGTTTGTTATCAGGCAATAACACCTTGTTTTGTCCTCTGTCCTCCATGAGCTCCTACCTGACGAGCAGACCCCAGGCCGGTGAGGAGGAGCCCCTCTTCATAAGAGAGGCTAAGCCATGACCGGTGCCTGGTTTGCCGCCAGACTCCGCGCCCTCTGCCGGGCGTGCGGCCTCCCACCGGTCCAGTACACCGCACCCTCCCTCCGTATAGGTGCGGCAACCACCGCCGCCGCCATCACCCCGGTGTATACCCTGAAGTCCATGGGCCGATGGTCCTCATCCGCTTATGAAGCTACCTACGGCCTGGAGTCCAGGACATTCCGGATGCCCAGAGGGCTATGAGTGGACTGTGACTTTGGGGTTGGGGGGATACTGCGTTTTCAGGTGATCATGTAGCTGGTGCACTATCAAATGTTGTCTGACATCAGTCAGAGCGCTCTCCGTCAACCCACTGCGCACGCGGGCCGCGGAGTTGCTGGTGTGTTCTTGGGGGGTAGTTTGCAGGTATTCCACCGGCGTCGGCCGGTGGATGCCAGAGTAGCCGCTAGCTGGTCTCTGTGGCTATCCGTGGCGGGCGCCATGGACGCAGAGGCGCGAGTGCTGTATCTCCCGCGGAACCCACGAAGCGTCGGCCTGTGGGGACCAGGGACTATAATGTACAGCAGTCCTCCTGTGGCACTCTTTGACGGTCTTAGTGGGCTGAGTTACCTCCGAGCGTCTTCCCGATCGCGGCCCACTCTGATCGTCATTGAGGCAGGGGGCTAGATGCCGTTCCCCCTGGCTGTCTGGGCCAAGTGCTTGGCCCAGAGGGGGGGAACACCTAGATTGCCTCCCCCTGCTAACGCGCTCCACGTGCGGCGCGTGGAGCGCTTCCACGCCGGTGGGCAGGGGGCCCCCCGGACAGAACAGATAAAAAGAAGAGAAGAAAAGGGTCAAAACTTCTGCGCATGCGGGCCGCGGAGTGCTGGTGTGTTGGGGGGTAGTTTGCAGGTATTCCACCGGCGTCGGCCGGTGGATGCCAGAGTAGCCGCTAGCTGGTCTCTGTGGCTATCCGTGGCGGGCGCCATGGACACAGAGGCGCGAGTGCTGTATCTCCCGCGGAACCCACGAAGCGTCGGCCCGTGGGGACCGGGGACTATAATGTACAGCAGTCCTCCTGTGGCACTCTTTGACGGTCTTAGTGGGCTGAGTTACCTCCGAGCGTCTTCCCGATCGCGGCCCACTCTGATCGTCATTGAGGCAGGGGGCTAGATGCCGTTCCCCCTGGCTGTCTGGGCCAAGGGCTTGGCCCAGAGGGGGGGAACACCTAGATTGCCTCCCCCTGCTAACGCGCTCCACGCGCGTGGAGCGCTTCCACGCCGGTGGGCAGGGGGCCCCCCGGACAGAGCACACCGCCAAAATTCATATGCATGTATTATGCCGCTTGTATAATTATGCTGCTTGTATAATAAATGTTCAAATTTGACAAAAGTGATCTTGTCTGAAATGAAGTCTCCGACGCAAATTCAGCCAAGGCACGTACGTCAGCCGGGGTCAGCAGAGGTTAATCTGTCACGCATGACGCAGCACCAGCTGACTGTAGCTGTCATAGCATTGGTCAGCTCACCAGAGCGCAGGTATTTAAGCTGTCAAAACATGTCATTATTCGCGCTTGCTTACTGCTGTCGTAATTGCATGCTCGCCCCACCACCTCCCCTGCTCCTCCTGCGTATGTATGTCGTCTGTTGTCGTCATTGCTCTCTGTCCGGGGTAGTTTGCAGGTATTCCACCGGCGTCGGCCGGTGGATGCCAGAGTAGCCGCTAGCTGGTCTCTGTGGCTATCCGTGGCGGGCGCCATGGACACAGAGGCGCGAGTGCTGTATCTCCCGCGGAACCCACGAAGCGTCGGCCCGTGGGGACCGGGGACTATAATGTACAGCAGTCCTCCTGTGGCACTCTTTGACGGTCTTAGTGGGCTGAGTTACCTCCGAGCGTCTTCCCGATCGCGGCCCACTCTGATCGTCATTGAGGCAGGGGGCTAGATGCCGTTCCCCCTGGCTGTCTGGGCCAAGGGCTTGGCCCAGAGGGGGGGAACACCTAGATTGCCTCCCCCTGCTAACGCGCTCCACGCGCGTGGAGCGCTTCCACGCCGGTGGGCAGGGGGCCCCCCGGACAGAGCACACCGCCAAAATTCATATGCATGTATTATGCCGCTTGTATAATTATGCTGCTTGTATAATAAATGTTCAAATTTGACAAAAGTGATCTTGTCTGAAATATGATTCTTTCACAAATATTTCTAGCTTATATTAATGCCTCAAATTGTCTTATGCCTGGCACCCCCCCTGCGCTCGCTGGCGCGACCCTGGTTTAAGTTAGCCAGCCTACAACATTGACAATTCCTGAGCTCAGTAACGTTAGCTAGTCAAGTCAATACAATCTCAGAAAACCTATGATGTCACCTCAATGAAAGTTTATATAATGTGCTGTAGTGAGGTTGTAATCATTTATGCTGAAGGCAAGAGGCTACACACATTATCAGGATGAAACTGTGTGGAAGTATACCCAATGCTTATGCTAGCTAACTAATGTTAGATAGCTAGATAGCGAAGCCTAACTGAGAAAACAGTCACCCAGTCACTGCATGAGCCCCTATTCCTCCCATAAAGACAAAACCCAAACTGCGTTTTTGGACGAAGCATGACAGTGTTTTGTTAAAATTGCAGTCAATACCAAAGCTAAAGACCCCAAACATTTCTCTCCAATGTTTTTATTTCCGTATTTACTGTCTTCTGCCTTTCTAGCTAGCTACCACTAGCTATCTGGCTAGCAGCATTGTAGGCTAGGCTAACATAACGTTACAGTAAGATAATAACGTTGGTAACTTGCATGTCATTACATGTTTGTACTCATAAAGGGATGACATAGCGGGGCAGGGGGACGGACGGACGGGGAGGTTGTTTATTTTTCGCGGAGTTTTTTTTTCTGTTTTCTTTTTCTGCTCCTCTTGCCGCCCCCTGCGAGATGCCGCTGTGTGTGTGTACTATACATGCCAGCTTCAGCCAACTAGACAAGGTGACCCATGGACAACTGTCAGTTTGTGTCTTGAGTGTGCCACACACACACACACTCACACATGCACGCGCACACAGTCACACACCGCATAGGGAGTGTGTAATCTGGTATCGATCGGCAGCTCTAAAAGCCAATTCCATGTAGAGTACACCATAATATACCATCATCTACAGACACCAGTCCTACTGTCCTTACCCAAGGACTCTACTCTCTCTCACCCCATTTCTCTCTCTGTCTGTCTCTCTCTCTCTCTCCCCACCCCTCCGTTCCCGTCATGTTATTTTCAGCCCGTCTCTCTTTAAAGTCTCGTCATCATTCCCGTGACGCACGGACGCTCCTCCTCTTCTTCCTGTGATGTTGAGTGTTGAAGGAGGCGTGGCTAGATTCCTACGGCACTAGGCCCCCTCCTGTCACATCGCACACCTCGTCTCTTTAGAAGAGGCGGCCGAAAGAGATCACATCACCGTTTCAGACACAAATGTTCTGGAAGTGAATTGACGTTAATTTGTTTGGCGCCGCCGGAGGTCCAAGTCGGTCTGAACCGACCCCACGATGCAGATGTTCTGGCGCCTGGCACGTTTTTGTGTGTGTGTGCGCATTCTCGTGTGTGTGTGTGTGTGCGTGTTCTCGTGTGTGTGTGTGTGTGTGTGTGCGTGTTCTCGTGTGTGTGTGTGTGCGTGTTCTCGTGTGTGTGGGTGTGTGTTCTCGTGTGTGTGTGTGTGGGTGTGTGCGCACGCATGTGTGTCCATCACAAGGTTATTATAGTTAACGAAAACTAACTAAAAAACTAAAACTAGGTTTGAAAAAACATTTTAGTTAACTGAAATAAAAACTAGACTTTACAAAAAAACGATAACTGACTAAAACTGTATTGTGTGTTTACAAAACTAACTAAAATAAACTAAAATTATTGAGAAAATGTCCTTAGTTTTAGTCTTTTTCATTTCATACATAAGCCTAATATTTTGGGTGGATATGAAATCTATCCTCCATTTTTTCTTAGCTGTGCCCCTGCGCAGAAGTAACCTGACGTGCACCAGATGGTTTGTTTCACACGGAGTGAAACAACGTGAGCTCGTGAGATCAGGATAGTCTCATGAGGCTAGCGCAGAAGAAAAAAAAAAGAAAACTAATACTGAAACTAATAAAAACTAAACTAAAACTAAGCATTTTCAAAAAATAAACTAAACTAGCAAACCTGCTTTAAAACTAATCAAAACTAAACTGAAATTGAAAACAAAAAGTTAAAACGATATAAAAATAAAAACTAATGACAAAAGCAAAACTATTATAACCTTGGTCCATCATTATTCGCGCACCCCGCCACCTCGCTATGGCAACCTTGGGCTGTCATCACGCGGCGTCTATAGGAAGAGGGAGGAGAGTGTGTGTGTGTGTGTGCACGTGTGTTTGTGTGCGCGTGTGTGTGTGTGTGTGTGTGTGTGTCACTCTAACTGATTTCCATGGAGGAGGGAGGTTCGATTTTAATGTCATTGCTGGTACTTAGCCATGACAGCCACAGACTGATGACAACACGGAGCGAAGGGAATGTTAAACAGTGTTTGTTACTTCCTCTCCACTACCGACTACTAGGCTACATCGTTCTCCTCTCAAGTCATCTGAGATCCTACAAGCTCTCACTGTGTCGCAGTGTCACATTGTCCGAATTCCCAGCGTGACAACGCTTGACAGTGATGTTAGTACCGCCCTTAGCACTGATTGGCTAATCGCCGCTCTCATTTGTCGATTTTTTTTCTTTACTCGGAGAATCAGCTGTTTCACGTAGCAACTCCAGACCAAGAATCAGCAAACTTTGGAGAGGGCAGATCAGAACGTCTGGGCTCAGGCTAACACACACACACACACACACACACACACACACACACACACACACACAGTCTCTTTTTCTCCAACCCATGAGTCCAGGAGCGTGTTGTTTCTCACATTGACATTCTGAGAAGAGCCGGCATCTGGTCCCGCGAGACACCTGCCCTTTCCTCCTCCGGCCCGCTGTCTGACCGCGTCCGCGCCGGCCTCCAGACCGACCACGTGCGTGTGTGTGTGTGTGTGTGTGTCCAGTCCTCTCCCAACCCCCGGGGGGGAAAGGTAATCTCTTCACGCCGGTACCGCCGCGTTCACGCCGACGGCAACCGAAACCGCCCCTCGGGCGCCCCGGACAGCCGGTCGCACCGCTCGGCGCCCGTAGCCGTTAAAAGAGACAGGCGTAAAGATGGCCACCGGCCACGGTCACCTCTGTCCACCATCAAAGTGGACCTGCCATTAAAACACATCTCCCAGATGTTCCATTATATGACATCCGTTAAGTGGATGTGCTCTCGCGTGTGATTGATTGGGCCGTAAAGCAGCGTTCATGTTTTATGTGTGTAAATAACCAGCACTTCTAGATGAGTCACACACTTTATACACTGATTACTTATTACAACTGCATTCAGTCATTGTTAAAACTGTCACGCCTTTGATATCTTTCATTATATTACTCTGTTTTGGAGATTTTAGTGTGTGTAGTGTGTGTGTGTGGTTGTGTGTGTGGTTGTGTGAGTGTGTGTGTGTGTGTGTGTGTGTGTGTGTGGAGCCGGCGGTGTACCTTAGGGCATTTAACAGAGTTGCAGATATGGGGCAAGCGTAACGAAGGTGGTTGCCGTGGGGATGTTTGTTGTGAACGCCGAGCCGTGGGGCCGGTATTTGTGCAGCGTTTGACCCCGGCAGTGGGCCTGAACACCGCGGGCCTGAACACCGCGGGCCTGAACACCGCAGGCCTGAACACCGAGGGCCTGAACCCCGAGGGCCTGAACACCGAGGGCCTGAACACCGCGGGCCTGAACACCGCGAGCCTGAACACCGAGGGCCTGAACACCGAGGGCCTGAACACCGAGGGCCTGACAGCACGACAGCCGCGTCGAGGCGCCGAGCTTAAGAACAACGCCCGCCTCGCCGCGGTTTCAGAACTTCCAGTGTTCCGGGTCGGTTGGCTTTTGTTTTCCGAACGGATGAAAGCGGCCCCAGCTGCCGTGTGTGATCCTGGCGTTCCGGTCGAGGCTGCCGTGTGTGATCCTGGCGTCCGGTCGAGGCTGCCGTGTGTGATCCTGGCGTCCGGTCGAGGCTGCCGTGTTTGATCCTGGCGTCTGGTCGAGGCTGCCGTGTGTGATCCGTGCGTGGGAGGGAAACGGCGCTCCGGCTCGGCGTAGCAAACTAAAATGTTTTCACAGAATCGCTAACATCTACACCTCTGTTCTGCCTTACTGTAGATCCCACTAATTGGACAGCCTCTTTCTCTCTCTCCTTCTCTCTCTCTCTCATTATCCCTCTCTCTCCCTCCCTCTTCTGCTCTCTCTCTCCTGCTCTCTTTTTCCCTCTCTCTTTCTCTCCCCGCCCCCTCTCTCTCTCTCTCTCCCTCTCTCTCCTTCTCTCTCCCTCCCTCTCCTTCTCTCTTCCTCTCTCTCTCTCTCTCCCAATTATCTCTGTAGTGCTCTTGGTCCCTCTGTAGCCCACTGTGACAGATGTTGGAGTGTTAATTCGGCGTGCCGTTCAAACAACTCTGAAACCGTGAGATGAATTCAGTGTACGTCTGGGCTGAGGGATCCAGTCATCCTCCCGGAGCTGCTCGTCTGTTTGTTGTTTAGTTTCCAGATTTGAGCGTTGAGCTGTTTCTGTCGGGCCCTGTGATTGGCCAGCTACAGTCCATTCTCACGTAGTCAAACTGCCATCTGTAGCCGTCTCTTTTCTATTGTCTGTTTTCCCCCCAATTTAACACTTGTTTATTTGTTTTTTTACTTGTTTTCTTTTTGGTCCATATTAGTACACAGCATTATATATTTATATGACGTAATACTAGAGAGAACTATTTTAATATTAGCAAGCAATGTTTTGAGAAACATAATTTATTAATACCACATTTCACCGAACTTGAAGAACAAACGTGGGCTACTTCTAGGAGAGGGACCCAACCATCTCTCTCACAACAGGGACAGTGACAGCAAAGTTTGGCCTCTGCTGCGAAACGCTTTGAAAGCTTTGTTCAAATCCAACAAATCCTAAATAAAACACATTGGATTGAATTGAAACAAAAGAGAGAGAGAGAGAGAAAATGGAGGAGTGTATTCTTAGCTCTCCTGTGCTGTGGGCTGACTAATGGGTTGAGTGAGCGAGAGGGGCAGGGGTGTGACGGAGAGAGACGGAGAGAACAGAATTGATTTAGCGTGAGAGAGGGAGGGAAAGAGGCTGTAATGTTTGAGGTGGGGGGGGGGGGTGACAGGTGGGAGAGAGGGAGGAGGGGAATAGATGATTTAGGAAGAGAAAGCTGATGATAATGGATGGAGAGAGAGAGGGAATGGACCGGGAGTGAGAGGGACGCGTGGAAATAGGTGGAGATGGAGAGAGAGAGAGAGAGAGAGAGGAAAGAGAGAGCTCTTAAGGTGCGTCTCCCTGCAGCACTTAGCCACTTTAAAATAGAGTGAGGAGAGGAGGAGGAGGAGGAGAGGAGGAGGAGGGGAGGAGAGGAACACGTTGTTTCTGTCGTGAGAAGATGCATCACAGTTCTCAGCCATGTGAGGAACTACAGAGCTCTGCTCTCACTCAGTCATGCACATGGCTCCTCTCATGGCCTGATGGCCCAGGAAACACCCGTGTGTGTGTGTGTGTGTGTGTGTGTGTGTGTGTGCGTGTGCGTGTGTGTGTGTGCGCGCGCATGGGTGTGTGTGCAGTGTCAGTAGTGTGTGATGTAGATTGAGACAACTTAATTGATCCCAAGAATGGCAGTTCATTTGCGGCTGCAGTCCATACACACAACTTGAAAACTAGGCAAGGTCAGAGACATCAGATCAACATACACAGGACAATACAAGAAAAGCAGCAGTGAAAAATATATATATATATAGTTTGACACAGGAGCAGTTTTTCCCCCACGGCCATCAGCCTTATCAACATGGCTCCCCTCTGACTCTCTCCCCTCTGACTCCCCTCTCATCTCTGACTCTCTCCTCTCTGACTCTCTCCCCTCTGACTCTCTCCCCTCTGACTCTCTCCCCTCTGACTCTCTCTCCTCTGACTCTCTCCTCTGACTCTCTCTCCTCTGACTCTCTCTCCTCTGACTCTCTCCCCTCTGACTCTCTCCCCTCTGACTCTCTCCCCTCTGACTCTCCCCCCTCTGACTCTCTCCTCTCTGACTCTCTCCTCTCTGACTCTCTCCCCTCTGACTCTCCCCCCTCTGACTCTCTCCCCTCTGACTCTCTCCTCTCTGACTCTCTCCTCTCTGACTCTCTCTCCTCTGACTCTCTCTCCTCTGACTCTCTCCCCTCTGACTCTCTCCCCTCTGACTCTCTCTCCTCTGACTCTCTCCTCTGACTCTCTCTCCTCTGACTCTCTCTCCTCTGACTCTCCCCCCTCTGACTCTCTCCCCTCTGACTCTCTCCCCTCTGACTCTCTCCCCTCTGACTCTCTCCTCTCTGACTCTCTCTCCTCTGACTCTCCACCCTCTGACGCTCTCCTCTCTGACTCTCTCCCCTCTGACTCTCTCCCCTCTGACTCTCTTCTCTCTGACTCTCGCCCCTCTGACTCTCTCTCCTCTGACTCTCTCTCCTCTGACTCTCTCCCCTCTGACTCTCTCCCCTCTGACTCTCTTCTCTCTGACTCTCTCCCCTCTGACTCTCTCCTCTCTGACTCTCTCCCCTCTGACTCTCTCTCCTCTGACTCTCTCTCCTCTGACTCTCTCCCCTCTGACTCTCTCCCCTCTGACTCTCTCCCCTCTGACTCTCTCCTCTCTGACTCTCTCCTCTCTGACTC
>NC_140244.1:16444355-16502282 GCF_949987555.1 Borostomias antarcticus | reverse complement strand
GGTGGTGGTCAGGACTGCCTCAGCAGGATGTTTCTGTTCTTGAAACCTGACAACACACACACACACACAAATACACACACACACACACACACATACACATACACACACATACACACACACACATACACACACACATACATACATACACACACACACACACACACACACACACACACACACATACACACACATACACACACACACACATACACACACACACACACACACACACACACATACACACACATACACACACACGCACACACACATACACACACACATACACACACACACACACACACACACACACACACACACAGAAAGAGGGCTGTGTGTGTGCTTGTGTGTTTTTGAGTGTGAGTTGTTCAATTTGATTGCATAATCCTTCTTCCGTCTATACCTCATGCTACTGCAAATTTAGTTCTTTCTTCCTCCATCTCTCTCTCTCCATCTCTCTCTCCCTCCATCTCTCTCTCCCTCCATCTCTCTCCCTCCATCTCTCTCCCTCCATCTCTCTCTCCCTCCATCTCTCTCTCTCCCTCCATCTCTCTCTCCTCCTCCATCTCTCTCTCCCTCCATCTCTCCCCTCCATCTCTCTCTCCCCTCCATCTCTCTCTCCCTCCATCTCTCTCTCCCGCCATCTCTCTCTCTCTCCATCTCTCTCTCTCCCTCCATCTCTCTCTCTCCATCTCTCTCTCTTCCTCCACCTCTCTCTCTCCCACACACACACACACCTGACCACACACACATACAGCCAAACACACAATCAGACAAACACACACCACACACACACACCTGACCACACACACACACAGCCAAACACACACACACCTGACCACACACACACAAATACACACACACACACACACACACCTGACCACACACAACACACACACACACACACACACACACACACCTGACCACACACACACACACACACACTATGGGGTGTGATTCGTGCCAGCGTAACAAACACTCAGTGCTTTCGTCGCCTGCATTGCGTGTATAAAGGTACTTTGGCGAGCTGATTAATAGGCGTGCATATACGCACAGCGTTACGAGTCGCTCGCATTCTCAGAGGGTGACGTGTCAAAACTGCCGTGCCACTTTTGCGCACATGCATGTAACGTTTGCACGCTCGTGTTAAGTCAGCGGGCACTAGAAGCTGCGAGCGGGGCTCATTTGTCCATATTGAATAAAAATTAATAATATTTATTTGCACTCAATCAAATTCCAGGACCCTCCTTGCATAACTTTTCCTAGATATGTGTCGTTTAATCTCCACTATCGCTACATTTTCAAATAGGTTGTGGCTGTTCGAACTGGTGCTGACGGTGCTGCAGCGCCCTCTATTGACAAGAAACACGTGTATCTGAACATTTGTTTTAAATTGCGAAGAAAGAGTCATTCAGATATTAGGCTTATTAAAAACAAGTTGCTTAACATGTGCGAATTCCATTTATTGAGAATACATTCGCAATGGGCAAGGACGAGATTAGAACCAGCTATGATTTAAAGGCAACTGACCTTACACGTGCGGCGCTAACACGTCTGCTGCGCTAGCAAGGCACTGGCACGTTTGACACGTCGCTATGCAATTTCTGCACACATTACAAGCGAACGTACGTACGTTCATCTATGATTTTACCAAACTGTCATGTGTAGTGTTGGTTTCGCATATGTGAGGCGCATCTAACCTGTAGTGTTGCCGTCACGCACACGATGCGCAATTCATGTAAACAACATGTGCACAGCGTCTGCGTGACAGCTATGAGACGTCTGTCTCTCCATTGTTTGTCAATGGAAATTATACACGTGCGTTTAGACGTTTGATGTCATCGCGTCTTCTTAAGTAGGCGCAAGTCAAGCGTTTCAGTATGGTGTGCTGGCACTAATCACACCCCATACACACACACGTGCACACGCACACACACACACCTGACCACACACACACCTGACCACACACCCACACACACAAACACACCACACCTGACCACAACACGACGCACACACACAGAACACACACAGACAAACACACACACACGCGCACACACATACGCGCATTAAGTGGTAACTACCCATTACTTGTCAAAGTAATGACCTGTGTAGGTGTGGAGATGTGACTCACCTGGCCACACACACGCACACACCTGAACACACACACACACACCTGAACACACACACGTGTTGTGTCTGGACCAGCAAGGCTATAAGTGAAAGTTTGCTGTCTGACAGAAGACAGACAAGAATCTAAACACAGGAACTCAGGCTGTTTGTTTAAGCCACAAATCATCTTAATAGAGTTACACTCCGGACGGTGGGATGACAACATCCAAGATCTTCATCCAAGATCTTCATCCAAGATCCTCATCCAAGATCCTCATCCAAGATCCCCATCCAAGATCCTCATCCAAGATCCCCATCCAAGATCCTCATCCAAGATCCTCAAGATTCAAGTTATTCAATAACCTCTGAAATAGGAAGTAAGTGGACATTTTACTGCAGTGGGTTTCCCGTCCAAACACTTTCCCAGGCTGAGAGAGACCGTCTGGGAGAGACCGTCTGAGAGACTTGTCTGTGTGTCCAGAAATCTAGAGGGAGACTAAGCTGAGAGTCTGTTTCTACTTCCCTCCCAGTCCAGCACATTCCTGAAGAGTCCCTTTTTTCCGCAGCAGCATTCCCGTTCGTTTTCCTGTCTCATTCCCCGTCCTTCCCCGTTCTAGTCCAGAACATTCCTAAAAACCTCTCTTTTACACCAATCACCAGCACCGCTGCCTCTCCTCTCCTCTCCTCTCCTCTCCTCTCCTCTCCTCTCCTCTCCTCTCCTCTCCTCTCCTCTCCTCTCCTCTCCTCTCCTCTCCTCTCCTCTCCTGTCCTCTCTCCTCTCCTGTCCTCTCCTCTCCTGTCCTCTCTCCTCTCCTGTCCTCTCTCCTCTCCTCTCCTGTCCTCTCCCCTCCTGTCCTCTCCCCTCCTCTCCTCTCCTCTCCTCTCCTGTCCTCTCTCCTCTCCTGTCCTCTCCCCTGCTCTCCTCTCCTCTCCTGTCCTGTCCTCTCCTCTCCTGGCCTCTCCTCTCCTCTCCTGGCCTCTCCTGTCCTGGCCTCTCCTCTCCTGTCCTCTCCTCTCCTCTCCTCTCCTGGCCTCTCCTCTCCTCTCCTGGCCTCTCCTGTCCTGGCCTCTCCTCTCCTCTCCTCTCCTCTCCTCTCCTCTCCTCTCCTCTCCTCTCCTCTCCTCTCCTCTCCTCTACTGTCCTGTCCTGTCCTGTTCTGTCCTCTCCTGTCCTGGCCGCTCCTCTCCTGTCCTCTCCTGGCCTCTCCTGTCCTGGCCTCTCCTCTCCTGTCCTTTCCTGGCCTCTCCTGTCCTGGCCTCTCCCCGGCCTCCCCAGGCTGTCAGCAGCTATAGACAGCAGGCTCCCAGGTAAGGTCTGACCTCACGACCCCCCGGGGTTGCCGTAGTCGCGCTGCTCTCCTTCCTCCCATCCTTTGTCCTGATCTCTCTCTCTTCTGGCTGCTCTTTTCTACCCGGCGTTCCGCCCCGTTTCCCTCCCTCCAAACAAACATGGCGCGCTGTTCTCCTCGGGCCGCGCTGAAAGGAAACTGTTTCTTAGGAGAGCAAGGTCTCGCCGATGGTGTGTGTGCGCGCGTTCGACCGTGGAGCTGCTCACAATGTCCCAAATTAGCAATAGCCAGCCATCGCACCTGCCTTGGGGTGCCTTGGGTTTGTGTGTGTGTGTGTGCGTGTGTGTGTGCCTCCGGAATAAGAGTGAGAATCAACGAGCGCTCAAGCGCACAGGTTCAGTTCATGATATACAGGTATACAGTATGTCTGTCATACTTTGGGCCAGTTCATTTCAAATCGTTCACATACAGATTTGAATATATGCCTGAATATATATATATATATAACGCCACCTGTCCACCCCTCAACACCTCTCTCTCTCACGGTGAGACACCATCAACAGCTCATTTCTGAAGCTGTAGATCTGGTAGGAGAGGGACAGTCTCAGTATGTAGATCTGGTAGGAGAGGGACAATCTCAGTATGTAGATCTGGTAGGAGAGGGACAGTCTCAGTATGTAGATCTGGTAGGAGAGGGACAATCTCAGTGTGAAGATCTGGTAGGAGAGGGACAGTCTCAGTATGTAGATCTGGTAGGAGAGGGACAGTCTCAGTATGTAGATCTGGTAGGAGAGGGACAGTCTCAGTATGTAGATCTGGTAGGAGAGGGACAGTCTCAGTGTGTAGATCTGGTAGGAGAGGGACAGTCTCAGTGTGTAGATCTGGTAGGAGAGGGACAGTCTCAGTATGTAGATCTGGTAGGAGAGGGACAATCTCAGTGTGTAGATCTGGTAGGAGAGGGACAGTCTCAGTATGTAGATCTGGTAGGAGAGGGACAGTCTCAGTATGTAGATCTGGTAGGAGAGGGACAGTCTCAGTATGTAGATCTGGTAGGAGAGGGACAGTCTCAGTGTGTAGATCTGGTAGGAGAGGGACAGCCTCAGTATGTAGATCTGGTAGGAGAGGGACAGTCTCAGTATGTAGATCTCAATCAATCAATCAATCAAAGCTTTATTTGTATAGCGCATTTCATACCCAGAGGCAACACAATGCGCTTTAAAGAGAACAAGGGAGGTGGGCATACGACCCACTCTCTACATATTCCAGAGGGAAGCAAAAAAACAGTAATCACCCGTGGGCCAGAGAAGTGAGCTGTAAAAATGATTCCCTGACCCCTCTCAACAAGGCGATCGAGCAAGCTCCAGGAGTATGTTTGTCTACCGGCTAAGAACATTTATAAAGCAATACATTACATTAAATTACATTTCAGAGTGAGAGAGGCTAAAAGCATCATAGGAGAGAGAACATTCTACGGACATGCTACGACATCCACAGCAGACATGGGGGTATCTATTGGACTCCGGGAGGTCTGCTGGTGACAGTGGGGCATCTGGTAGGAGAGGGACAGTCTCAGTATGTAGATCTGGTAAGAGAGGGACAGTCTCAGTATGTAGATCTGGTAGGAGAGGGACAGTCTCAGTATGTAGATCTAGCAGGAGAGGGACAGTCTCAGTATGTAGATCTGGTAGGAGAGGGACAGTCTAAGGGCAGTGTGTAGAGATGGAGACAGACAGACAGACTGAGGGAGGGAGGTGGAGGGAGAAAGAGAGACAGACAGACAGATATAGAGACAGACAGACAGATATATATATATACTGTAGTGTACATAGGGAGAGAGAGACAAAAAGAAAGAGAGATAGGGACAGAGAGACAGACAAAGGGATATAGTTAGAGAGAGAGACTGAGACAAAGGGATATAGTTAGAGAGAGAGAGAGAGAGAGAGAGAGAGAGAGAGAGAGAGGGATATAGTTAGAAAGAGAGAGTCTAACAGGCTCCAGGATGGTGGAGCAGCTCAGTGCCCTGAGGCCCGGGGCAGATTAGAGGCAGCCTTGGCAGGTTCCAGACCTTTCTGCACCCCAGCTATGGAGAACACTCCCTCAGGCCCTCACCCCTCTCTCCTCCTCTCTCTTCCCCCTCCTCTCTGCCCCGGGGCGAGCCCAGCACAGCAGCCCACAGCCCTTAATGAGGCGGAGAGGAGGAGGGAGGTGGAAGCGCTGTGGGGGAGGGGGGGAGTCTTGGATGGCACAGTGCTATTCATCTGGCCGAATGTCTAAAGCACATGCTTTGTTATTTTGCCTGCTACACACACACACACACACACACACACACACACACACACACACACACACACACACACACACACGCAGACCCAGACCAAAGCAAAGTCTCTGCACGGTCATCGTATTTCTCCTCATCTTGAGTAAGAAGCCTCAGTAATGGGGATCCCATTCACCCTGGTGTGTGTGGGTTTAAATAGCGCTACTGTACAAGAGCAGCTCTACATTACACTACGCAGGCACAGAAACACAACACCGCTCTGCCCTCCTGCTCCACACGCTGTGTAGCAGCCTGCAGGCCTGTGTGTGTGTGTGTGTGTGTGTGTGTGTGTGTGTGTGTGTGTGTGTGTGTGTGTGTGTGTGTGACCTACTTGGCGTGTCCTACGTGTCTATCACTACTGGAGAGGTTTCTATATTACCGTCCAGGAATGGAGGTGTGGAGTAAGAGCAGAGTCTCCCCCTCCTCCCCCCCTCCTCCTCTCCCCCTGCTCCCCTCCTCCTCTCCCCCTGCTCCTCTCCCCCTGCTCCTCTCCCCCTCCTCCTCTCCCCCTGCTCCTCCCCCCCTCCTCCTCTCCCCCTGCTCCTCTCTCGGACGCGGGAGCAGTAAGGAGACTGGTCCCCTGGGCAGGTGGGGGCTCGTCTGACGGACACCCGACGGGGGGCCCCCCTCTCCCATGTGGACCTGGGGGGTACGGGAGGGAGGGCGTGGGCGCTGGAGTAGCCTCACTGTTGACAATTCCTCTTTCTTCTGTCGTTCATCGGTGACAATAGCTAAGGGCTGCTTGTAGCAGAAATATATATGTCTGGTTTGACCTGCTAGCGTGGACCCATGGGGTTTGACCTGAGCTTTTGACCCTGCATCTTCCAGCCCTGTGCTCAGAGGTCAGGGGTCAGGAGCTGATGAGAAGAATTATAAACAGAACAGATCCACACAGGCCTACTGAGCGCCCTGAGGGGAGTCTTGTCTGATAGCACTGAGAGACAGGGGGGAGACAGGGGGAGACGAGGGGGAGACAGGGGGAGATGAGGGGGAGACGGGGAGACAGGGGGAGATGGGGGGGAGACAGGGGGAGATGAGGGGGAGACAGGGGGAGATGAGGGGGAGACAGGGGGAGATGAGGGGGAGACAGGGGAGATGAGGGGGAGACAGGGGGAGACGGGGGGGAGATGAGCCTGCTGTCTATAGCTGCTGACAGCCTGGGGAGGCCGGGGAGAGGCCAGGACAGGAGAGGCCAGGAAAGGACAGGAGAGGAGAGGCCAGGACAGGAGAGGCCAGGAGAGGACAGGAGAGGAGCGGCCAGGACAGGAGAGGCCAGGAGAGGACAGAACAGGACAGGACAGGACAGTAGAGGAGAGGAGAGGAGAGGAGAGGAGAGGAGAGGAGAGGAGAGGAGAGGAGAGGAGAGGAGAGGAGAGGAGAGGAGAGGAGAGGAGAGGAGAGGAGAGGCCAGGAGATGGGGGGGAGACAGGGGGAGATGAGGGGGAGACAGGGGGAGATGAGGGGGAGACAGGGGAGATGAGGGGGAGACAGGGGGAGACAGGGGGAGACGGGGGGGAGACAGGGGGAGATGAGGGGGAGACAGGGGGAGATGAGGGGGAGACAGAGGGAGATGAGGGGGAGACAGGGGGAGATGAGGGGGAGACAGGGGAGATGAGGGGGAGATGAGGGGGAGACAGGGGGAGATGAGGGGGAGACAGAGGGAGATGAGGGGGAGACAGGGGGAGACAGGGGGAGACGAGGGCGAGACAGGGGGAGATGAAGGGGAGACGGGGATACAGGGGGAGATGAGGGGGAGACAGGGGGAGATGAGGGGGAGACAGGGGGATACAGGGGGAGATGAGGGGGAGATGAAGGGGAGACAGGGGGAGATGAAGGGGAGACAGGGGGATACAGGGGGAGATGAGGGGGAGACAGGGGGAGATGAGGGGGAGATGAGGGAGAGATGAGGGGAGACAGGGGGAGATGAAGGGGAGACAGGGGGAGATGAGGGGAGACAGGGGGAGATGAAGGGGAGACAGTGGGAGATGAGGGGGAGATGAGGGGGAGACAGGGGGAGATGAGGGGAGACAGGGGGAGATGAGGGGGAGATGAGGGGGAGACAGGGGGAGATGAGGGGAGACAGGGGGAGATGAAGGGGAGACAGGGGGATACAGGGGGAGATGAGGGGAGACAGGGGGAGATGAGGGGAGACAGTGGGAGATGAGGGGGAGATGAGGGGAGACAGGGGGAGATGAAGGGGAGACAGGGGGAGATGATGGGGAGATGAGGGGGAGACAGGGGGAGACAGGGGGAGATGAGGGGAGACAGGGGGAGATAAGGGGGAGATGAGGGGGAGACAGGGGGAGATGAAGGGGAGACAGGGGGATACAGGGGGAGATGAGGGGGAGATGAGGGGGAGACAGAGGGAGATGAGGGAGAGATGAGGGGAGACAGGGGGAGATGAAGGGGAGACAGGGGGAGACAGGGGGAGATGAAGGGGAGACAGGGGGAGACAGGGGGAGATGAGGGGGAGACAGGGGGAGATAAAGGGGAGACAGGGGGATACAGGGGGAGATGAGGGGAGACAGGGGGAGATGAGGGGGAGATGAGGGGAGACAGGGGGAGATGAGGGGGAGATGAGGGGGAGACAGGGGGAGATGAGGGGGAGACAGGGGAGATGAGGGGGAGATGAGGGGGAGACAGGGGGAGACGAGGGGAGACAGGGGGAGATGAGGGGAGATGAGGAGAGACAGGGAGACGGGGGGACGAGGGGGAGATGAGGAGAGACGGGGGGAGATGAGGGGGAGACGGGGGGACGAGGGGGAGATGAGGAGAGACGGGGGGAGATGAGGGGGAGACATGGGGGAGACGTGGGGGAGACGAGGAGATTAAACAGCTATCCTTCAATTTACATCTCGTCAATAGTGAGGCGCATATTTTAAGAACACAGCAGCACTTTTTATTGACATGTTGTCTGATGTTTGCTTTTCCCTGCCGTAACAGACCTGGATGCACTTCACACTGCCAGGACTGGACTGGGTGAATATTTCCTACCGGGAAATGTAGCCCCAGTCGGCCCACTAGCCGAGCCGACGCGGTGAGATGGAACACCCTCAGTTTCGTTTTGTTGACGGGGGGGGGGGGGGGGTGCTGCGCGATTTGTTGAGGGGGGGGGGGGGTGTTGCGCGATTTGTTGACGGGGGGGGGGGGGGGGGGCTGCTGCGGCTCTCTAACGGCCCACGCAAATGACACCTGAAACTAACAGAGGGAGGGGTGGGGCCTACATATGATTGGGCCAGCCCAGTGTCAGTATAGAAAATGGACCAATGGGCCGCTGTCCCTGCTCTATGGGCCGTTCGTTAGCTCGTTTTTTTAGATCGGCCCACAAGTAGGTCCGGCCCACCGGGCATTTGCCCGGTACGCCACATGGCCAGTCCAGCCCTGCACACTGCCACATGAACACTATTCATATATACCAAATTAACACTATTCATATATACCATATGAACACTATTCATATATACCACATGAACACTATTCATATACACCATATGAACACTATTCATATATACCACATGAACACTATTCATATATAACACATGAACACTATTCATATATAACACATGAACATTATTCATATATACCACATGAACACTATTCATATATACCACAGCCACTGCAGACTCTACATTAAAACTCATCATTCAAGTGCTACGCCTTCTACATGATATGCAATAATCAAACACCCTCTGTTTGGGCAATAGCCTGTGTGAATGCAGAGGTGTTCTCATGCTTGAATGTGTGGGGCCCAAATAAGACCTTTTAACACACTCAACGGAACTAACAAGTTTTGTGTTGATCTAATGATTTTGTGATGACTCAGCCTCCTCCATGTGTGCTCAGGCCTACTGCACTTTTCATAGAACACATTCTAGTTGTTTTCCTTGTGACTCGTGGTTTTGGCTGTGTTCAAACTGACTATGTGTTCAAACTGACTATGTGTTCAAACTGACTGTGTTCAAACTGACTATGTTCAAACTGACTGTGTTCAAACGGACTATGTGTTCAAACTGACTGTGTTCAAACTGACTATGTTCAAACTGACTATGTGTTCAAACTGACTATGTGTTCAAACTGACTATGTTCAAACTGACTATGTTCAAACTGACTATATTCAAACTGACTAGGACGCCAGAACATGATTAGAGAGAGAGAGTGCATTTCAAAACTCTTCTATGATATGAAACATTAGCTATCCACGTCATTTTACGCTCTCCATCCAAATGCCTTCGCATGCGCAGGGACTGCTTCTTGTGCATCAAGAGCACTGAGCCCAACCTTTCTAAAACCAGTTCCAGGATGTCTCATAACAACGTTGCATCATTAGGTTACAGACATTAATACATCAGCTGGCTTTCAAGTAGCCTACAGTGCAGTCAAAAACGTAAGTAGGCTACAGTGAAATCATTCAAATGTTAGATGAAATGTCAGATGTAGTACAGGGTGTGCCAACCCTGTTGAGCACACCAAGATCGTTTCCTCCTCAGTGGTCTGGAAAGGGACATTTATTTTAAACCCTTAAAAGGTGCAGTATCAGTTTGTCTCAGTTTGCATACAGTAAGACTTTGTAATGGAATGTCTCCAAGACTACACTGTAGAAATCAAATATTATTGCATCGGTTTGTAGAGGGAGAGGTCTGGAACACATATCCATAAGACTTCATGAGCTATGCATAATTCAGATTTTATGGACTGTCAAAGATGAGACATTTCTGATCCGCATACAGTAAGACTTTGCAATGGAATGTCTCCAAAACTACACTGTAGAAGTCAAATATTATTCAATCAATCAATCAAAGCTTTATTTGTATAGCGCATTTCATACCCAGAGGCAACACAATGCGCTTTACAGAGAACAAGGGAGGTGGGCATACGTCCCACCCTACATATTCCAGAGGGAAGCAAAAAACCAGTATCACCCGGGGGCCAGATAAGTGAGCTGTAAAGATTCTTCCATGACCCCTCTCAAAAAGGCGATCGAGCAAGCTCCTGGAGTATGTTTGTCTACCGGCTAAGAACATTTATAAAGCAATAAATAACATTTAATTACATTTTCAGAGTAAGAGAGGCTAAAAACATCATAGGAGAGACATGGCAAACACTGGTGTATGTCTGTGTGTGCGTGAATGTGCCTGGGCCCAGATAGAGGCAGGGGTTGGGGTAGGGAGGGGGTAGGAAAAGGATACGGACCCGGGTTAGGGTGAGGGGAAGGGGATCTGAGCCCAGGACTGGTGTATGTCTGTGTGTGTGTGTGAGTGTGCCTGGGTCCAGGTAGAGGCAGGGGTCAGGGGTAGGGTGGGGGTAGGAAAAGGATACGGACCCGGGTTAGGGGAAGGGGGGACTAGGTCAAGGCCTAAAGCCGCAAGTGGACTGGTGTATGTCTGTGTGTACGTGTGTGTTAACTAATTGCTACAACATCCACAGCAGACACAGGGGTATCTATCGGACTCAGGGTGGTCTGCTGGTGACAGTGGGGCATCCACTGGACCTGGTTAGAAGATAGGAGGGAGAGAGAGAGGCACTAGGGAGAGGGGAGGCAGAACAGGGTTAGTAGCACACAGAGCCATAAAAGCAACACAGATATTAAAACAGGCAACCTGGAGCAAGCTCCTGGAATATATTTGTTTAACGGCTAAGAACATTTATAGAGCAATAAATTAAAATTTTCAGAGGAAGAAAGGCTAAGAGCATCCTGGGAGAGGTATGGCAAACACTGATGTGTGTCTGTGTGCGTGAGTGTGCCTGGGCCCAGATAGAGGCAGGGGTTGGGGTAGGGTGGGGGTAGGAAAAGGATACGGACCCGGGTTAGGGTGAGGGGATCCGAGCCCAGGGGCCTCATTTATCAAAGAGCGTGTAAATTCAGGTGTAAAAGAGGGCGTACGACGAAAACGAGGAAAATGCGAAAAGTAGCGTACGACGAGAATATTTACACGCTTTTCGGATCTATCAAAAATGGCGTACACGCTGCTGCGCCAAATTCACCACAGAAAATCCGACGGTGGCGGAGAAGAGAGCGGACGCGCACGCGCCCCGTGTTCCGCCCTCTCCACGCCCAAATTCAACCATATATGGTCAAAACTATGACAGCGCACAACGTGGATACCCCGGAAGGAACCGACATAATATAGCGTGGAGCATAGGAAAGACAAATACGTTTATGGAAAAACGCGGAAAGAAGAGAAACTTTTCGGAGACGGAGGTGCATGTGCTTGTTGGTGAGGTCCACGCGAGGAAAGAAAATCATCTTCGGAAGGTAAGCTATTTGTACGAGCCTACATTTGTCTGATTGCTCCTACAGTTTAGGTAGCCTACTGTATGTTTCGTGCATCCTGTATTTGGCGTAGGCTACACGGACATTCTGTATTATGTGGCTGTGAGGAAAGCAAACATTCCACACATTCTGTGGTAGGCTATGATTGATTTAGGACCAAAAACGGAACGATAACACAGATGATCACTTCATAATGTTAGACCACATTAAACATTTTCCCCTCTGGGAAATTAAGACTCTCATCTAAATCACCCGGTAAATCACACTTAAGCATTTATTTGGCTGCCAACAGAAAAACATATCAATTGAATATGGCTACACAATAAAATGTTTAATGCATAATCAAGTTAACAGACAAACTCAAAGAAAATGACTGAAATTGTTTCTCCAGACTCTGACGTGGGGTGGGACTCAGAGGAGGGGGAGTCTGCAGTGGTCCTTGACCTGACGGTCGTGCCCCCGCCGGTTGCAGCCTCTACATCCAGCGCCACGACCTCCAGTGCCTCCACCTCCAGCGCACCGGCCTCCACCTCCAGTGCCATCTCCAGCGCCTCCGTCTCCACCGCCCACGCCTCCACCTCCGGCTGCCAGCGTCCCTGCCTCAAGGGTCCCTGAGGGCTGGGCTTCCTCTCAGATGCTGTGCTGGAGGCTCATGACCCTAGAGGCCCAGAGGGAAATGGCAGAAGGGATTGGGGCAGTTGTGGGGCAGTTGTGCAGTTGGTGGAGGTCACCACACTACACCACCAGAGCCAACAGGACATCCTCACTGCACTTCATTCCCTCACACATGCTGTCACGGACCTCACACTGTCACTCACTACCACACTCACGGACCTCACAGTCACTCACTACCACACTCAAGGACCTCACACAGTCACTCACTACCACACTCACGGACCTCACACATTCACTCACAAACGCACTCACACACCTCACACAGTCACCCACCAACAGACAATAAAATGGTAGAAATGTGAACCTTACTTGTTTGTGTCTTCATAGCTGGCGCATGACCTCAGTGTGGGCCCTTTGGCCCCGCTGGTAAACCTCATGATGGGGAGGGGGCTGAGGGCTTGGGTCCTCATTTTGTGGTGGGGTCTTGACTGGTTCTAATTCTTATCAGCTTTGAATATACATCTTGGCAAACATAACAGAATGATGTACAAGGAGGGGACAGATACCTAGTGAAAGTACTATTGGTTGCTAGTAAAAAGACAATAATGAGGGCTTGGTATAAGGTGGAACCCCCAACCAAGGAGCAGTGGTGGGTGTTGTGGAGGAGATTTATGAGATTTATTTATGCATTGAGGATGCAGGAAGGAAAGTTTGAAGGGAGATGGGAAAAATGGATGGATTATAGAAGGAAGTGTGATGATACCACTAATATTAAAATTGTCATATTTGAGTAAGAAAAAAAAGCTGCATGGATGGAAGTACCCATAAGCTGTTATTGTAAGTTTTTATGTTTTATTGTATTGTCGTTGTATGGATGGAAAATGCTAATAAAGATTAAAGTAAATAAGACAAAGAATATGTATCTTGGCTATGCACACACCAACAAGCCAGCCGTCACGCGCAGCGCCTGCCTCCAGTCTAGCCCCTACCCTGCTGTGCGCCAGGATGAATGAGTCATGCGTGGAGCCAAGCCACCGTGCCACTACACTTGTGATGAGCATGTCGGCGTCACATATGATTTCGGTATTTATAGTGTACATTTTAGCGATTCACATAGACGTATTCATTCACTGATGGTGCCCTTATGTGGGTGCAGTCGCCATCGCCGTCACCTCTTTGGAGTTCTATCTCGGCCAGTAGGCCGAGTAGCGCCGGATTCATTTAGGCTCGCATTACGCACAGGAGGACTGTCATTTATATGCTTACCAAACAGCAAACAGGTCCACATGATCACATATTAATGACAATCTAATTGGTCAATTATTGCCGTGTGATGGAGTGCCTGCATTAGGTGTGTGACATATAGCGCGGAAAGGTTTGGGACAGCGCATAGGTTCAGTTTGGGGAACAAATCCATATCGGACCATGAATGAGCCGGTTAGAGGACACGTCTAATCTTGCATTGCGATATATGTTTGTGCTGAATTGGGCTATTAGCCTACATGATTGTGCGTTCAGAAACTGTCGCTCTTATTCTCTCCATCAAACATTGTAATTCACCGACGCACCACCTGCGTCGCCAGTTTCCCCTGTGTTCAAAAAGGGTGTAGGAAACCGTGTAAATCGGTACGACAACCTGAGAGGTGTCCTACAAAAGCGTGTAGAAAGGCGACTAAATTTTCGTCCTTTCGGCTTGATAGATCGCGCTGTGGGGGGGGGAAATGGCGTAGGGGAGAGCCGGGACGAAAGTAACGGAGGACGAAAGTAACACGCGCATTTTCTCTAAAACTACGGCAACCTCGAAGACGTGCTTACGTTTGTACATGCATATACCAGTGCCTTAGCTTCATACAAAATTTCGGCACCAACCGAGTTTGTTTGGTGGAGTTGTAGCAGGATAACGTTTTTAAGCGCCATAAGTAAAAAAAGTGGTCCCCTAAGTATTTTTCGATTGTAGAATTGTGTTTACTTGTTTAAGTTTGTAAACATATGTAGTTTTCTTAAGACATCTAGTGACTAAATGATAGCATAGGTTAAGTTTCATGCGATGAAGTCTTGGAGACTAGCCAGGGATAAGTGACGGGAGGAGCGGAGAGGGGCGAAAGTAACAGTAGCCTGCGGGGCGAAAGTAACAATAGCCTATTTCACTCCGTGATATTTGACAGTGACTTACAATGCATTTATTTTGTTACATTTACAGAATATGCCGAGAATTAGGGTGAGGTAGACCAGGAGAGGGTTATTCTTCCAAGAAACCTGGAGACAGGCAGCATAGGAGGTCATAGCTGGGCAGCTGTCTGTGCGCTGTATGGATTTCGAATTTATAGCATTTATTTAATCTATACAAACATTATATTGTGTATACTAATATATGTGTTATAGTATATGTATTGATAGTAAAGAGACTTACAATCCTGAAATACAGAGATACGAGGACCCTTCGTTTGCTGTTACGTCCGCCCCACTGTTGTGTTACTTTCGTCCCGCTCCATAGGGATGAAAGTAACATTCCACTCGGTACGTTTCCAGCCTATTTATGTTAAACTCATATATCCTAGAACAGAAATTACAGCCAATAATAGTGAAGGACGTGTGCAAGTTGTGTCATAAAACATGGAATCTCTACCTCTATTAATTTCGAAGTAAATTGGATCAAACGAAAAAGTGTTACTTTCGTCCCGGCTCTCCCCTACGCCTGAAATGGCGAAAAAGACCGTGTAAAATATGGCGTACCTCAATGATAAATGAGGCCCCAGGACTGGTGTATGTCTGTGTGTGTGTGAGTGTGCCTGGGTCCAGGTAGAGGCATGGGTTTGTAGAGGTAGAGGTCTGGAAAACTGTAAAAGTCTGATATTTCTACATATAAAGGAGAAGTCCTGAATTCATATACACGTGCCATTCGGATGAGTCTGATGAATTCAGATGTTATTGTCTGTTACGTCCCCTACTAAGATGTAATAAAGGTGTAAAGGTGTAATAACTAGGGGCGAGAGGGGAACACAACAGCCTGTGTCTAGACCCACCGGGCCGATGTAACCAGACAGTACTATGGGATGGAGTGCTGTACAGAACCAGGCAGGGAAAACCAAAAGATACTGTTCGTCACAAAAAAAGGATTTATTACCGCCCACAGAACAAATGACAATGAACAGAAACACCACAAGACGATAAAACCACAAAGGGGGAATAAATGAATTAACAGAGGGCAGGAGATAAGGGACCTAGGGAGAAGGACTGTTAACGGTGCCACTAAGAAGCACAGCCCTACCTTCCCTACACCTCTACCCTATAGACCCTAACACTATCTAACTGAAAACAGAACTAGAGGCCCTAACTAGCCATCTATCCAAGCCTAAACCGGAACCTTACCTACCTGCTACAAAAAGACGTGGCAGCCGCTCACTCTTACCTAGTGTTTAACAGAGGGTAACCTACGTGGTGAAAAATGTATACCCCAGGGTATCTTACCTAAAGCCCTTCTCCCAGGAGCGGAAGAACCCAAGGGAAGATAACAAAATCACAGTAAACCCAAACACAACTAGAACTAAGGTAGGTAGGTTGTCAAACAGAAGTAAACAAACAGTAGGCTATACGAAAACTAAGGTCAAACAACCAGGCGCGGATCTATGGGTGGGCCTGGGTGGGCCTAGGCCCGCCCAGATTGACAGCTGGCCCACCCAGTCAGATTCATGAAAATACATATTTTTTATAATAAAATAAAAATAAAATATTTTTAAAGTTTAATTTTCACTAACTACATTGAATGTGAATAGTTTTGTCTTGGAAATGATTAAAAGTATGTATTAATACTAATAATATTCAACTTCCTCTCTTACGTTCACATTGCGTCAACCGTCTTTTTCGTACTGCGTAAGTTAACGTGACCTGATTGGCGCCGGCGGGCAGTTGTTCAGTGCGCGCGCTATGAGGCTAAACAGCTAACATTGACCCGCTTTCTTCAAAAGCCACGTCTGGAAGAGAATGAAAGTTTGGACCAGGCCTTGTCCAAAGACAGAGTGGAGGGTCGTAGTGAGATGTGTGCGGGCCCTGGGGATGAAGAAGGAGAAACGGCCACAGCTTCAACATCTCGTGAGTGTAATGCTAACGTGAGCATACAAGCTGAAGCTCCACCGAAGCGACCCTCATTGCCACCGGCTTCTGACCCAGCAAATACGCAACGTCAGGGAGACGTTCAGATCAGGTCTTAATAACGTCCGTCGGTCCTGAACCCCGTTTGTACGTCTGCTGGACCCCTCAATATTCACACGTCTGGCTTGGACCCCTGTAAGACGTCTGTGGACGTGCAAAACGGGTCCAATATCTGAACGTTAAAAAAAACATTCACTCTGGCTCCTAATTGGATGTCTATGGACGTCCGAAAAAGTCAAAAAAGACATCTAAAAGACGTCTTTTAGACGTGTCTTTGCTCAGTGGGGAAGAGGAAGTTCCACCGAAGCGACCTTCACTGCCACCGGCTTCTGAAGAGCCAACCGCTAGGCCTACACCGTCAGAGACTTTTCTCCACAACAAACCGGATCAAGACACGCCTGAGATCATCAATGTTGACCGGACGCTTGAACAACCTGACGCTTCTGTCGTTTGAAAGAGAACTAACAGACATTGGATCATGACGACATCATCAGTCTCTTCAATTCAAAACCCAGACGACTCCGCCTTGTATAACCAACCGATAAGGTAGGCCATCATCATCATCATCATCATCATCATCATGATGAAGGTAGGCCATGGTTTCATATTTGAGTCTGGCCCGCCGTGGCATGTATGTTTATTATTGCAGGCACCCTCTGTGAGCGAGGGAGTTGTGAATTGTGACAGGCTACTGTAGGCTATTGGCTATTTAATTTGTGTTTGTATGATTACAGCCCGCCGTGGCATGCAAGTTTATGATTAGGAAGCCTCTGATAAGCGAGGGAGTTATTTAATTGTGGTTGTATCCCTGTCAGTGCACTAACGAGGGTTATGCAACATGTGTTATTATCGCGAGATGTTCCATCCATTCATCTGGCTGCTCATACATAGGTCTAAAACGTGCGGTGATGAGTTTCACTCAGGCCTACCCAGATTTTTCCAGGCCTACCCATCAGCCACTTTCTGTATCCGCCACTGCAAACAACATGTCACAATCACATACAACATACCCCTCTGTCTCCCTCTAACAAACAGGGAACACAGACACACATATATAGGGGGAAGGCCGCCTGCTGATTGGGCAGGATATGATTGGGGGAGTTGATTGCTGATGGCAGCCAGGTGGTAGCAGTGGCAGCCAGGAGGATGGCAGGAGACTTTAGCTGAATCCCAATCTGAGTGCGCAAACCGCACTTGCGGCCCCTCGCACTTGAGGCCTGAGGCCTGAGCACTTAATTGACGTCAGCTGGAAGGGCCAGAGGGTGCAGGGCCGTGAATTAAATGGGACAGCACTCCCAGTTTCGCTCAATGCCCCTCCCACTTCGTTTTCATTGGCTGCCGCGTTCCTCCGACGCAGAGGCTGCTCTGACGCTCCCTTCAGCTCTGCAAATTGACCGATTGACGTCTGTTTTAATTTAATAACAATTAAAAAATTAGGTTGGGTGGGATATGTTTGCAGCATGTGGATTTCAAGATAAATGTTGTGTTATCTGCAAATGTCATCATTTATGTGTGATGCACTCGGATCATGACTCGGATGCACTCATGCACTGTGTCACATGAGACGCGGTGGGCTGTGGGTATTTTCTGCTCCTAAGTCCGTGAAATTGCGGACTTTCGGTAAGTGCGGTTACAGTGCGCAAAATGGCGGCGTGGCACACTTGTGGACCTAGCAATTCCGTTTTGGAACTACCCTGAGCCCTTGTGGACTTAGCGGGAACGCGCATGTAAGGCCACAAGGCCGCGAGTGCTCTGCACTTTCACCTAAGTGCGCGATTTGGGATTCAGCTAATGATTGACAGGACGAATGACAAGGGAGGGTACACACGATGGACAGACACCTGGGGGAGACAAATATTAACAGTAACAAAGCACAAGACAGACACAATCCGTAACATTGTCTACCAAATATCCATCCATCCATCCATCTTCATCCGCTTATCCGGGGTCGGGTCGCAGAGGCAGCAGTTCCAGCAGGGGGCCCAAGACATCCCTTTCCCTAGCAGCATCAACCAGCTCTGCCTAGGGAATCTTTAGCCGCTCACAGGCCAGTGCGGAGATGTAATCCCGCCACCTAGTCCTGGGTCTACCTCGCAGCCTCCTCCCAGACGGACACGCCTGGAACACCTCCGTAGGGAGGCGCCCAGGGGGTATCCTCACTAGATGCCCGAACCACCTCAACTGGCTCCTTTCAACTCAAAGGAGCAGTGGCTCTACTCCGAGTCTCTCCCGGATGACTGAACTTCTCACCCGATCTCTCAGGGAGACCCCAGCCACCCTCCGGAGAAAACTAATTTCGGCCGCTTGTATCCGTGATCTCGTTCTTTCGGTCATGACCCATCCTTCATGACCATAGGTGAGGGTAGGGACGAAGATAGACCGGTAGATCGAGAGCTTTGCCTTTTGGCTCAGCTCTCTTTTCGTCACAACAGTGTGGTAAAGCAACTGCAGAACCGCACCAGCTGCTCCGATTCTCCGGCCAAACTCCCTCTCCATGGTTCCCTCACACGTGAACAAGACCCCCAGATACTTGAACTCTATCTTCACCTCCACCCACAAATGTAGTCATCATTTTATCACAATAGCCTCTATTATGCGCAGCACAGCGCTGCAATAAAAGACCTTAGGACAAACGATTCAGTACACACGTGTGTGTTTGATCAAGTGAAGATATCATTGTGAGAATTGGCAATGTTTTCTAGAATAAATACAGTGTACATGACAAAAAACTGCACAGGTACTATTGGCCTACATCTTTATTTTCCGAGGCAATTGTTGCACATACAACATGACATGAAATGATGACATAGGCTACTTTCTCATAAAACGGGAGTGTTGTAACATATTTATAATAATATCAGTAGGTGACATTGGCTGCAACCTGCCCTCCAGGACCTGCACACCTCCAGAGCCCTGAAGCGCGGGACCTGGACCTCCCGAGTCCCAGTATCGGAAATGTAGTTAGTGATCGGGCTACAAGAAAAGGGGACAAATTATATTAGCGATTAGTAATAGCAGTTATTTTGCATATACAAAACTGCATAAATTACAAAAATAGGCTATTTATCAGTAAGTCTACAGCATATCAAATGTAGTTTGAGTGAGAGATAATAATCGGGAGATTCTTGGGGAGACAAACTGACTTCTAACCAACTTTGACTTCGTAACGTTGCCTATTGGCCTATACAACACAGCACACTCACAACAGTTCTGGTAGGCTATCACTTCGGAAACCTTACAGCACAGTTTGCACCTGATTAATTCAGTGTTTAATGCCAGGGAAGGGTACAGTAGGGTGGTGTACATGTTTCTGCCATTGCATGGGAGTTTTTCACAATTTAGTGTGACGTCAAGAAAGGGGAAAACGTCACGAACGGAGGGCATTTTCAACCCAAGTGAAATTGGACTGAAAATGTTAAAGGAAAATGCTCATTTTTGACAACCTGGACCTTATTTACGACATATTATAAGAAGTTTGACTCACCGAGATCACTTTTGTGTTGTTCGGAGGCCTGTAGAAGAAATTTAAAATCCAGCGCGAGCCAGTATATCCATGTAATGGCGTCGGACAGGGCAACGGGAATGCAGTTTCTCAAAATCCATTTTCGGCCGCTAAACGGTTGTTTTCATCAATCAGATTGGATGAATCGACAGTTGAGATTCCTCAACGCGAGCCATTGTTGTTTTTGTTTTCAAATACGGGGTCTTTAGCCTCTGTAATATGATCTTTACACGCCTCTCCCCCACTTGCTCCAGCACGCATGCGCACAGGCCAGCGCGCAGACTGGCTATTCTCCGGCTCACATTCTCTGCGCTACGATCGTTGTTGGTGCCGAGAATATTGTCGTCGTCATTCGTCAGCAACAATCCGATCGTAGCGCAGAGAATGTGAGGGAGAATAGCCAGTCTGCGCGCTGGCCTGTGCGCATGCGTGCTGGAGCAAGTGGGGGAGAGGCGTGTAAAGATCATATTACAGAGGCTAAAGACCCCGTATTTGAAAACAAAAACAACAATGGCTCGCGTTGAGGAATCTCAACTGTCGATTCATCCAATCTGATTGATGAAAACAACCGTTTAGCGGCCGAAAATGGATTTTGAGAAACTGCATTCCCGTTGCCCCGTCCGACGCCATTACATGGATATACTGGCTCGCGCTGGATTTTAAATTTCTTCTACAGGCCTCCGAACAACACAAAAGTTATCTCGGTGAGTCAAACTTCTTATAATATGTCGTAAATAAGGTCCAGGTTGTCAAAAACGAGCATTTTCCTTTAAGCTTCCATTTTCTCTAAAACTACTAAACGGATATATTTAATGTTTTTATTGTGTTTTTCTTCAATGTCCTATTGTGATCTGCGATTCATTGCTACGACGTTCTACGACGAGGCTACGACCTCCCGACAAAATATCTGGCATGTCAGATATTTTCGTCGTAGATCGCAGACCACGTAGAAGTTCAGCCAAGATGAATCGTAGGCGTAATTGGGGCTGACAGAAATCGTATAGTGTGAATACAAATCGCATAGTGTGAATACACACGTCGTATGGTCGTATGGTCTTGAGACGGAGTCCCGGTCGTACAGTGGAAAGGGATCCCCGATCTAAGATTTTTTCAGTCGTACAGTGTACAGAAGGCTTAAGGCTAACGTTAGCTAGCATAATGCCAGTGCTCAAAATTAGGGCATTTGGACATTAAGGTAAATGTTAAATAGTGTAGGCTTCTAGTCTAGGTCCAATAATTATATCAAATGGCAGAACAGTAATTCATATCACATCTTTACAATAGACATAATCCTCAAGCATATCACATCTTGACAATAGACATAATCCTCAAGCATAGCAATCCTTCAACCACAGATCAAGGAATGTGGCGGTGCTCAAAAGAAGTGGCCTCTGTCCTCGTATCCCTGATACAGTAGTCTGCCCTTCATCTCTAGGGCATGCAGGCTGTCACTCTAGTCCTGAGAGAGACAGTGTGCTACCATGCATGTCGCTTATGTGCTGCAATAGCCATTATCTTAACTTGATGTAAATGTGCATAACAGAGTTTTATGACGTGATGCAATTACGCTCGGTTACCATCGATACCACCAAACGTGCAACAAATGAAGATCAGAGCCCAGATAAAACATTCTCTGCCTGTTGATACTGCAGGCTCCGTGAAAACAAGAGCGTCACTGCCAGAAAGCATATCTCCCTGTCTGAGAAGCACACAAACACACAGAGAACAGACCAGATGAGCACACACTCATTTATCTCCCCTGTCACACCCAGGGGTGGGGGAGTTCTGTCGCTCTCTTCATCACACGCATCCCTTGTTTCCTCCTTCTGTTCAAAATAGTATCTTCTCCTCCATCATTACTCTTCATCTCAATTTGTCTCTGCTTTATTCCCCACCTGAACTCTGGAGAGATAGAAGAGAGAGAAAGAGATGAAAGAGAGAGAAAGAGAAGAGAGTAGGGATGTGAACAACAGGTTTTTTTCATCAGCTTAAAGCTACATAAGATAACTTTTTTATAATTAAATATTCCGCCCCAAAAATAATTTTCATGACATGAGACCGCATGAGACCCTGTGAATGTATTATTTTATTTTAGAATTTCAGTGTACTGGCTAGTACACTGTACTAGTGTACTGCTAGTATACTGCTAGTATAGTGCAGTTTTTAGTGCCGTGTTATCTCATGCACCTTTAAAAAATGCACTAGGTATTAAGACTGTTATTTGGCTTAATCAATATTGGTGAAATTAGCAAACAAAATATGGCAACAAGTCAAGGTTAGCAAACGTTAGCTGTCAATCATAGAGCTTATTGTCTGATAGCTAAATCAAAATCTTACAGTAAGATCTTACAGTAGCTAACATTATTGAACATCATGCATTATACAGTAGCTAGCTAGGCAGCTAGCTAGCCAGTTATTATAGCTAGTATAGTCTGACTCACCGGGATATGGTGCATTCATGTGGTGTCGGAGTAATCATTAAAAAATGAGTTCCCAACATTTTTTGCTCACATGTAATTTGGAAGGTAGGCATTGGGTTGTAACAGTTAGTCACTGTCCACAAAGAGTGACCTAGAATAGTTAGAAATGTTATTTATTTATTATGTGTCATCTTATGTTGTTAACCTAGATAAGTCTGGTAAAGCAATATTTTAGTGGTTTTAGGGAATGCTTTGCTCTTCATTGTCACGCAAAAACTGTTAACATCAGCGTGTTGTTTAAATGCTCTGAGCCACAAAATACAACGCATCTTCTTAGTGGCGACCATGTTGTTTCCACATTATGACTATAAGGGGAGACACTACAGTCGAATAGGATTTGTTTTCCTTCAAAGATATACTCCTGAATTTCTACCAGTTCGATCTTCACATTAAGATAATATTTTTGGTATTACAATTTCTCTTTAAAAAAAATTGTAGTTATGCAAATTAGGCAATATCTCATTAAAAATGTGTAAATGTGCATATATTTCGGTACCTACTATGTACAACTCTACAAATAGAGTTGAAATCAGCAAACAAACTCCATTCATCCATCCATCTTCATCCGCTTATCTGGGGTCGAGTCGCGGAGGCAGCAGTTCCATCAGGGGGCACCAGACATCCCTTTCCCTAGCAGCATCAACCAGCTCTGCCTGGGGAATCATTAGCTGCTCACAGGCCAATGCAGAAATGTAGTCCCGCCACCTGGTCCTGGGTCTACCCCGTGGACTCCTCCCAGCCAGACACACCTGGAACACCTGCCTAGGGAGGCGCCCAGGAGGTATCCTCACTAGATGCCCGAGCCACCTCAACTGGCTCCTTTCGACACAAAGGAGCAGTGGTACTCCGAGTGTCTCCCGGATGACTGAACTTCTCACCCAATCTCTCAGGGAGACCCCAGCCACCCTCCGGAGAAAACTCATTTCGGCCGCTTGTATCCGTGATCTCGGTCTTTCAGTCATGATCCATCCTTCATGACCATAGGTGAGGCTGGGGACGAAGATAGACCGGTAGATTGAGAGCTTTGCCTTTTGGCTCAGTTCTCTTTTCGTCACAACAAAGCAACTGCAGAACTGCACCAGCTGCTCCGATTGTCCGGCCAAACTCCCTCTCCATGGTTCCCTCACTTGTGAACAAGACCCCCAGATACTTGAACTCCTTCACTTGGGGTAAGGACTCATTTCCTACTCGGAGCGGAGAGACCACCGGTTTCCTGCTGAGAACCATGGCCTCAGATTTAGAGGTGCTGATTCTCATCCCATCCGCTTCATACTCAGTTGCGAACCTATCCAGAGAGTGCTGGAGGTCGCAGGCCGATGATGCCATCAGGACCACATCATCTGCAAACAGCAGCAACGCAATCCTCAGCTTACCGAACTGCAAACCCACCTCCCCCCGGCTATGCCTCGATATCCTGTCCATAAAAATCACAAACAGGATTGGTGACAAAGCGCAGCCCTGGCGGAGGCCAACCCCCACCGGAAAGGAAAACGACTTACTGCCGAAGACACAAACACAGCTCTCGCTCTGGGTGTACAGGGATTGGATGGCCCTAAGTAGGGACCCCCTCACCCCATACTCCCGCATAACCCTCCATAAGTCTCAAGGGACCCGGTCGTAAGCCTTCTCCAAATCCACAAAACGCATGTAGACAGGTTGGGCAAACTCCTAAGCCCCCTCCAAGATCCTTGCGAGAGTGAAGAGATGGTCGGTGGTTCCACGATCAGGACGAAATCCTTCTCCATGGTTCTCCATCCTTCTCCGAAAGTCCTTCTACATGGTTTCTCCGAACTCCTCCCACACCCGCTGCTTTGCCTTGGTCACGGCCGAAGCCGCAGTCCTCCGGGCCCATCGATACCCTGCAACTGCTTCTGGGGTCTTCCGGGCTAACATGTCCCGGAAGGCCTCCTTCAGGGACGGCTTCCCTGACCACCGGTGTCCACCACGGTGTCCGAGGGTTACCGCCCCTTGAGGTACCTATGGCCCTCAGGCCACAGCTCCCAGCCGCAGCTTCAGCAATGAAGGCTTTGAACACCGACCACGCATGTTTGATGTCCCCAACCTCCACAGGGATGCCTGAGAAGCTCCGCCGGAGGTGGCAGTTGAAATCTCTCCGGACAGGCTCTTCCTCCAGACGTTCCCAGTTCCCCTCACTACACGCTTGGGTTTTCCAGGTCTGACTAGAGGCTTCCCCCGCCATCGAAACCAGCTCACCACCAGTTGGTGATCAGTGGACAGCTCTGCCCCTCTCTTCACCCAAGTGTTCAAAACACATGGCCTAAGATCAGATGATACAATGACAAAATCGGCCTAAGGTGTTCTGATGCCAGGTGTACTTGTGGGCATCCTTGTGTTTGAACATGGTGTTTGTTATGGATAAACCGTGACTAGCACAGAAGTCCAACAACAAAACACCACTCGGGTTCAGATCATGGTGGCCATGCCTCCCAATCACGCCCCTCCAAGTGTCTCCATCATTGCCCATGTGCGCATTGAAGTCCCCCAATAGGACTCCACTTAGGGTCTGTAGGAAGGCTGAATACTCCGAACTGCTGTTTGGTGCATAAGCGCAAAACCACAGTCCTAAGTCCTCTCGTCCACTGGGATGAACTGCAGCACAGAGGCGCTCAGCTGGGGGCTAGCTAGTATAGCCACACCTGCCTTACGCCTCATACCGTGAGCAACTCCGGAGTAGAACAGGGTCCAACCCCTATCCAGGGCAAACAAACTCATGACCCACAAATATAAAACACGATCTACAAATAGATTTTAAGTCTACAAACAAACTCTTCATGATCAACAAATATATACATGATCTACAAATAGATTTGAAATCTGCAAACAAACTCATCATGATTCACAAATAGAATTTGGTGACTTGAATGAATGCAAATTGATTGCTCTGCATTTGTGGATCGTATTCTATTTGTGGATCGTATTGTATTTGTGGATCATATTCTATTTGTGGATTGTATTCTATTTATGGATCGTATTCTATTTGTGGATCGTATTCTATTTGTGGATCGTATTGTATTTGTGGATCATATTCTATTTGTGGATCATATTCTATTTGTGGATCGTATTCTATTTGTGGATCGTATTCTATTTGTGGATCGTATTCTATTTGTAGATTGTTTTGTATTTGTGGATCGTATTCTATTTGTGGATCGTATTCTATTTGTGGATCGTATTCTATTTGTAGATTGTTTTGTATTTGTGGATCGTATTCTATTTGTGGATCGTATTCTATTTGTGGATCGTATTCTATTTGTGGATCGTATTCTATTTGTAGATCGTATTCTATTTGAAGATTGTTTTGTATTTGTTTTCAGCCTTTTGACACTACGGTTCCACGGTTTTATGGTGTAAAACATCTACAAATGCCCTCTTCACAATTTGCAAACAAACACAGTCTAAATGTTTAAAACACAGATTCAGGTGTCAAATCTGTGTTTGAGGATCACAGTGAATTTGTGAATAGCATTGCATTTGCTAATGTTAGTTTACCAAATATTATTTGTCACCCAAGCTGCAGGCCAACTGCTAGCCTGCCAGGCTGTTTTGCCAGCTCAGTAAGCTAGAGCGAACAAGCCAGCCAATGCAAAACATATTCAGATATCCAGTAGATAGCTTAGCTTATAAGCTAATGATGTCTTGTCTCAAGCCTTAAAGAAACATTTTAGCCCATCAGGTCTGTTTGTTTTGCGTAATCCCTGTGTATGCACAGGCATCTGTGTAGGCGTATGCTGTTTTCTTAGTCACTTAGCTAAGCGACCTGATAATTGAGATCTCATAATCTTCCTTTCACAGTATCCTACAGTATCAGACAGAATATGATGTTTTAATAAAGGAGGCTGTATGTTGAAGTAGGCTACCTGGGATTTTTACTTATTTTCTTTCTTTTTTTTTTATGTAGTATCGAATTGGGTATCGAGAAGTGTGGGATTTGACTACCATTGGTATCAAGTCGACTACTAAATTTTTGGTATTGTGACATCCATAGTCAGGACATGCAGGGCAGAGCAGATACAAACGACTGGGTTGTTTGACATCAGTGTTTGCACATTGTTTGCACGTTTTCCATAATATAACCCCTTTAGTAATGACGGGCATTTTGATTTCAATATAGTGAATAAACATAAAAGAATGAGGAAAAAAATGAAAATTGAAGAGTGGAAGAAAGAATGCCCTTTGTAGTGTCTCTTCATGAACCAGAAGCTGATGAACACACCGCAGTCAGAAGAAGGACCGGGGAAACGGGACCATCAGTGGAGCAGGTGAACACACCAATAAGCCTTGTTATCAGGAGGCGGGAGAATCTCCCTGCTCCAATCAGATTCAACCCAGACTCCTCGCCCTCTGCTATCTGCATGTTACCGTTTTCAAAGTTCCCTTCACTATGTAAAACAACAACAACCTCCCAGAAGGATCCAGGGCTTAACTCCGCCCAAGACGATTGTGATTGGTTTAAAGAAATAGTGTTTTTTTCCCACTGTCTCCGAAAGGTAATGAGTGCAGCCAGACCTTTCTCCAGCGCTGGCACAGCGTAAACAATGTGTGGAGATACTGTAGGTGTTAGGGTTGTTTATGTGGACCCAAGAGCAGACACGATCGGCATGGGGTAGAAGCCAGTAGGCACTTTTATTGTAAAGGAGAGAGGCAGACTCGTGGTCGTGGGGACAGGCAATGGTCGGGCAGGAACGTGGTTCTCAGGCAGGCGTTGGTCGGGCAGGAACGTGGTTCTCAGGCAGGCGTTGGTCGGGCAGGAACGTGGTTCTCAGACAGGCGTGGGTCAGGCAGGTACGTGGTTCTCAGACAGGCGTGGGTCAGGCAGGTATGTGGTTCTCAGACAGGCGTGGGTCAGGCAGGAACGTGGTTCTCAGACAGGCAAGGGTCAGGCAAGAACGTGGTTCTCAGGCAGGCGTGGCCGTGACAGTAGGTCTGGCTATGCGAGACCATAACTTGTTTAGGGGTTTCTGTGGATTTGGTTCTGCTGTCTGTCCCCTCGTTGGGACTTGATCTTGGTAGCTAGTTGTAGCCTATTACATATATTTGCTGAGGGTGACGGATAATACAATTGTATGAGTTGACACATTTTCACATTCCTGGAACAGAGATAAGTGAGATCTGGAAAGAGAGAGACAGATAAGTGAGATGTTGGAAGAGATACAGTCAAAAGAGTGTGTTAATGGCAGAGACAAGAAGGTAACAAAGGAGAGGGAGAAAGGGGGGATGAAGGGAAGGGAGCTTCCAGTGTGATGTTGTTGGGACCTGCCACCAGTAATCGTCATGGCCAAACTATGTCCTGGATACCTGACACACACACACAATACATACGCACACACAATACACACAAATACACAAGCTAATAAACCTGCAGGCTGCCACATGTAGGGTTTAATGCTGGGTGTCGTGCACACACACACACACAATCTAACCCTGTCATAAATGTCAACATGCTGGTAGGAATATGTGCCATGTACACACTTGCTTCATGACCGTTTGGCCATATTGATATGCATGAGCGGTCGAATAAGTATCAAACAGTGACTCGTTTCTACACAGACGTTGTGACGTTGTAGAGGAAGTAATGAGTCTATTGAATATACATATATATATACAATATACTCCTTCATGCCATCGCTCATCTGGTGCTTCAACAACTCTGCTTGAGTAGGGTTCAGGTTTCTGCCCATCCATACATGTATAACGTAGCCTGGTATTCTATGGGTTGTGTTGTCTAATCACTCATGATCATGATCTGTCTATGGTAAAACATGTTTTTTTAAGGACTTAGTAACACTGTTTCTCTTGATTGGTCGACACACAAACACACACTGGCATCTGGGCCCAGGAGGCCATGTGAGGGTCGTGACCTCAGGCTCTTTGAGTGGCGGGACAGAAAACGCTTAGAGAGATCACCATGACAACGCCAACACTTAAAGAGATCACCATGACAACGCCGACATGGCTGAGTGGCAGGCAGGTGGAGGTGTGACCCTGCAGACTGACAGGTTGTGACACACACACACTCACACACACACTCACTCACACAGACACACATACACACACAGACACACATACACACACACACATACATACATACATACACACACACACACACTGGACCATGGAGAGAGCAGAGAGGGGGATTAAACATGATGAGGACACTTGAACCCTTCGATAGACTCCTGGGTCCTCATCTATTAACCATGCGTGAGCACAGGTGTGTGTGTAACGGCTGTGTACCATCATTTCTACGCTGTGTGGGATTTATCAACTAGTTCTTGAACTGAGGAATGTGCGTGAATATAAGCACAGCTCCGGCCACGCCTACACACAACCTCTACTGGTACTGAACCACACCTACACACAGCCTCTACTGGTACTGAACCACACACACAGCCTCTACTGGTACTGAACCACACACACAGCCTCTACTGGTACTGAACCACGACTACACACAACCTCTACTGGTACTGAACCACACCTACACACAACCTCTACTGGTACTGAACCACACCTACACATATCCTCTACTGGTACTGAACCACGCCTACACACATCCTCTACTGGTACTGAACCATGCCTACACACATCCTCTACTGGTACTGAACCACACCTACACACATCCTCTACTGGTACTGAACCACACCTACACACATCCTCTACTGGTAGATTAGTGGAATTGTATCTATAAAACAGCCAGTGAAACAGCATGCAGTCTCAGCATCCACATCTGTTTTTCATAACTTCATAATTAGTGTCAGAATGAAAGACACCTGTGACAGGTACTGTATGTGAACAGGTAACATGGCGAATCTTGCATTGTTGGAAGATATAGCAAACCGTGGGATATAAACTCCGCCGGGAGCGTTTTTTCAGAGAGCGCGCTGATCTGTTTGACGAGAGCACAGAAGGGCTTCTGAGCAGGAACCGCTTCCTGAAAGCGGTTCATGTAATGATTTAGGACCGGTGTTGGAGCGAGACACAAAGCGCACAAAAGCGATTCCTGTGCACATCCAGGTCCTGTCCACCCTCGGGTTCTTGGCCACCGGCACGGTGATAGATCGGGCATTCCAAAGCTGTCTATGAGCAGGTTAATGCCATCAGTATTGGATGCTAGATCAAAGCCCAGATCAAACAGGAATTTCACGTCATCGCTGATCCCCCCAATGCCACTGGCTCTCAGACAAGAGCCGAATCATCCAAAGATTTTAGGTAAGTTTGCCCATTTACAGAACAAAGAATTTTGTAGCATGATGACAAAATGGCTGAAATCCACAATTGGTTAAGGCTACTTAAGGTTTATTAACCATTTGCTTTGCACTGGACGCAATTTGTTTGAGTGATTAATTCATCTCTAGCAGCACATTTGTGATCTTTGTTAGCTGATCCTTTAATGAAGACTCCGACGCAACTTCAGGCGGGGCACAGACGTCAACGCCGGGCTAGTCGGCAGTGGCTTAATCAGTCACACCCCGTAATGACACAACCTACCAGCTGACTGTCAGCTGTCATAGCATTGGCCCAGCACGCAGAGTGCATGTATTTAAGCTGTCAAAACATGTTATTGTTCGCTCATGCCATTACTGCTGTGATCGCTTGCTATCTCCTCCACTGCTCCACCTATGTTGCTGTCGATGTCATCTCTGTTGTCATCGTTGCTCTCTGTTCCAGGGGTATTTACTGCATTATTCTGGTATTCCACTATGCGTCAGCTAATGGAGCCGAGGAACTTGACTTGCTTAGTCTCCGTGGCTCTCCATGGTTATCGTGGGCCAAAACATCTCCGAAGGGCCATCCTAGCGGTCCCTCTGGTCACCATGGAGGCAGAGGCTTTAGGCTGTACTCCTTTGGAACTCCACAAAGCGCCGGCCCATGGAGGCCAGGGACTATAATGTACAGCAGTCCCCCTGTGGCTCTCTTTGATGGTCTTAGTGGGCTGAGTTACCTCCGAGCGACTACCCGATCGCGGCCCACTCTGATCGTCATAGAGGCAGGGGGCTAAATCGATGCCATTCCCTCTTCCGGCACTCTGGGCCAAGCTGCTGCATGCAAAATAAATGGGTCAATTTTGACTGAAGTGATCTCGACTGAACTTCAGATATGTCTTTGGTTGTTCGGGCTTGATTTTGTAGGACTGCTTCTGTCAGCAGCCTCGGCTCCCAACCACCTCCTCGCTCCCGACCACCTCCTCGCTCCCGACCACCTCCTCGCTCCCGACCACCTCCTCGCTCCCGACCACCTCCTCGCTCCCCACGCACTGAAGAGGACAGCCCCAGCTCCTCCATCCCAACCTCCTGAGTGACCACAGGACTAGGCACAGATTCTGATTAAAAATAAAAAAAATATTATTTTCACATTAATGTCCAATCACATTATAGGCGAGGTTGCATTTAAATGAAATAATTGAATGATTTGTCATTTAATGAAAATGTGTTACACATTGCAATAAAACCTTTGCAAACAGTGTTTTTCGGTTGCTTTTTTAGGCTTTTTTACCATCAGTATTGATATTCAATTGTCCCGCTTGTCCAGTGGCTAAATCACTGTCTCCATGGTCGACGATCCCAGAAAGGGCTGTTTCACCAATGATGCTATGTGATTCTCCAGAGGTGATAACTGTGTTGTGCTCTGGCCGCCACCAGTAGCAGAAACCTCATGCTTGTGTGTTGCCAGACATTTTTTGTCATTGACCTTCATGTCACACCACTTTTTCTCTATTTCTGCACAGGATCTCTGCTCGGAGCCGACAGCATTAACTTCACTCCAAACTCTATGCAGCATTCTTTTTTTAAATGGTTACATCAGCACTGAGCGAAGCAGTAAAGAGCATATTGCAGGCTGGAGACACCAGTGTGTCAATGTGTAGGTACAGTAAATGATGTAGAAATTCGATTTTCATCAAATGTTTATAAAATATACACTACAGTGACTTCTGGAGTAATTTGTGTTACTCCCACATCTAAAAGAATCACCAAACCGTAAGTGAAGTGGTAACACTTTACAATAAGGGTACATTAATAAGCATTAGTTAATGCATTATTAAGCATTAAGTAACAGTTAACTAATGTCTCTATTAACCATTTACTAATGTTATTTATGTTAACTAAGGTTAACTCACCTAACCCTAACCCTAATCCTTACCTTAACTAAGGTATTAATTAACATCAGTAACCGAACCTAACCCTAAATAAGCATTAGTTAACAGTTAACTAATGTTTTTTGTGACCCTTATTGTAAAGTGTGACCAGTGAAGTAGAGTGGGGGAGTCCGGAGTTCAACAACAAAACAATGGCTAGTTTTGCGCTATCTAGCGATGCGCTGTGTTCACATTATAACAATCAAACAGGTGATTTGTTAGTTTGAGCTATACCTATCAAGGGTATCTTTGTGGATACTATAGTCAATATTAATTTGGAAATAAGAATAACAGGAGTCATGCAAAAATCAGTCAAGTGGATAACGTTAGGCTAGGATAAACTTGAACTGTAGCCTATTCAGTGTTTACAGGTTCCCAAACAAAATAACTTAATCATAACCCAAACAAAAGAAGCCTAGACACTTAAAATAGTCATATTCTCTATTCAATAATCAAATTCAGTCCAAATGTTACATTATTTAGTCCTATCAGTTCATTTTAATTCATTCATAATTGTCGGTTTCTGGTTGCCAGCCGACCCTGCTGATGTAGGCCTATGTGTGACCAGGATTTATTTTATGAGCTTGTAGGGGAAAGACATGCAGTGCTCTCCGTCAGCGCATGAAGTTGTATGACATTCTGTGATGAGGAAGAAAACACACTTCCCACTCACAAAGGAGGTTGCGCATCGGAAGATAATGGAAATTGGAATTTATCGTCATCCTACTATGTTGCTAGTCTATAAGCACTTATATGTTTGACATTTTTGATTTATAAACACATTTACCTTTTTCTCCTGTGTTATACTGTTGATTACTGTTGATACTGTGCAGGCCAAATCTGTTTTGATACACTTCCCTCTCAAGTGGGGGCGTTAATGACCGGATTATATCCAGTTTTGTGTCACATTCCGATCTAACCGATGAAGACGTAGCCTTAAATGATGCTTGTTGTTTTTAATTTTCCTGAAGACAAGATCAGATTATTTTTATGTGCCTGTATATACGATCTAGGCCTTTTTCTCATAATGTTGAGAATGCCTAGGCCAACACTGTGCTTTACGCATGGTAACGCAGCCCAAAAGAGATGTTTAAAAACCCCAGAACAACATCTGGTTACCCTGAGGCATTTTATTCCCTCGTCAGACAACTTGACTTACTGTTCAATGATTGCAAATGGTGAATAGGCTGTTTGCTGTTGATGTCACATTCGATTTGGGGTCATCCCTATATTACCCGGGTCCTATGTTCCCCGGGTCCTATGTTCCCCCCAAAAAAGGGTTCTATGTTCCCCGGGTCCTATGTCCCCCCCCAAAAAAGGTTCTATGTTCCCCGGGTCCTATTTCCCCCCCAAAAAGGGTTCTATGTTCCCCGGGTCCTATGTTCCCCGCGAAACGCGAAAGATAAATGTGATTATGCCATCGCATGATTTAATGCCAAGGGCAAAATAATATGCGCACATTTTTTCACATCAAGTTTCAAAAATGTTGCATAAACTTGACATGGATCAAACGTAGCCTAGCCTATGATGCGCAACGTGTACCGCCTCAGTAGGCTACTCTACTGGAGGCCGAGTGTGCCGTTTCTTGTTTTCTTACACACAAAAAGTGCAATGATTATGCAATGGAATATGCAGGGTTGAATGTTTTAATTCTTCTCTTTTTTTAATTATTTTTTTCTTTTCTGAAGTTAGCCTATCACCAAATAAGATAACTTGTCTATATTTTTTCATAGGCCTATGTGTGTGATGGCCTATTTATTAAACTTCAGTTATTTCAAGCGCATAGTGGTTGAGTGACTATCATTTCTACTGCGATCACTATCATTTCAATCCTCTCTCCATGGAGATTTTTCCCCCAACGGATTTGCGCCTCTCATGAGCCATATCCCAACTCACAGCAGGATGGGTTTGGACTGGGACACTGTCAACTTCACGAAGGCATCAAGCAGCTTCTCCATTCATTGACATAAAACCAATAGTAGGCTAGCCTTACAATCTAGAATAGCCTACATTATAGTCAGAGCTGCTTTGGGTAGCCTACTGAGGCGATATGCGTTGCGCATCACAGGCTAGGCTACGTCCCATGTCAAGTTAACATGCAACATTTGATGTGAAATAATGCGGGCATGAAATCATGCAAGCCTCGCATATTTTGCACGGAATTCTGTGATTATTGTGGTGAAAATGCAACCTTTCTAAAATAGGTGCATAATCTGCCCCTTTTGGCATTAACATGTGATGGCATAATCACGTTTTTCTTTAGCGTTTCGGGGGTAACATAGGACCCGGGGAACATAGGACCCTTTTTCGGGGGGAACATAGGACCCGGGGAACATAGAACCCTTTTTTGGGGGGAACATAGGACCCGGGGAGCATAGAACCTGGGGAACATAGGACCCGGGGAACATAGAACCCTTTTTTGGGGGGAACATAGGACCCGGGAACATAGGACCCGGGGAACATAGACATGTTCCCGAGTAGATACACGGCTCATACTAGGCACATAGTATATCCATCCCATAGCATACGATTAGATATATCCCTGTGGAGGCATGTTTTAATCAGAATTTCAATGATAATGTATTTTTTTCTGAAAAAGACAGAATTTCTCTTTTTTACACTTTAATCTCCCTCTTGCCTCTCAAAAAAGAGGACCACCAACCTCCTCTGCCTCTATGGGCCAGCCTTCACATTCCGTGACTGGGCTAACTAGCTAGCTAGCACTAATAAACACACTTTGGATAAGCTAAATACAAGATAGTCAATACAACTGCAACAAAGTTCACATCTAGCTACACAACTAGCCAAAAGACACGTGTAGTTTCCGAATAATTTATGATGAAAACATCACAGTATTGGATGCCTAATTTAGCCTGCGGGTCAGTCAGTCAGTTAGCTGCAAAATGTTAGTCAGCACTTCGAGCAACATGGCTAACGTTAGCTAGCTAGCGTAGCGGGAACATTCTGGAAAGACGGTCAGAAAAGAGCTACATGTTTGGTTCCTAAAATTATCTTGTTGAGGAATTTACATCCAAACACCTTAAACCTTTGTTCTCTCTCTCGTTTTGTAATTCATCACCTCCCCCAAATATTCACATAGCTGTGCTAACATACAAAATGGCCTCCAGGAGGCCATACACTTTGAATCTGTCTACAACAGAATAACCATCCTTTGTCATCCTTTGCCCCCAATTGCCGCCTTTTTCTCATGTCACATGTCTGTACTCTTGGCCACGCCTGCCATTTCATATGACGTACAATGGAGTAGCCAATCACATCCTGGAAGCACCGTACCTGTGTTTTGATTGCATATAAGGCACAGCAAAACCCAGAGCCGGGACTTGTCTGGATAAACCACTCTGTGGCGTTGTCCAGAAAGTCCTTGCGCTCGTATGTTTTCACAATAAACCAGACTTAACCTTTTGAGCGAATCTTGGTAAATCCTTTTTTGACTAGATCAGTTAAATTTCCATTACAATCACCTTATAAAATCTTGTCAAGCCACAATACCGGTAACGGAACAAAGCAAACAAGCAAACCAATAAATAGCTAAGTTGTTTCTTGTCCAAAAAGCTTTACCTCGATTTAAGACAGGTTTCCATTCGTCAGGTTCAAGGCTTGAGGGTAGAAGGTGTGTCGACTTCAAGCGGACCTCACATAACAGATGAGATCAAAGTTCCAATTGGCCCATAGAAATGCCACAGAATTACTAAAGCTACCACACCCTACCCTACAGTACAATCTGAATACAAAGATAGCAGCTTAAAATCTTGTTTGCCTAAGAGGTGAACACCATGTGGCTTTTTGTTTAGATTCCCCCCCCCTTTTGGATGGACTGCACTTGGGCTGCACATCTTCTGCCCAGTCAGTGACAATCGATGGATGACCTCATGGATGTTTTCCTTTACATATGCACAGTAGTCTCCCTCTCTCTACCTGTGGCATTTCTACATGCATCCATAAACTGACCAAATAAACTGTTTTAATTTCAGTTGCTGAAATAGAGAGAGGTCTGGAGTCCTTGCACAGAAGCAGAGAGCAGATTAGGCAGGCATATGCAGATGTGGACCCAGAGGTAGGTAAGCTGACTGCCAATAAATGCAAAATGTTACAAAATTATTACAGTTATTGAGAATTATTACAATAATTCTCAATAACCAGCGTTCAGTGGACAACATGAAGGCGGCAATATGGGGTAGTCTGCTTCACTGATGACAACCCCATGCGCACCAGGAACATATTGTGGTTTTAGGACAGTTTTGTGGACTGCAGCTGAGTGGGTTCTACAAACCAGCTGCCTAGAACAGTTTTGTGGACTGCAGCTGAGTGGGTTCTACAAACCAGCTGCCTAGAACAGTTTTGTGGATAGCTAGTGTGGTGCCATCTGAGGAGTGACTCTGTAGACCTATGACGGCGTAGCTTGATGTCTCCTATGGTGTTGCTTTTGACAATGGTTATATCACTTGTTTGTTTGGCAATCTATATTTAGCTTCTATTGGTGTTTACCCTGCATTGTTTACCACATCTTGTCCTGTGTATTTATGAATCAGCTTACTCTTCATGTTCATTCATTCATTCATTCATGTTTTCTCCATGTAAAACGCTTAAAAAAAACACAAAAAGTTAGATAATCTGTTTTCTCATGCATGTCCTCGTCAAATGTGTCTATCTTTGTCCATGATCTGTTTAACAAAATAATACAAGCTTTCTAAAAGGGAATGTTCTCTTCCCTACTAACATTGTCTCGTCTCTAGTCTCGTTTTACTAACACCCCACTCGTGGGCTGTACCTTGACGTGGTGAGTGGGCTTCCAACTAAACAGGTCTTGCTTCACTATACAAAATGTCTACTCCTGGACTATTCTGAATCCACAACATGCTGTGTTATTCAGATTTCAGTTTCTATGTGTTTTCAGATGTTGTGTAATGTTGTTACTAATAATGTGATTGGATATTGTGTTTGTAAATATTGGTTTCCAATGCAAATGTATGGTTTTTTACAATACAAATTTTCAAAGCCCGTTTTCTCAAAATGAGTTATTTCCTATCTTTGGGACATCAAAACCACCACTTGAGTAGCACCTACATACACCTAACTTTCCAGTTTTGTTCCAATCCATATTCTGAAGGGTTTGGCCAAGGGGGATTTTTTAAATTTCATTCATAGCCTGATTTATATAACAGTTTATCCCTAAAACATGGCGAAAATTGGTCTTTTTATGACTGTTGACAGTATTTTCTGATTTCTGAAGTGAAGAAAAGAGATATCAAAAATCCCCCTTGGACAAAGTTTTGAATAGGGATATTTGAACAAAATGAAACAAGAATTTTGAATCTGGCTTGAACCAATTAAAAAAATTGATGTCCCGATATTATGCAAATTAGCGCATATTTAGCGCATATAATGCCTAATTTGCATATTAATCCATAAGATTTCAGAAAACTTGTAATACAAAAAAGATGCTACTTAATGTACCTAACAAACTGGGGGAGTTTGATGGTGATACCTATTAAGGATTTTTTTCTTCCTATTCACCTGGGGTGTCTCCCCTTAAATTGAATGCACATTCTCATACACCTGAATTTGCATACATAAATGCCCCGCCAGCTCCTTACTACAGGGTCGTGTGCACACAAAATCCCCAGACAGCGCGTGAAAAGTTGAGACATTCCCAATTGACATGATTGATGTTCAAGGTCACGTGCAAATTCAACGTTTTATTCGTCAAATGCAACATAGCCTACCAGTAAAATGAGCAGTGAGATGTTTCTCCGCTGGCTCTTATAACATGCACACTTAGCTTAAGCGAGGTGAAATAAACCAATACAAAATAACAAGAAAACAAGACGGTATATATTGACAAAATCCAAAATATATAGCCTACATGAAAGGGATGGGATGTGCCGAGAGCAGATTCCATTGTACAGTTTAGTTAAATGCATGAGTAGGCTACTTATGGATCTTGATATGCCCTATATCTATATTATGTAGGACCATATGATATATTGTAGTTATGGATATTCATGTTTATTTACAGAATGTAGATGTGTCCATTCTGACGACTATGGAATATAAGGTGCTGTTGTGCTGAATCTGAGTATAGCGACTGAGTTTAGTGCTTATTTATTAATTCACTGCCATTTGCAGTGTTTCTGTAGTGCTTTTATTTATTTTAGGACACTGCAATGCCTTGTAGAATCATGAATGTGAAACGCAATTGGAAATGATACAAATATCCTCGTATTTATGATTATGATTATTATTCAAGCCTAGGATGTCTGTAGAATTGATGTGAATGCAATCACCTCGGATTTCTCATAAATTCAGCCCTTGCGAATGGGCGCACTCCAATCTGGCCTACCTACGACTACATTTCCGTGTTCTTAAATCCTGTTCTTAGATAAGAACAAACCCGAGATAAGAAACCATTCAGGAATGCCAGAATTGTCCCGAGAACTTCGTAAGTGGAGTTAAGAAGAAATTTCTTCTTAACTTCTTCTTAACTGCGTTCAGGAATGAGGTCCATTGGGCCTCATTCACCAATATCTTCTCAAATTCTGTTCTTAAATTTCTTCCTAAGAACGTTTCTAAGGAAAGCTCCCGTCTGATTCACGACGTGTTCGTAATCCGGTGGAAGAGTTCGCAAATGCCTTCTCTTCTCAAGTTCAAAGCTCGTGGCCGCTCACATGAATTAGCATAGGTAAACTCCCCGCCAGCCTCATATAAGGATATGCAACTACAGGGTCGTGTGCAATGTCACTTCTCTGAATGAATGGCAGTCATTGGCGCACACGACTCGCCAGCTTTTCGATAGCATAATGGTTTAGGTGGGGTTGTGTCAGGTGCGTTAGCTAGTCAGAGGACTGCATTTCGAATCCAGCGTAGGCAATCAAAATCTGATTTTAATTCAGCCAAGTAGGCCTCTACTACGAGGAATTTGCCTTGTTGCATAAACATAGCGATGCAGAACAGTGCAAAATGTCAACGTGATAGAATACAATATACAAGCCTACAGAAAAATGTAGGCTATATAGCCTACACAGCTGTCAACGCTAGCAGTGACAAAAGAGGTACCCTACTTATCTGATCTTATCTACATACTGTATAGAAATGGTTCTTATTGTGTTATTTGTAAATTGAGTATTAGAGTTTCATCTGTAATGCCCATAACCTTGGAGCCAGCAGCAACATTTCACTGTGACTGGACATTAGGCTGCATGTGACAAATAAAGGAATCGTGAATGTTTAATCTTGAGGAGAGATATGCAGGCTACTGGAGGGGGGCCGGCGTGCCCACCGTTGTCTGAGTTCGACCAGCGCATTGGTGCCATAATAGGGACAACAGCACTGTTGGGTGTGCGCGCCGCTGGCGATATGGATACAGACACCAGGGACACGGACTACCACCCCCTCTCCGCAGCAGACTCTCAGTCTAGCGCACTAACACACATCCAACTGTAGAATTTAGGTGACCGCAATCACCAAATGATGAAATGGTCATGGATTTGTTGGTATTATATGTAGGCCTATACAGCAAAATCTCACGGTGCTTTTGCAGAACGTTAAAAGAATTAAAACAAAACCCAACACATTAATTTACACCAAAAAAATCACAAATTATTAACACACAATCTAAATATTTTATCTACATCTTCAAGATCAACACGAATAACAAGCAATTCGGAGCGAAATGATTTAAACTATGGCATATCAGATATTCTGACGCACACGTTTACAATGGAAATTATGGTTATGATTAGGACACGTTATTGGGAATTATGCAAATATAATTGCATTTCAATCATATATCATCCAACTGTAGAATTGAAGTAACCGCAATCACCAATTTTGCATACCTGTAGTCTACATTTCCGCACTCAAATGGCCTACTTGCGACTGCTATTCATTGTTCGTATATTCTGTTCTTAGCTGAGAACAAATCCCAGATGAGAAACCATTGGTGAATGCCAGAATTTTCTTACAAACGGCGTAAGTACAGTTTAAGAAGAAATGCTTCTTAAGAACTTCTTTACTTCGTTGGTGAATGAGGCCCATTGTTCTGTTGGAAGGTCCAACGACGCCCAAGCTTCAGCTTCACCACAGACGGCATGACGTTTTTCCCTAAGATGTCCAGATACTTGACTGAATCCATCGTCTCCTCCACACGCTGCAGGTTTCCAGTGCCAGAGGCAGCAAAGCAGCCCAGAGCATCACTGAGCCACTGCCATGCTTCACTGTAGGCAGGGTGTTCTTTTCAGCAAATGCTTCATTCTTCTTCCTCCAGACATACCGCTGATCCATAGGCCCGAAAAGGTCAATTTTTGTGTCATTGCTCCACAGAACAGAATTCCAAAACTTGGTTTTGAACATATTGGAGGCGACTTTTCTTGTGCTTTTAGGTCAGTAGTGGTGTACGTCTTGGAGTCCGGGCATGGAGCCCTTCAGTGTTCAGTATCCTCTCTTCTCTGAACTTTTTGGACAATTCTTTTGACTTAGACATATTTTGAACATGCAATCAAACGTCACTCTCAACTAACCCCTAGCCAGTAGTGTTTCAGGCGGGATCCCGGGAATCCCGGGTAGGGCACCTGTCATTTCCCTCCCGGGAAAGGGCATCAGGACCAAGCCCCCAGGATTCGAAATCTAAAGTGAAGGCCTATTGAACCGCGCCATCTTGGCTAGATTTGTAGTCATTTCGCTATTTCCGGTGACTTTTGTACTTGGGCAGTTGTGCTTTTCTGTCCGACGCGCGTCCACGCACGTTCCCGGCTCTCCCCGCTTTGATTTAGCAATGAAAACCGGCTTGCATATTAACCTGTTTTTGTAAAATATATCCATTGGAGAAATTATTTTTTCATCCAGGCATCTTAGTTTTAACTAAATATAACTGAACATGTTTTGTTTGCTAGTAGATGGTATTCATTCCGTTCGCGATAACGTTATTGCAGCCAGGCTTAATTCCTCCAGGGAGCCAGTGACAAGCGAGTTGAAAAGCTTCACTCCCCACCAGCAGGAGCTTTGGCCGCTGCTACCGCATCTCGGATAACCCGCTGAGTTCGTGGCTGCTATTTCACATTCGCCCTTGATCAATCCCAATACCGATCCATGGTAATAATGAATCAATCGTTCAGATCGGCAGTGCTGCATGCATGTTACAACATCATTGTTAGCTTTATTAACATAACCATAGACTACATTTATCTCTCTAACGTTAGGCTATCCATCTTACACCAGTCGGCCATTCGATAGCTAGAAGCGGTCAACGCCAACGTTGACCGTGGACGTGGACGCGCGTAGGACAGAAAAGCACAACTGCGCAAGTACAAAAGTCACCGGAAGGCCAGAAAAGCACAACTGCGCAAGTACAAAAGTCACCGGAAATGGTCAAATGACTACAAATTTGCCAAGATGGCGCGGTTCAATAGGGCTTCATTGTTGATAGCGGTCAGTGAATGGAGTGGCTGTATCCAGTTCTATTAATACATCCATGATCAGGACCCACCTTCCCGGAGGTTGTTTTTTTGGGCTGGAAATGTAACCATTGTGCCTTAGTAACCTAAAATTAAGCAATAAACCACTCGAGGCCGAACCACTCGAGGTTTTAGGCACTCCGCTTCACGTCGTGCCTAACAACGCCCCCTAGCTGTTATAAAATCACTATAACACACGGCCTCGAGTGGTTTATTGCTTTTATACAACGGTATACTACAGCTATTAGTGTAAAATAAACACACAGCAATGTAAAATATTTACATTTATTCAAAACGAAGCATCATTCCCTCAATTCCGCCGCGCAAAATAGTTCCCCTAACAAAAGGGTTGCCAAGCAACAACAACAACTACAATTGATTGGATCAAATGGGAGGCACGTTAATACTGAAAATGGAATGATATGCGGTCCCAGGTGTGTGTTACAAAGTATTTTAACGTGGCTTCCAGCCAATCGGAATCAAGAACCAGAACTAACCGTTGTATAACAATTAATAAACACTCAATATACAGATGTGGGAAGTTAGAAATGTCACATGCTGCAGCATTTCACCTTCGTGGTATTTGGCAGGGAAATCCCGTTGGAAATCTAGTGGGATTTCAGACGGGTGTTATTTCGTTTTAGTGATGCACCACCGCCAGGTGGCGTCTTTGAGTAGATTTAGCAGGCTGGGCTCAGTGTTTTTCTCCTATAGTCTACGAATGAAGCATCATTAAATTTCACATTCTTTAATTTAAATGCTCTGTTGTAAAGCACTTTGAGCTGAATTTATCTGTATGAAAGGTGCTATACAAATAACGTTTAATTGTTATTACCTTGTTCTCAAACACATGTTTTCTCCATCTGGATGTAATTTAATTATTACGAACACCTATATCTAGGCCTACAGTAGCCTATCTATCTCGGTAACTGACGTCGGGTCAAGACGTGTTGGCTGTTAGGTCAAATGCGCAAAATAACAGTATTGTAAATATATTTGTTAGTAAAGATGTGGTGAACGTGGGGGTTTTGCGTTTTGTTTCTGGAACGCATTCAACTGGTAGGCTTCTCGTAAACCCCGGAAGTAAATTTGAAGACCGGCAGCTCTAAATGCCTTCCCAATCAATGAGACGTGGTTGTAAAAATTATGTTTTATTGATGAAAAGGGTAAAACTGAAAAACATGGAAAGAGTCATTGCATTGATCGATGCAGTCCGTTCAAATAGCCATCAAAAGATAAAGTAGGCCCATTTAAAATGACCAATTACATCTTCAAATCCCTTCTAATCTTGGCCTTTGATAGGGTTTTTTCCCGCCCTACTGCCAATTATATCCGGACATTAACTATCTTGTGCATACAGAGCACAAACAATGAAACAATGGAATGAATAGATTTCCTCCCTGTCTGTCTGTGGCATTCGCTATCAGCAAACACTGAAAATACAGGTCCTCAATTTATTTAGATTAGACTAGCCTATCCAAGTGGACCACTCCAATGAATGTTGAACGTAGCCTACTTTTATTATTTAGGTTTTAGAGAATAGGCCTACAATGTCCACACATGCATGCGCCATCTGACTAGTTTGTCACTCGCCAGCGAACCTGGACTAGCCTATTGAAACTCCCCCCAATTCTTTTATATTCAAATAAACTGGATGGACCGGTTTCCTAGCCCTGGATCGTGAGGAGGGGGGTAGCCTGCGTTAGCGGGTGCTTTGCCATGACCGGCCATTCCACAGGTGTTGGATTGAATTTGCTAGTTTGATTGATAGATGGATGGATTTAACGCCCAAAGTAGATTGTTCAAGTATTGTATAGGCCCATGTGTAAGAGATGAATGGTTGTAACCATTACCTCAGCCAGAGGTAGGCCCTACTGTAGATTATAAGCATTATCACCAGTCTCAATTTATGCTTTCCTCTAGGCTACGTGTTGCCATTCATTTAAACCACCATCTCATCTAGACTACTTCTGTTGCTGCATTTTTACAATTATGCTTTCATGATTTTAGAGCGCAATAAACATTTTCCTGGATTCCAATAAGTCCATCCATTCATCCAACTTTGTGCTGAGTGCAGCTCAGGCTGGTAGCCTACTGTCAAGGCTCACGACTGATGCACTCCCTTAACACGTCTCACAACTCCCCAGACCATCAAGAGAATTTCAATATGAAAGACCTTGGGGTATTCCAGGAGGTAGCAAGTCGGTGTAGCAAGTCGTCGGTCTTCATGACGCACTGTTATGCTTGTTTGCTGTGTAGATCCAGTCATAGAAGCGGGCATCTCGTCCGGCGATTTGAAGGACAAAAATTAAACCACAAACGTTACTGCTGGTCTTGAAACAACTGTGTTAGCCTAGTTCCATATGAGAACACTCCTCGGTCCAATTCTGTATAGTAGATCAGCCTGTGTCCACGTAGTTGCTAGCTAACTGGTGTGTACATTCCATGAATATCCGAAGCAATTATTCCCTATGTAGTTCACTATGGGTAACACTACATAGGGAATAGGGAGTGAGTGAACCATTTTAAACACATCTTTAGTCAGCCCCGTAAGCTAGCTTACTCGTCCTGATGCTATGTTCCATATGAGAACACTCTGCTAGCTAGCTAGTTAGCCTACTGTATTAAACCTCTACTTGTCCCGATACCTTGTTCCATATGAGTTAACAGATACAGACCCGACGACAGTTACAGAGATAGATACTATAGATAGGCTTTGTTCGTAATAATTAAAATTACAACCAGACAGAGAACAAGGAGTTTGAGTTCACATAGCTAGCTAGCTGACGTCTGTCCCCTATGTCACGTGAATGGTGGTTGTTTACGTTGCAGTCTAGCTTACAATAGCTTCTCACGCCGTTCACTACCATTCCATATTTTTTCTGATTTAAGGTCCCATGACGGGTTTCTCTTCCTGCTTCTGCCTAAGCCCTCCACAATACCACAATACAACGGTGTCATGTTTTACCGAAGGAGAAGTGAAGAAGACGGTAGCTATCAGTGGCTAAAGCAGTTAGCTAATGTTAAGATCATTCCTGTAGCTGCTTTGCTGCTAATGCGAGTTTGTCTCCGTTCCTGCCCGAGAAACAGAAGTTGAACTAATAGCATCAAAATCAAAATAGCTACAGGAATCATCGTTGTAAAGTTAGCTATCTGCTTTTTAGCCACCGACAGCTACCGTTAATATTATGGAAGCTGCTGTCGTGAGCTAACTTGCTATCACGGTCTTATCGTGCAGCTTCACAGCCTGCTATTAGCAAACAGCACTAAAGTTGACAAAATCACACTTGCACATCATTAGAATTCCAACCATTTATATGGGATTTATCATTCAACTAAACATGGAACCTGAATACTACCTGATATTTAAACCTGCTGCCATCAGTGATCAGTGCGTCTGCTTGTTTGCGTCATGAATATCCTACACAATGACATTCCATGTAGTGTCCCAAAACTGTTAAATCATTCCCTATGTAGTTCACTATGAGTAGCACTCAATACATCCATGGTAGCACTACATAGGGAATAGGGAGTGAGTGAACCATTTCAAACACATCTCTGGTCAGCTCCGTTAGCCATCTTACTCGTCCTGATGCCATGTTCCATATGAGAACACTCAGTTAGCCTACTGTATTAAACTTCTACTTGTCCCGACACATGAGTTAACAGATATAGACCCGGCGACAGTTACAGAGATAGAAACTATAAATAGATAGGCTTTGTTCGTAATAATTAAATTACAACCAGACAGAGAACAAGGAGTTTGAGAACGGTAGGCTCATCTAATGTGCGAGATGAGCTACAGCAATGGGTCAATGAGTAGCCTAGTATTACAGCGCCCACTATGGGCATGCGAGCGGTGTTGCGGAATGCTGTAAAGCGCCTGTTAGAATACCGCGGGTCAAGTTACATTCTTATGTTCTCACATCTGTATTGTGTGAAATGTATTATTTTCTTCTTAGATAAGTGGGCATATGAGCTATGTTTATTTATTTATTTTAAGTTATGCGCGCAGATTCGAAGAAAAAGATGCACCGGTTAGTTTAAGCCCTACTACAGCGGTGGATCAGAGGCAAACATGTACTGCATAGTGTGCAGTGTCACTGTCTCACATAGGCTAATAATAATAATAATAATAATAATATAGGCTAGCCTATTATAATTGCTGTAGCATATTAACCATGATCTAATAATACAATTACAATAATAATAGCCTACCAATAGCCTGCTTATACAGGTTAATGAAAAGCGCGTTATATTATGGAGTCAAAATGAGGCCAGAAAGCATTGTAAACGTAAGTGAAGTATTGTAAACAAAAACATATGAATTGTAAACGTAAGTGAAGTATTGTAAACGTAAGTGAAGTATTGTAAACGTAAGTGAAGTATTGTAAACGTAAGTTAAGTATTGTAAACAAAAAATATATAAATTATTACTTAATTATTAAAAAATAAAATAAAAATTGCATTTACAATACTTTTTTGCGTTTACAAAACCTTTTCTGCATTTACAAAACTTTTCTGCCTTTACAATACTTTTTCTGCGTTTACAAAACATTTATTGCGCTGCAAAACATTCTGGCCTCTCTTTGACGTGGGGGCGGGGTTAGATGAGTGGCGTGTCCAGAGAGGAAGAGGCGGAGTTTCGGGATGCCCACCGCCATATGAGCGCTGCTCAACGTTTTTTGGACTTCTTCTATGGTTTTGATTTATATATGGTGGTGGGCATCCCGAAACCCCGCCTCTTCCTCTCTGGACACGCCACTCATCTAACCCCGCCCCCACGTCAAAGAGAGGCCAGAATGTTTTGCAGTGCAAGAAAGTTTTGTAAACGCAGAAAAAGTATTGTAAACGCAGAAAAGTTTTGTAAATGCAGAAAAGGTTTTGTAAACGCAAAAAAAGTATTGTAAATGCAATTTTTATTTTATTTTTTAATAATTAAGTAATAATTTATATATTTTTTGTTTACAATACTTCACTTACGTTTACAATACTTCACTTACATTTACAATTCATATATTTTTGTTTACAATACCTCACTTACGTTTACAATACTTCACTTACGTTTACAATACTTCACTTACGTTTACAATGCTTTCTGGCCTCATTTTGACTCCATATTATATAGCCTATTCTAGGTATCTCCACAACCCGGTGATAGTCAATCCCGGAGATGAGCTCCTCGCTATGCCCTCCAGATCTATACTAGGCTACTGAAGACGGCACTCAGTCTGTTCGAGCGACTTTTTGTTGCCACTGAGGAGCCTTCCCAAGTCCAACCACTACCAGATCAGGGGACGGAATCAACCGAACAGAGTCAAACCACCCTGAGCCTGCAGGCTGAACTGCAGCAAGCAATCGATGCGTACATGAAAAGTCCTGAGCCAAAGGAGAAGTGTGGGAATGACCTGGCTGCAGAATATCCTGTCAAAGGAATATACGCTCTTCAAGGCAACACAAGTGCGCCCCAAAAATCTGCAGCTGCTCTACGCGGCTCTTGGCACTATTCAGCCAACGTCTGTAGAAGCCGAGCGAGCCTTCTCAGTGTGCGGACAGTTCGTCACTAAGCTTAGAAACCGGCTGAGCGACCGCTCCATCAATGCTCTTTGCTTCCTCAAGTCCCACTTTATCAAACAGAGGAAAGTGAAATAGCCTAAACGAGATGGGATAGGAATTTGGTTCATTTAAATATTTAGGCTTAAGGCCTGTAGCCTAATGTAAGCGTAAGGGATTCTTTTTTCTAACATAGCCTAGGCTACTTTTAAATTGCGAATTTGAGCTCTTTTTCATTTTCACATGTTGATTTTTATAAATAAAACGTTTAATGTGATACATTATTATACAATCACTATTCTGTTGCATTTATTTGTCTACATAGCGTAAATCCAAATTTAAAAAGCACTTCCAATTTCTACGGGAAATCCCGGGATGAGGTCAGAAAATTCCCGGGAATTAAAATTGGATTAATCCGGGAAAATCTGAAACACTACTAGCCAGTCCAGGTATTTATGTGTTTTATCTCAAGCACACCTGAACTAATTAGTTGCACTAGGTGAAACAGGGGGTTGGGTAATTTTGAGACTGCAGTAGTGATTAAAAGTAGCATTTTGTGTTGAAATTGGATACAAACCATTGTAATATCATTATGATTGAACTATTTCAACTGTTCTTGTCTACTTTGTTTATTGCAAACAGCTGAGAAATTTAGAATTTTGCCAACAAGCCTAATATTGGGGGGTTGAATCATTTTGATTGCAACTGTGTACCAGCCAGCTAGTAACGTAGTCCCAAAAGGAAGACTCCTGTCTTCTGTGTCTTTCTTCTACCCTGTCCTCTCTGTCCCTCAGCTCCCCGTCTCCTGCCCTGTCCTCTCTGTCCCTCACCTCCCCTTTCTCCTGCCCTGTCCCTCAGCTCCCCGTCTCCTGCCCTGTCCTCTCTGTCCCTCAGCTCCCCTTTCTCCTGCCCTGTCCTCACTGTCCCTCAGCTCCCCGTCTCCTGCCCTGTCCTCTCTGTCTCTCAGCTCCCCTTTCTCCTGCCCTGTCCTCTCTGTCCCTCAGCTCCCCTTTCTCATGCCCTGTCCCTCAGCTCCCCGTCTCCTGCCCTGTCCTCACTGTCCCTCAGCTCCCCTTTCTCCTGCCCTGTCTTCTCTGTCCCTCAGCTCCCCTTTCTCCTGCCCTGTCCTCTCTGTCCCTCAGCTCCCCTTTCTCCTGCCCTGTCCCTCAGCTCCCCGTCTCCTGCCCTATCCTCTCTGTCCCTCACCTCCCCGTCTCCCTCCACTCTGCAGAGAGAGAGACCATCATGTCCACAGAAAATAAAGGATTATTTGTTGGTGAAAATCCTGCAGGTCTAAACTAATCCTGAGTGGTTAAGTTGAGCTAAGCTCCCTAAAACACCGGGAGAATGATAGGAATGGCTGTGTGTGTGTGTGTGTGTGTGTGTGTGTGTGTGTGTGTGTGTGTGTGTGTGTGTGTGTGTGTGTGTGTATGGGGGGGTCTTAATAGATGGATGCTTATGGTTTCATACCTCATGGTCTTAAACTAACCAATGGGATGCAAGGTCATGACCAGCAGTATGACCACCCGGACGCCAGAGTGTGGTCTGATCCAATCAGAGGGAGAGTGTGTGTGGGAGTGGGAGGTAACGTACTGTATGCTGTGGGATTAGAGGATTGGGCAGACCTTCAGGGTTATTTGCTAGGCGAGACCGTCTGTGTGCTGTGCAAGCGCCCTGATCCTGGGATTGGCCCCCTCTGCCCTGCTATGCTGTTGGGTTGCGTTGCCACGGTGATTAGGGTTAAGTGCCCAGTTCCATGCCAGCGCAGGGACACAGCAGAGGCCTGGTGTCAACAGCCTGGTCCCACCAGGTAGGACAGGAAACAAGCAAGGTCAGGGAGCAGTCGCTGGAGCACCTGGACAATTCAAGCCGTTTTAGGTGCATGTAAAAGACTCACGTTTCAATCAGGGTCTGACGAAGATGTAACTAATTCTCCTCTGGCTCAACTTTCTCTGTCTCTCTCCCTCTCTCTCTCTCTCTCTGTCTCTCCCTCTCCCTCTCTCTCTCTCTCTCTCTGTCTGCATGGTCCCATTCAGTGTTACTGAGTCTTTCTTGGCAGCCCCCCTGTTCAGAATACCTGAGCCGACTTCTAGCCAGTCCTCACCCCCCCCCCCCCCCACACACACAGGAAACCATGCTCAACACAAACACTCACTATGATATGCAACAAATCCCGAGGATAAAGTGGTGGTCCCTGGTTATGGAAACTGTGCAGGTGTAGCGTTGCTCAACAAAGCACTTCTGTCCACATCAGTTTGAAACACTGAGAAGAGTGTGGTGTGCACTCACCCTGCAATCACACATACCAGCACCTGACACCACACACACACACACCTACAGTACATACAAACACACACACACACACACACTAAAAAGAAGCCTCTTTAATCAGACCGAGTGCATCTGTCAACAGAGCTGTGAACACAAGTTTCTCCACAACAGAGGGGCCTCTGTGAGGGTGTGTGTGTGTGTGCGTGTGTGTGTGTGCGTGCGTATGTATGTGAGGACAAGACCAAACAGCACCTCAATCCATCACACAGACGGGACAAATAAAGTGGAACATTTTAGTGCTGCTCTTCAACCAGGGGGGCGAGCCTCCTCGGCTGAGCGACTGAGTGGCCCTGGGAGGAGGAGGACGAGGAGAACGAGCAGGAGGAGAGAGGCGCGGCTATGTGGCCTCTGGGAGGAGGAGGAGGAGAGAGGAGGAGGAGGAAGAGGAGGAGGGGAGAGGAGGAAGAGGAGAGAGGAGGAGGAGAGAGGCAGGGAAACAAACTCAGGTAATCATCCTGCATGAATGAGGGGAAAATAGGACACCACAGAGGGAAAGAGGGCAGAGGGCTATGAAGGCACAACCACACAAACACAGACACACACACACACACAGGCACACACACACACAGGCACACACACACACATGCAGGGGTGCTGAATTTCATGAAAGCGTACACACACAAACACACACACGCAGGTACTGTATATGTAAAAGCACTGCTGAGCACACTACTGAGCACACTGATGAGCGTACTACTGAGCACACTGATGAGCACACTACTGAGCACACTGCTGAGCACACTACTGAGCACACTACTGAGCACACTGCTGAACACACTGCTGAGCACACTACTGAGCACACTACTGAGCACACTGATGAGCACACTACTGAGCACACTGATGAGCACACTGATGAGCACACTGATGAGCACACTACTGAGCACACTGCTGAGCACACTGATGAGCACACTACTGAGCACACTGATGAGCACACTACTGAGCACACTACTGAGCACACTACTGAGCACACTGCTGAACACACTGCTGAGCACACTACTGAGCACACTACTGAGCACACTGATGAGCACACTACTGAGCACACTACTGAGCACACTGATGAGCACACTGATGAGCACACTACTGAGCACACTGATGAGCACACTGATGAGCACACTACTGAGCACACTGCTGATGAAAGCCTTGATGTTGAAACTCAGCAGCACATTAACCTGTCATGTTCAAGTGTGGTTGATATCACATGAAGCAGTGGAGACTGAGCCAGAGGAAACGGGTTACTGGGAACAGGGAGGAGGGAGGAGTCAAGAGGACAGGAGATAGACAGGGCCATGAGGAACAGGGAGGAGGGAGGAGTCAAGAGGACAGGAGATAGACAGGGCCATGAGGAGAGACCAGTTGAGGGAGGAGAGACGGGTTGAAGAGGGAGAGACGGGCTGTGTTGATCCACGTCCTGGTTGCACATTCTGTAACAGTCACCTTTGAGTTGTGTTTAGGATGGGTTTACAACTCAGTGTGTGTGTGTGCGTGTGCGTGCGTGTGTGTGTGTGTGTGTGTGTGTGGCTGGCCCTCACTTGAGGTGATGGTGTGATGTGGGCAGGAGGATTACCTGCATATTATAAACCAGATTACTATCAGTTCCTGCTGGGCTCTTAGCTACATGGTGTCTCTTTCTCTCTATCTGCCTTCATCTCCCCTCTGTCTCTCTACCTCCAGCACATCCCTCTCTCTCTCTCTCTCTCTGCCTAATCCCTCCACATCTTTACCCTGACCACCCCGCCCCCTCCCTCCCTCTCTGCCTCCAACCACCCTCCATCTCTCTTTAGCTCCATCTCTCCTCCATTTCTCTCTACCTCTAATTCCCCCTCTACCTCCAACCACCCCCCTACCCTCCTCTCAACCTGCTTCCCCTTCCTTCCTTCCTTCCTTCCTTCCTTCCTTCCTTCCTTCCTTCCTTCCTTCCTTCCTTCCTTCCTTCCTTCCTTCCTTCCTTCCTTCCTTCCTTCCTTCCCTTGCCACCCCCCTCCTCCATCATTCTCTACCTCCATCTCTCTCTGCTGTGGTAGTGATATGGTTCACAGCGATCTGTGATTGGATTTCTCTTTCTGCAGGCGAGAGTAGGGAGAGCGATGGCGCAGTGTGCTGTGACCTTCGGGAACAAGAGAACCTTGAAGGGAAAGAAGGTCGAGAAGCAGTGGAATGAGAAGTGACAGAAAACGAGGAAAAAATAGGACATTCTTGTTGCAGTTACCCATCAGTTAATCTGTCCACACATGGAGTGCTGCTTCCTGCTCTGTGGCTGTGCTCTCTGCTCTCCCCCAGGGGACCCCCCCCCGGGGGCAGTCAGGGGCAGGTCTGGACAGGTCCACCCTCTCCACCAGGCCAGGCCAGCCTCATTACTCCTCATACAGCTTCAGCACTACTCAGGACTCAGCAGCACTCAGAGCTTCCTGTAGAGAACAGCTGTTGTGTTTGGACCTGCTGACACCCCTCTGGGGGGTCCAGAGCCTCCTCTCATAGACAGAGCAGCGAGGGGAGAGAACACAGAACAGAGGAGAGAACAGAGGAGAGAACAAAGGAGAGAACAGAACAGAGGGGATAAAACAGAGGAGAGAACAGAGGAGAGGGGATAGAACAGAGGAGAGAACAGAACAGAGGGGATAGAACAGAGGAGAGAACAGAACAGAGGGGATAGAACAGAGGAGAGAACAGATCCCCGTGTGTGAGAGCGTTAAATCTGTGCACGGGACCGACGGGGTTGAGCAGGGAGAGATGGAGAGAGGGAGGGAGGAGGAGGGATTGGGTGAAGGGAGGGATGGAGAGAGGGAGGGAGGAGGAGGGATTGGGTGAAGGGAGGGATGGAGAGAGAGAGGGAGGGAGGAGGAGGGATTGGGTGAAGGGAGGGATGGAGAGAGGGAGGGAGGAGGAGGAGGAGGGATTGGGTGAAGGGAGGGATGGAGAGAGAGAGGGAGGGAGGAGGAGGGATTGGGTGAAGGGAGGGATGGAGAGAGGGAGGAGGAGAGATAGGGTGAAGGGAGGGAGGGAGGAGGAGGGATTGGGTGAAGAGAGAGATGGAGAGAGGTAGGGAGGAGGAGGGATTGGGTGAAGGGAGGGATGGAGAGAGGGAGGGAGGGAGGAGGAGGGATTGGGTGAAGAGAGGGAGGGAGAAGGAGGGATTAGGTGAAGGGAGGGATGGAGAGAGGGAGGGAGGAGGAGGGATTGGGTGAAGGGAGGGAGGGAGGAGGAGGGATTGGGTGAAGGGAGGGATGGAGAGAGAGAGGGAAGGAGGAGGAGGGATTGGGTGAAGGGAGGGATGGAGAGAGGGAGGGAGGAGGAGAGATAGGGTGAAGGGAGGGAGGGAGGAGGAGGGATTGGGTGAAGAGAGAGATGGAGAGAGGTAGGGAGGAGGAGGGATTGGGTGAAGGGAGGGATGGAGAGAGGGAGGGAGGGAGGAGGAGGGATTGGGTGAAGGGAGGGAGGGAGGAGGGATTGGGTGGAGGGAGGGAGGAGGAGGGATTGGGTGAAGGGAGGGATGGAGAGAGGGAGGGAGGAGGAGGGATTGGGTGAAGGGAGAGATGGAGGTGAATGGGGAGGGAGGAGGAGGGATTGGGTGAAGGGAGAGATGGAGGTGAATGGGGAGGGAGGAGGAGGGATTGGGTGAAGGGAGAGATGGAGGTGAATGGGGAGGAAGGAGGAGGGATTGGGTGAAGGGAGAAATGGAGGTGAATGGGGAGGGAGGAGGAGGGATTGGGTGAAGGGAGAGATGGAGGTGAATGGGGAGGGAGGAGGAGGGATTGGGTGAAGGGAGAGATGGAGGTGAATGGGGAGGGAGGAGGAGGGATTGGGTGAAGGGAGAAATGGAGGTGAATGGGGAGGGAGGAGGAGGGATTGGGTGAAGGGAGAGATGGAGGTGAATGGGGAGGGAGGAGGAGGGATTGGGTGAAGGGAGAGATGGAGGTGAATGGGGAGGGAGGAGGAGGGATTGGGTGAAGGGAGAGATGGAGGTGAATGGGGAGGGACTGAGAGAGCAGGACTCATAACAAAGGTCCATAGCTGTGGAGAACCTGACTCCGAGGTAATATCAGGGAAAAACACACCAGCTGTGTGGAATTCAGGATATGTTGTTTTTGCATGGAATGACACCAGAGGACCTCTGGGATACCATCCGTCAGTGTCTGCTGAGCTGCTTCCTCAGTCTCACTCTGAAATGTTGGTTACGTTCCACATGCGCGCCTGTGTGTGTGTGTGTGTGTGTGTGTGTGTGTGTGTGTGTGTGTGTGTGTGTGTGCGTGTGTGTGTGTGATCAAGCTAGCAGGCCTCCTCTGTTTGGAGAGACAGGGTAATGAGAAAAAGGCTCCTCCATCTGGAAGTCTGGAACCTGATGGACAAACTGAAATATCAGAACATCAACAAACTGTTTATACTGGAGCTGAGAAATCGCGTTGGCTCTTAGCGCCCTGGCTGACTCAACTGAGGAGGATGCCTACATCCACACCAAATGGGAAACACAACACCTATGTTGAGACAGCTACTAAGATCCTGGGCTACAGAGAAAAGAAGAACAAGGAGTTTCTGACACCTGGCAGAAAATAGAACAAAGACTTTTGTTCAGCTTAAGGCCAAGATGCTGAACACCAACACTGAGGCTCCAGAAACAGGCCCAAGAAGCCTATAAGACCGAGGATGAGGAGGTTAAACCAGGGCAAGGAATGACAGGAGGGCCTTTGTTGAGATGCGCCTGCAAAGCAGAAGCCGCAGCAAGAAGAGGTGAAATGAGTGTTGTATATAAAATCACCAAACAGCTCTGTGGTAAAAACACCAGCCAATCTGCTCCTGTTAAAGACAGGGAGGGAAACCGCCTGTTAACAGAGTGAACCAAGATGGCTGCAGCACGTTCATGAAGTCCTCAACCGCCCCGAACCAGAACACCCTGCTACCCACACATCTGCAAACAGCACAGGCCTACTCAACATCAACACCAGCCCTCAACACAGGCCTACTCAACATCAACACCAGCCCTCCAACTGAGACCGAAGTCACAAGTACCATCCTAATAACAAAGGATGGGAAAGCTGCAGGCTTTGACTCCATCCATGCAGAGATGCTGAAAGCTGACATCAACACCTCAGTTAAGGTTCTCACAGACCTGTTCTGAAACATCTTGGACAGAAATGCCACTCCTGTGGATTGGGCCAAACGTCTGGGACGCATTTCCCAGGTACGATGTACCTTAGCGATCTACGAAGGTTCTTAAGGTATACCTTAGCAAAGGAGCTGTTTTTCCTATGAGACTTTCCCTTAGTGGGTGTTACGTTAGATACATCAGAAAAAGATAAAGATACATCGTTAGGTGGAGCTGTCCCTAGAAATGAATTACTCGATGATGCACGCATCGATTGCTCATGTGTAAAGTCAACATTCTCATGTACATATGATCATTACTGTGTTTGGTTTATTGTTCTCTACAGGTTCTTCTATTGTTCCTAAATAAATCATCCAAAAATGGCTTGCTCAGTTCATACTGAGCATCATGTAGGCTGGACGACACAGCAGTCAACTGACCCTTTTCACAGTAGCCATTTTGACTTGTCATAGTAGGGTGACACACTAAAGTGAATGTCACAACCATTCCATTCCATTGTTTATCCCACAAAGTCAACATTGCTGCTGTGGAAAGGGTCCATTATACAGGGGTGGTGAAAAGTATACAGGATTCAAATGAAAAGTGTGATACAAATAAAATGTATTATTATTATTATTATTAATATTATTATTATTATTAATATAATTATTGTTATTTGACTTATGCAAATACCTTCCAAAGAGGACAGATTTCCTTGCTCGCACTGGATCTCAGTTGGTGAAGTTCTTCTTCTTTTTTCTCTTGGGTGCCATCGCTTCTTCTCTGTTCTCTCCACACATTCCATTGCACAGGGGTTTTTTATGTGTAAATCCTTGCATGTGCTCATGTTCATAGTTGAATTTGGGCTTAATGTGGGCGGGCTTGACCATATATGGGTGTGTTTGGGCTGGTTGGAGGCGGACTGTGAGATACACTGTTGTGGGTGAGGGTGTGCAATGAGTGTGTGTGTGTGTGTCCATGTAACCTCACACTCCAAACATACACACACACACACATGCACACACACACACACACACACACACACACACACTACCCTCTTTGCACGGCACTGTGATTCAATCAAGACCTCAATCAGGAAAAACAGTTGGCTCAGCAGGACATGTAGCCAAACCCCAAAGCACCCATTCCATCACCCTGCCACTCACACACACACACACACACTCACACACACACACAGGATCAGACCGTGAGATTGAAATACTAAGCAGCTAATACATGACAAGCTTTATGAAACGTCATGATGCATGTTCCCTGGTGGCCTCAGATAAACCATGGTTCTACCATGTCCTCGCAGAGAAGAAAGCGGACGGCATGGCCAGAACCAAGCAACCCACCTGCAAACCCACGGTGGCCAAGCCCAGAGGAAGCAGCTCGCCACCAGGGCAGCTTGTAAGAGCACAACAGCCCCCAGCCGTGTGAAGAAGCCCGCTTGGCACAGGTCGGCACAGACGCCCTGAGAGAGATGGTAGCTCGGGAGGTAGAGCGGCCAGCTGGGGATCACAAGGTCCCCGGTTCCATCCCAGCTCCCGGCAGTTTGCCTAAGTGTCCTTGAGCAAGACACTGAGGGGCGAATTCACTAAAGCAAATTGCGCCCGCTAATTGCACCATTACATTGCGCGTCAGTTGCGCCAGCTATGTGCTCCGTTTTAAAAACCTATTCACTAAAGACATTGCGCTAATAATATCCCAGCGCAAACACGCCCATTCGGTGTTTGCGGCTGAGTGCAATTTGCTGCTGATATAGGAAATTACTATAAATACTGCGCATACAGCGCATACAACTCGTATGCATATCATTGGACGATGGCAGACAGAAAAAGAAAGATACGATTTTCAGACAGCGAACTTGAAGGCCTCACGGACGAGGTTCAAAAACATGTCTCACAGCTTTCCGCAAAAAATATCACGACTGCAGCAAAAAATCATATTTGGGGTTTAATTTCCCAATCAGTCAGTGCCATTTGTGTGTGTAAACGTGGAAGACTGCAAACGGAGGTGGAATTATTTGAAAAGACGAACAAAGGAAAAATTGTCATTTTATGTTATGCAAGTTGCAGCACGATGATCTGGCATACTTTTGGGGGAGTGTATAACATTGCCCCACCGGTACGATCTAGGCATCTAAACGGCTTTTCAGGATTCCAAATGTGCACTCAATCACACCGCGCGTCCTGATGTGAGCCCAGTTGTACGCCGCCTCTCCAACGTTGGAAGGATTACGCACGGGAGTCATCATCCATGGCTGAAGATGATACCTGCCGTCACCTATGATACAAAAGCAAAATATTTTCAAGACCATTCAAATAAAAAAAATATTGTGTAGGCTATGTTTTTATTTATTTATACCTATATCGGCCCCCAGCCGTTCAATGAACAGCTATAGGGAATGTGCAGTTTCGCGTATAGACTATTATACGCACAGTTTCGCGCTATGTAGGCTATTATAAATAAGTATTATTCATTGGGGGAGCTTGGACTCGCTGGGGACGGGTGGAGAGTCGCATAGTCTACTGAGCCTCCCCAGACGCGACTTCATCCTCCAGTTGGCTGAAGAGCTGCGCGCTCTGGTGTCCAAACAGCTACCGCGGTGGTTCTAGTGTTAAATCAAAAAGTGACCTTCTTCTAAACATTCTCTCAAGAACAACATGCCTGGCATTGCGATGCCGAATTCGCCTCGCAACAATCACTGCTGCCATGATCAGTGGAAAGGCTGGCCATGACACCCCTTGCGCTTAAATACCACCACGTCTCTGAAAACGCAATTAATTTCACTTTAACTGCGTGAGGCAATTTGCGCCGATCTTTGTGAATTGGGCGGGTTTTGCAATAATGTTCATTTGCATAGAAAGGGGAACATTCTCCGCCCATATTACCTAATTTAAATATGAGCTAATATCACCGGCGCAGAGAAACGCAATGACGAACGCAACGCAGTTAACACCGTATTTCACCCTTTGCGAGGGCTTTGTGAATAGCAAACATAATTTTTGACTTATTTGCACAGGCTTTGCGTCAGGAAAAGCTGCGCAATCCTTTAGTGAATTCACCCCTGAATGCCAAAGTTGCTCATGTTCACACGGTGGAACAGTGCTTAGTAGGGGTGTGCCCAAATACAGTTATTCGGAAAGGCACAGATAATGCCTTGGAAACAGATATTTTTTCAATCCAAAGTTATTATTCAGAGGGGGGTAAAAGCCTATTGTTGATGTTGAGTGAATCACAGGAGACGCTGCGCTAATCTGATGAGACCATTGCCAATATCTACAGTGAGGCAGTAAGAGAAGGACACATTGGCCATCATTTACTAAGTGATCGTACGACAGAAAACTGGGCGCACAATCATTTCCACGCCAAGTTTGGCATTTATCAATTGAGCGGAGACTGTGATCAAATCTCACGTCAAGTCTCAGACCATGTAGCAAGTCTCAGACTGATCCTGGCTGTCTTCTAAGCACAGCCACATAGGCCTGTTCATCATGCAGACTATGGCAAAATATTACATATTCTAAAGGCCTCGACAATATACCATATCCTTACATAAATAGGTATTTCCAAAGTGTTTGCCATCAACGTCTTTTGTTGCTGTGGGCCTAAAATCAAG
>NC_140244.1:16419355-16434355 GCF_949987555.1 Borostomias antarcticus | reverse complement strand
CAATTAAGGTCATTTAGCACTTTTATCAAAAGCAACTTACAATGCTTTGTGCTGGAGATAAGTGCCTTGCTCAATGACACAACAGTAGACAATGATTGTTAAATGCCCCGGTTTGGCCTTGAACCAGCAACCTTTCAGTCACTAGTCAGATGCTCAAACCACTGGGCTGCCTGCCACCCACTGGGTGCCATAGTGAACTAACATCAATACTAACCAACATGGCAGTGGTACAAGAGGAGACGAGAGGTTAGTAAAACACATGCTGCACGCATGTTTACACACACACACACACACACAGACACACACACACACACACAGACAGACACACACACAGGAGCTGAGGACGCAGCTTGGGAGGAGGGTTGGGGAGGGAGGCATGACAATAAAAAAGATGGAACCCGGCAAAGTGTACTGAGAGAGGGAGGGGGGGAGGGAGGGGGAGAGAGGGGGAGAGGGAGAGAGAGGGGGAGAGAGGAGGGGAGAGAGAGGGGGAGAGAGGGGGAGAAAAGGGGGAGAAAAGGGGAGAGAGGGGGAGAAAAGGGGAGAGAGGGGGAGAGAGGGGGAGAGAGGGGGAGAGAGGGGGAGAGAGGAGGAGAGTGGGAGAGGGGGGGGAAAGAGGAGGAGAGAGAGGGGAGAGAGGAGGAGAGAGGGGGAGAGAGAGGGGAGAGAGGAGGAGAGAGAAGGGGAGAGAGAGGGGGAGAGAGGAGGAGAGAGGGGGAGAGAGGGGGAGAGAGGAGGAGAGAGGGAGAGAGAGGGGGAGAGAGGAGGGGAGAGAGGGGGAGAGAGGCAGAGGGCCCGTGAGAAGGATGGGACGTCCATGCAGGGTGGAGTGTGGCGTAGGAGGGGGTGGAGGAACCGCCCACAGGGAGACTGAGGACAGAGACGATCAAGATCATTCCCATGGTCTGCTGGAACCGCAGGAACAAAAACACACCCACATGCAAACGCACACACACACACACACACACACACACACACACACACACTGAGCACACACACGCACACACAGACACATCTTCCTCCCTCTCTAAAGCCTCCTAGATGATGCAGTGCCTCTACACTGAAACCCCACTATCATGACAATGGAGCCACCTGTTCTAACACACAAAGACAGAGGAGTCCGTCCCCAGGGGGAGTCCATTCTGACACTCTGACCCACAGAACCCTCTAGAATTAACCCTCTGTTCTGCTGGGACTCTGTTGCATCCCTGGCAGACTGGAGTGGGGTAGAGAGAGAGAGAGAGAGAGAGAGAGGGAGGGAGAGAGAGAGTGAGAGAGAGAGGGAGGGAAGGAGGGAGGGAGAGAGAGAGAGAGAGAGAGAGGGAGGGAGGGAGGGAGGGAGAGAGAGAGGGGGTGGGGGTAGAGAGAGAGAGGGAGAGAGAGAGGGTGGGGTAGAGAGAGAGAGAGAGAGAGAGAGGGAGAGAGAGAGAGGGTGGGGAGAGAGGGAGGGAGAGAGAGAGGAGAGCAGCACTAGAGGAAAGGTCAGAACCCCATTGTAACATAACAGGCCAGTCAGTCTTTACATGAAAGCCTCCTGCGCAAACAACCTTTAAAAGTGAAAGTGAATCAAAAGGGATCTGTTAAAATGGCCTCCGCCGGCAGCCCTGTGAACGGGCTTGTGAACACAGAGCGCCCTTTTCATGGAAGACAGGAAACAATGGGAACAGAGGAGGGAGGGGCTAACAGGCAGGAGGGACAGGGGGTGGGACAACAGGCAGGATGCTGAGGTTTAAACCACCATGGATTATAGATACACACACACACACACACACACACACACACTCACACACACGCATGCCAGACCCCCTTTCTCTCTCTCTCTCATCTGCTGTGTTTGAACCATGGGACACAGACAGGGATGGGGGGGGGGGGGTGCAGATGGGATTGACGGGTGAGGAGAGCAAAGTTTGGAGAAGGTTTGGTTGAATGATGTGTCTGTGTGTCTACACCCTGTCAGGGGTGAGGGGTGAGGATGGCATGGAGGGGCTGCGTAGGGTGAGGTGGGTGAGGGCAGGGTTCAGAGGGTGAGGTGGGTGAGAGGAGGGTTCAGAGGGTGAGGTGGGTGAGAGGAGGGTTCAGAGGGTGAGAGGAGGGTTCAGAGGGTGAGGTGGGTGAGAGGAGGGTTCAGAGGGTGAGGTGGGTGAGGTGGGTGAGAGGAGGGTTCAGAGGGTGAGGTGGGTGAGAAGAGGGTTCAGAGGGTGAGGTGGGTGAGAGGAGGGTTCAGAGAGTGAGGTGGGTGAGAAGAGGGTTCAGAGGGTGAGGTGGGTGAGAGGAGGGTTCAGAGGGTGAGGTGGGTGAGAGGAGGGTTCAGAGGGTGAGGTGGGTGAGAGGAGGGTTCAGAGGGTGAGGTGGGTGAGAAGAGGGTTCAGAGGGTGAGGTGGGTGAGAAGAGGGTTCAGAGGGTAAGGTGGGTGAGAAGAGGGTTCCGAGGGTGAGGTGGGTGAGAAGAGGGTTCAGAGGGTGAGGTGGGTGAGAAGAGGGTTCAGAGGGTAAGGTGGGTGAGAAGAGGGTTCCGAGGGTGAGGTGGGTGAGAAGAGGGTTCAGAGGGTGAGGTGGGTGAGAAGAGGGTTCAGAGGGTGAGGTGGGTGAGAAGAGGGTTCAGAGGGTGAGGTGGGTGAGAAGAGGGTTCAGAGGGTGAGGTGGGTGAGAAGAGGGTTCAGAGGGTGAGGTGGGTGAGAAGAGGGTTCAGAGGGTGAGGTGGGTGAGAGGAGGGTTCAGAGGGTGAGGTGGGTGAGAAGAGGGTTCAGAGGGTGAGGTGGGTGAGAGGAAGGTTCAGAGGGTGAGGTGGGTGAGAGGAGGGTTCAGAGGGTGAGGTGGGTGAGAAGAGGGTTCAGAGGGTAAGGTGGGTGAGAGGAGGGTTCAGAGGGTGAGGTGGGTGAGAAGAGGGTTCAGAGGGTGAGGTGGGTGAGAAGAGGGTTCAGAGGGTAAGGTGGGTGAGAAGAGGGTTCCGAGGGTGAGGTGGGTGAGAAGAGGGTTCAGAGGGTGAGGTGGGTGAGAAGAGGGTTCAGAGGGTAAGGTGGGTGAGAAGAGGGTTCCGAGGGTGAGGTGGGTGAGAAGAGGGTTCAGAGGGTGAGGTGGGTGAGAAGAGGGTTCAGAGGGTGAGGTGGGTGAGAAGAGGGTTCAGAGGGTGAGGTGGGTGAGAAGAGGGTTCAGAGGGTGAGGTGGGTGAGAAGAGGGTTCAGAGGGTGAGGTGGGTGAGAAGAGGGTTCAGAGGGTGAGGTGGGTGAGAGGAGGGTTCAGAGGGTGAGGTGGGTGAGAAGAGGGTTCAGAGGGTGAGGTGGGTGAGAGGAAGGTTCAGAGGGTGAGGTGGGTGAGAGGAGGGTTCAGAGGGTGAGGTGGGTGAGAAGAGGGTTCAGAGGGTGAGGTGGGTGAGAGGAAGGTTCAGAGGGTGAGGTGGGTGAGAGGAGGGTTCAGAGGGTGAGGTGGGTGAGAAGAGGGTTCAGAGGGTAAGGTGGGTGAGAGGAGGGTTCAGAGGGTGAGGTGGGTGAGAAGAGGGTTCAGAGGGTGAGGTGGGTGAGAAGAGGGTTCAGAGGGTAAGGTGGGTGAGAAGAGGGTTCCGAGGGTGAGGTGGGTGAGAAGAGGGTTCAGAGGGTGAGGTGGGTGAGAAGAGGGTTCAGAGGGTAAGGTGGGTGAGAAGAGGGTTCCGAGGGTGAGGTGGGTGAGAAGAGGGTTCAGAGGGTGAGGTGGGTGAGAAGAGGGTTCAGAGGGTGAGGTGGGTGAGAAGAGGGTTCAGAGGGTGAGGTGGGTGAGAAGAGGGTTCAGAGGGTGAGGTGGGTGAGAAGAGGGTTCAGAGGGTGAGGTGGGTGAGAAGAGGGTTCAGAGGGTGAGGTGGGTGAGAGGAGGGTTCAGAGGGTGAGGTGGGTGAGAAGAGGGTTCAGAGGGTGAGGTGGGTGAGAGGAAGGTTCAGAGGGTGAGGTGGGTGAGAGGAGGGTTCAGAGGGTGAGGTGGGTGAGAAGAGGGTTCAGAGGGTAAGGTGGGTGAGAGGAGGGTTCAGAGGGTGAGGTGGGTGAGAAGAGGGTTCAGAGGGTAAGGTGGGTGAGAGGAGGGTTCAGAGGGTAAGGTGGGTGAGAGGAGGGTTCAGAGGGTGAGGTGGGTGAGAAGAGGGTTCAGAGGGTGAGGTGGGTGAGAGGAGGGTTCAGAGGGTGAGGTGGGTGAGAGGAGGGTTCAGAGGGTGAGGTGGGTGAGAGGTGGTGGCACAGGGGGCGAGACTTTGCCCTTGTGTGAAATAGCTATATAGGTGGGGCACATTAACCCATTACTCAGTCCCAGCCCCCAATCACCAGGCCCAGACCCTAGTCCCAGTCCCTAGCCCCTAGCCCTTAGGCTCAGCCCCTAGCCCCAGTCCCTAGCCTCAGTCCCTAGTCCCTAGCCCCTAGTCCCAGCCCTTCCCTAGCCCCTAGCCCTTAGGCTCAGCCCCTAGCCCCAGTCCCTAGCCCCTAGCCCCAGTCCCTAGCCCCTAGCCTCAGCCCCTAGCCTTTAGGCCCAGCCCATCCCTAGCCCCAGCTCCAGGCCTGCTGTCCAGAGCCGGCCCAACCCTGGCGTGTCTGTGGGAGGCAGAGCGAGGGGAAGCACCAGAACAAACCCACCTCAATGGCTCTTTGTGCTTCTGTGTGAGACAACACCCGATGACTCTGTCTCCTCCCCACTCGCCTGCCCACACACACCATGACCGGGACAGAGAAGAGCGCAATGAACTTCCCCCCACATATGGGCTCCTCACACACACACACACACACACACACACACACACACACACACACACACGCACACTGACTCCTCCATTGTCCAGCCTGGACTCCCAGTCTCAGCCATGACCTCACTCACTCCCACAGTGGCCTCAGCTCAGGACTCAGCTTTAGGGTCGGGGAGGAGGGAACCACAGCCCCTCACCACCCTGGGGTCGGGGAGGAGGGAACCACAGCCCCTCACCACCCTGGGGTCGGGGAGGAGGGAACCACAGCGCCTCACCACCCTGGGGTCGGGGAGGAGGGAACCACAGCCCCTCACCACCCTGGGGTCGGGGAGGAGGGAACCACAGCCCCTCACCACCCTGGGGTCGGGGAGGAGGGAACCACAGCGCCTCACCACCCTGGGGTCGGCAAATGGAAGAGAGCGGGTTTCATACTTATTTCTTTGTCCGTCTTGTTCTTGGAACTGTCGGGTTTACACTATACCTACAGGAAGTACATTTAGAGAAGTTGTTTTTGTTATTCTTTTTGTGATAGACAGTTGACTGTAGGTGATAGACCCTGACTGTAGGTGGCGACTGCCCTCTGCTGGACGGTGGACCACACTACAAACACAGCAAGCTTGAAGATTATTTTTGTGCGTGGCTGGCCAGGCGTGCAGCTAGTATAGCGTTTGTCCTGTTATCACTCCCTCCCTTACTTACTCCGGACAATGTTGGCCTGCATCTCTGTTGACACCACAAGAGGCAGTAGTCCCAGCACACCAAAATCAAGAAGGACACCAAAATCAACCCGCCAATCTCCACTGTACAAGTACCGGGAGATCGGGTCAACCCTGGCGGGGATGACTTTATGGGACTATACCCCAAACCTCCACATGTTCATACTGTCACTCCAACCTTTACCCCCTTTCCTTATAGCTCAGGGCCCGTATTTATCAAGCTTCTTAAAGTGCCATTTTAGTCTTAAGTGTAAGACTAACAACTGTTAGCCTTAAGTGCTGAGAATTTCTGAAATTTCCTTCTTCTCTCAAATTTAAGTATAAAAGCAAGATATCAAATTTCTTAAGACTAAGAATCACTCTTACTCTCCCAGTTATTTAAGACACTCCAGAGGTCTCTCAACTGGTTAGGAGTTTCCACTAGAGGCCTGTGATGGCACTGAGAAGACAGGCATGCGCAAAACTTCCAGGAGAGGAGGGTTAGGGTTAAAGGAAGTAAAGGGAAAATACATGTTTAGCCCTGTTTTAAGGTTACTTATGATCATATACAATGGTTCAGATCAAAAAGTTGACAAAGCTAGCATTTTCAAGAAAGTTGATAATTGCTCTACCACCGTTTTGGTCATACAAAAACATACATGGATGTGGATGGGCATCTTGAAAAATCATTCAAAAACATGTTAAACTCTCAATTTCAAAGACAAGAAACTCATCGAGGTGTTAGTTGGCGTTCTGACATATAATTCGCCATAAAGTAAGATTCTAGTTCATCTGGAAAGGCTTTTTAAAATATTTAGTATAGAACTATTTAGTCGCAGCACATACGTGTGTAAACCTCCGCAAACTAGGTAGCCTAGCAACATAAACAATAACAATAGCTACCGTAAGTAGTTCCGCTTCCTGAATCCCCTCTGCGGATTGATCTACACATCTACAACGGTCGTGTCAATACAAGTCAATGGATTTCATAAAATGATCAATAAAACCCTACAGGATTCATACTTTGCGGCGGATTTGATGTCAGAACACCAACGTACACCAATTACCCCCTCAGTGAGCTTCTTGTCTTTGAAATCGAGAGTTTAACATGTTTTTGAAAGATTTTTCAAGGTGCCCACCCACATCCATTGTATGACCAAAACGGTGGTAGAGCAATTATCAGACTTTCTCAAAAGGGCTAGTTTTGTCAACGTTTTAATCTGAACTATTGTATATGATCATAAGTAACCTTAAAACACCTTTAAGTTAGCTAGCTAGCTAGTTAGCTAGCTAATGTTAGCTGTTCACAAAAGATCCTGACAGGTAATTGTTTGTTTAACTTGTTCACAAAAGTGTAGAAATGTAAGTTGACTAGACCTGCCAGTGCTAGCTGTACAGTTAGCTAGTGTAACCACTGTAATACAGTTTACAGTTCCTGCTAGTTTACAGTTAACCATTGTAAACTAGCAGGAATGGCTCTGAGACTTGCTTCGGATTGATGTCGTTTTTATCTGTCCTGTACACAGAAAGGCATCACATCACAGACATATACAGATGGACAACACGGCTCAGTCTCTTCTTTCAAACCTAATACATTTATAAATGCAATGTAATAGCTTATATGTATTATTTTTGCATGTTTTTCAGGTCATGGTGTTCACCGTGACAGCTTTGACTCAGTACAGTTTGAGTGTGAATACTGGGCTGTGGCTACTGGTCTGATGTTCAACAACTCGGACAAGACCAACTGTGAGGAGGACATTGACACCTTCCTGCTGCAGGTCACACACACCTCCCAGGAGAGTAACCAGATCCTCATCAACGCTGAGCTGGTCAGGAGAGTAACCAGGTCCTCATCAACGCTGAGCTGGTCAGGAGAGTAACCAGGTCCTCATCAACGCTGAGCTGGTCAGGAGAGTAACCAGGTCCTCATCAACACTGAGCTGGTCAGGAGAGTAACCAGGTCCTCATCAACGCTGAGCTGGTCAGGAGAGTAACCAGGTCCTCATCAACACTGAGCTGGTCAGGAGAGTAACCAGGTCCTCATCAACGCTGAGCTGGTCAGGAGAGTAACCAGGTCCTCATCAACGCTGAGCTGGTCAGGAGAGTAACCAGGTCGTCATCAACACTGAGCTGGTCAGGAGAGTAACCAGGTCCTCATCAACGCTGAGCTGGTCAGGAGAGTAACCAGGTCCTCATCAACGCTGAGCTGGTCAGGAGAGTAACCAGGTCCTCATCAACGCTGAGCTGGTCAGGAGAGTAACCAGGTCCTCATCAACACTGAGCTGGTCAGTAGAGTAACCAGGTCCTCATCAACACTGAGGTGGTCAGGAGAGTAACCAGGTCCTCATCAACGCTGAGCTGGTCAGGAGAGTAACCAGGTCCTCATCAACACTGAGGTGGTCAGGAGAGTAACCAGGTCCTCATTAACGCTTAGCTGGTGAGGGACGAGCCCAGCTCTGCTTGGGAGACCTCTGATGGTGGCGCTGCCGGTGACCAGGTGGAGGAGCCAATGGTCAGATACTGACAACCTGGGTGTTCATGATGAGGTATCTTTGAGTGCTCAGCTGATCCAGGACCAGCTATCAGGCTTCACGTCAGACACCAAACCAGTAGTATGTGGGGTTCCACAAGGAAGTGTTTTAGGACCACTGCTATTTTTACTTTATATTAATGACATGAGAGATGCTTGTTCCTGTAACTTGTATTTATTCGCAGATGATGCAGCTTTGCTCATCTTGCACAAAGACAAGAACACACTCCAAAGTAGGCTAGGAGAGGAACTCACTAAAATAAGCAGATGGCTGTGTGACAATAGGCTGTCACTTCATTTAGGGAAGACAGAGTCCATTCTATTTGGGTCTAAACCCAGATTAAAGAAGGCCCAGGAGCTACGAGTAGAGGTAGGGTCTGTGGAGATAGCTGCAGAGACATCAGTGAAGAACCTGGGGTGTGTTTTAGATGACAGTTTGGGTGGGGAGGGAATGGCCTTACAGGTGCTGGGTAAAGTTAACGCGCGCACAAGGTTTCTTGCCAGAAAGGTCAATCTGCTGGACACAGAAAGCCTACGTCTACTAGCCAATAGTCCAGTGCAGTGTCATCTAGATTACCCCAGTGTAGCATGGTCAGAAGGTCTGTCAACTTCATTAAAAAGAAAACTGCAGGTGTCTCAAAACAAGCTAGTTAGGGTTGTGATGGGGCTAGGCCCTCGTGACCATGTTGGAAGGAGGTACTTCCAAGAGCTCAACTGGCTACCAGTTGAGGCTAGAGTGACTCAGCTGAGGCTCAACATGGTACACAAGGTCATTAACAACAGGGCCCCAGCATACCTAAGCAGCTATTTCTCCAGAGTTGGGGAATCACACAACCACAGGACTAGGTCCATCTTAGCCAATCTTCTCCCCCTGAAGTGTAGAACCAAAAGGGGCAATGCTCATTTGCCTACATAGGAGCACAGGAGTGGAATGAACTGCCTTTGACCATCAAACAGAGCACGAACCCATACAGTTTTAAGGTGAATTTTAGGAAATGGCTACTAGTCCAAGAATAGACAGGTAGGGGAGGGAGGGATTGTTAGTATGTGTACATGTTGTGTTATGTAGTTTTATGTGTTTGTGTTTTAAGTGTTTTATGTTGAGACCAAGGACCCCAACGGAAATAAGTCCACAACTTTTTTGTGCTATCCTTGATATTTGTTTTAATGCATGACATGTATTTTAAACTGATATGTCGAATAAACTAAACTAAACTAAAAAATCCAGGATATCAGGTGAGAGGAGTGGCATGTCTGGACAATTATGACTTACGATGAGCACCCTGAAGACCCTCTACAGCAGGGCTATTCAGCTCAGGCCCTGCTGTTGGTGCTATCATATTCTTGTGAAAGATTAATTTGTAACAGATGTAGCGATATGTTGAATCTTGACTTGATTTGTATGTATTTTATTCTTAGCTGCCGTCTCTTGTTAACTCCACTAAGGGTGTCCTTCCACAGTGTGTGCTGGACCTGCTGAGTGTGATGACGCCACCGATATCAGGGCCTGTAAACAGGATTGACCATGATGGCAATGCTCTAGTTTAAACAGCTGGGTATATACTGTAGGTAGTAAGGTTGTAGAGAAGTATAGTCACTGTTAAGAGTGTAATAGGTGTCCCTGATGATCCACGGTACACATTTCTGAGTTACAAACAGCACACTGATCTCAACCTTGGAGAAAAGGGCCTTAAAGTGCCCAGCCTGGCACAGGTTGATCTAATCACAGCCCTGGAAAATAACTTTGGAAAAGCATCACCTCAGTTATACACAGAGATGGCCTGGGGGGATTATTTACCAGGAATATGAAGGTTCAACAGAGTGGTGTGACAGGAAGATGTGCCAAGAGGTGCTCATCTACACGGTCAAGTTATTGTTATGCATCAGAATCCATCACATCAAAGAAAACCGCTGTATCTCTCAGCCAAACCAGAAGAGAACATTTCTCAAAATCCATCATCAATAAAACAAAATGTATTCGTGTAGCTTTGTTGTAAGATAGATGTTTAAGAAAATCTTTATTGTCCATTAATATTACATGTAATGGAAATTTGTCATGGCACCCTGGCAACACAGTATAAAAACTGATTAAAAAAATGAAGCGCATAAAAAACAAACATAAAATGTATCTATACTGGCCTTTGGGGGGGGGGGTACTGTTTTATAGTACATCCCTGTTTAGAATGGCCACAGCAGAGGGCACAAATGATTTCTTGCATCTATTCTCCCTGACTAGTGGGACCTTGAGTGTCCTGCCAGATGGCAAGGGCTGGAATGGTGAAGGTGGGTGGGGTCATTATAGATCTGGGTTGCTTTAGGTTCTGGAGTTTCAGTTGTTTGTCTCCGGTGATCTCGCTGGCCTGGTTGACCAGTGAGTCAGCGTGTTCCAGACAATGTTGAAGGTGAGAACACTCAGCGAGTGACCTGTAGACCTGTGACCTGTAGACCTGTGACCTGTGACCTGTAGACCCTGGTCAGGGTGGGTTTGCTGGCGTTGAAGCTGCTCAGTTTCCTGAGGAGAGAGAGATGCTGCCTTGCCTTTTTATAGATGTAGTCTGCGTTGGTCTGAAAGGTGAGCTTAATGACAATGATTGTTCCCAGGTATTCAATATTAAACAAGTGGAAAAGGGGGAAACCTGGTGTCAAGTTCTATCCTTTTTATACCTGTGTGGATGTAACTGTATCAGTCTATATTGGATGAGAAACTTGTATAGTATGTGTGCAAATTTAATTGTATATTTTCATGAAGATAAAATAAACAGAGTGAGATCATAATAGTGGGAATTCCCGATGATTTATTATTTAGTAAACGCAAGTGTCTCCATGAAAAAGTGAGCGCATGACACTGACAGCCAACAGTGCAGCACATGCTGTGCAATCAACTTGACAGTCCAAAATGGCGGCGGTCCGGGTCAGCAGCTGGGCGTATTGGTTCTATAGCGGTGTCAAGGGAGTGTCCCTTCTTGGCATTCCATGCTCTTTGGTGTCAGGACGTAAACATCAGGCGGCGCAGAGATGGTGTACGTGGCCAACGGTGAGTTTCGAAACGCAGTATTAAACCAATTTTTATAGATAGACACATTGTGGGGTTTCCGTTTTGTTGTAACGTTACCTTCCTAATCCTCATCTATAGTAACGATGATTTATTATATACTAAATTATATTAGCTATAGATATAAGATAAATCGTAGTCTCAAAATCCACTGCCTGAATCATGACCAGCTAGCTAGCTACGCTGACGCTGTCTGCTAGCTAGCACCTAGGTTGAGTTTACACAAGGCTAGCATTAGCTGCTAGCTAGCAAACGTCAGATAGACTGCTTCATCCGTATATTTAAGTATTGACAACATTTGCGATTCATTTTTGCGAGCATGTTTGTAGTTAGCTAACGTTAGGATAATGAGATGATAATGCACTTTATCAAATGAGGTGAATCCAGACGATCCTGCTGTTTGTAGCCAGCATGCTAATATTGTTCCTCTACTAGGGTGGTTGTAATTGTAGTGAGTCAACCCATTTTCTCTCGGTGTCTCTCAGGTCAAGTCCTGAACAGCAGGACCCAGTCTCCATGGCGACTATCCTTCCTGGCAGACCTGTTCTGGGGAGCTGTAGAGTTCCTCGGCCTGTTGTAAGCACCGCCACCGAACACAGTATAGAATTGCATCATATTGTTATGGATGTACTGTAGTAGGTCACCTAGAAGGTGAACTAGCTAACTTATACCAAGAGGCTGGTGTCTAAAGGTAGTCATGATTCATAGTTTGCCTTATATTATACTCTTCATAATAGTAGTCTTCTATTAAGACAATAGTAGAATATTCATTAAATTAAGAAGGTAGAATATTAAAGTAGAAGATCACACTCCTGTTTGGACTTGTCCAGAGGGAGTCCCCAGACCCTCATGTGTGTGCTCATGTGTTGTGTGATGTCGGCCTCCTAGTTTCCAGACCATGGTCCAGCCAGACCTGGCGAAGGAGGGAAACGCTGGCTCCAACTCCCGCTTCACTGATGGCCGAGGGTGAGCATGCAACAGGAACAGCTAGGGTCTGATATAGGAGCAGCTATGGTCCTGATAGGAGCAGCTATGGTCCTGATAGGAGCAGCTATGGTCCTGATAGGAGCAGCTATGGTCCTGATATAGGAGCAGCTATGGTCCTGATATAGGAGCAGCTATGGTCCTGATATAGGAGCAGCTATGGTCCTGATAGGAGCAGCTATGGTCCTGATAGGAGCAGCTATGGTCTGATATAGGAGCAGCTATGGTCCTGATATAGGAGCAGCTATGGTCTGATATAGGAGCAGCTATGGTCCTGATAGAAGCAGCTATGGTCCTGATAGGAGCAGCTAGGGTCCTGATAGGAGCAGCTAGGGTCCTGATAGGAGCAGCTAGGGTCCTGATATAGGAGCAGCTAGGGTCCTGATATAGGAGCAGCTATGGTCCTGATATAGGAGCAGCTATGGTCCTGATAGGAGCAGCTATGGTCCTGATATAGGAGCAGCTATGGTCCTGATATAGGAGCAGCTATGGTCCTGATATAGGAGCAGCTATGGTCCTGATATAGGAGCAGCTATGGTCCTGATATAGGAGCAGCTATGGTCCTGATATAGGAGCAGCTATGGTCCTGATAGGAGCAGCTATGGTCCTGATATAGGAGCAGCTATGGTTCTGATATAGGAGCAGCTATGGTCCTGATATAGGAGCAGCTATGGTCCTGATATAGGAGCAGCTATGGTCCTGATAGGAGCAGCTGTGGTCCTGATATAGGAGCAGCTATGGTCTGATATAGGAGCAGCTATGGTCCTGATAGGAGCAGCTAGGGTCCTGAGAGGAGCAGCTATGGTCCTGATATAGGAGCAGCTATGGTCCTGATAGGAGCAGCTGTGGTCCTGATTGAACGGAACCTTCCTTCCCTCATTTCGGACATCATTGATCTAACATGGCTTGATTAGTGACGTTGCATTTTGGAAACCTACTTTGACCAATCCAGTACTGTTTTGATCAGTCATTACTGGAAACCCCCGGCCTTTATCTTCACAACACCTCATCTAACCAGTAAGCATTGATACAGGTTTGTCTGTTTCCTTGCTGGTGGTCTAACATTACCGTGCCTCTGTCTCTGCAGCCCCCCGGGGCCCCCTAATGGCCGGAGGCGGATGGGCAGGATAAACCACGGAGCAGGGCCCACCCCCCCACCAATGGGAGGGGGAGGATGAGGAAGGTGAGAAAAATGAAGAAGACTCTCATCAAACATGTCTTGTCTGCTCATGTATGTCTACAACATAGAAGACCTAAGATGGAGGGGATTTTGTGCAGTTAATTTTCACCCTTGGCCTAACGAAACGATGTTGGACCCAACGCTGCAGCTTTCACTTCTACACTGGTGACCTTTAGAGCAGCTAACGTTCCTCTCTCCCTGCAGGTAAACGCCTACACCTCCTGTGTAGGCGTGGGGCGGGGCACAGTGGCCTAATCCATGACGTCATTGTGCCAGCCCCCTCCTGATTGGCTGCCTCTGCCTTGGGCAGGCTCTTGACGCCCACCTGGGAATTCCTCTCCGTGGGAACCAGGCCGGCTGATGACGGCAGCTTCCTGCTCTTTGTTGCCCTTCCCATCCTTGCCACAACACACGCATTGTGGATGATTTCATGTCAACCTTGTAATCTGTTTTTTGTATCCCCCGCTGTAAAATAAAGTCTAGCGCTGCTGAAATGTGACATCGTGGTAGTGTTGTTCGTTGCTGTAATGTTACAGGGACGTTTCCAACAACGCTCATAAGGAAAGAAGGAGGCGGTGAGAGTGACATTAAACTAGCTGACACTGAGGGTGTTGGTTAACTGCTTTATGTTGATACTGACTGACAATTCAGTCTGCACTGAAGCAAAACGTCCTCATGCTTAAAAACATCCAGCTGCACACTGTTACATGTGTTCTGTTCAAGACTCCACAACGCCAGCTTATAATTAAATACAGACAGGTTTTTATTTTCATCATCTGACGAGTCCACAGTTACTACACAATGGTCAGCTGTCCTGAAGTTCCTCTTTAGTGTCGGTCTGCAGAGTGGTGTGAGAGATGTGTGATCTGCAGCTCTGTGTCTGCCAGGTGGAGTGGACCAGTCCGACCAGTACCAGTCCTCAAGCACGGTGTTCTGCTGTTGTCAGGGAAACGGGACATGGTCCCAGTAGTGCCGTAGTTCTGTCAGGGGACCCCAGGGGTCAGGGGTCACCAGACGAAGGCAGCCCTCTCTCGGAGCATGCGGACCCCAAAGCGCTGCCACTCCCTCTGGTGGATCCACATCTCCTGGGTGGTGTCCAGGCAGGCCAGCACGGCCCCGCCCTTCCACGAGATCAGACGGGGGTCCATGTCCTGCACAGAGACGCCACACACACACACACACACACCGCTGTCAGGCTAGATCGGACATCTGGATGATATGTGGCTTACATTATTTTTGTTGTTTATGCATTTAGAAATGTGGAATTGTGCTCAGAAGAAATCGCCCAGGTGGTGCAGTAAGCGGTTCAGGTTTATGAGCAGTCTCTAGCGCCCTCTGTGTTCAGCCGTATTAGGTCTAAATCTCACACTACGAACGGACAGACGGACGGTCAGTCCGGTCACGTATAGAAGCGGCCGCACTGATTACAAACAGCAATGTCCTACTGAGACCAAAGGTCATCAGCGCCTAGGCTGTGGTCACTGTAGAGCTCGTTTTAAAGAAATGGCGGAGGCAGGCGCGCTTTGTCATAACGACGTGCTCTAGCCAAAAGTTGAACTTTCACCCTGAGGGGGCCTCAGTGCTCCGCTGAGTCTACTGAAAACAATTTGACTGGTTTGAAAACAGTGCAGACAGAGGTTCAGCCAATCAGAGAGGGTTTTTCCGGCATGCCTTTGGTCGCGTGATGACCTCCACGTTCTCGGCCAGCCGGCGGAAGGAGGGGGGCATCTTGTTGATGATGCGATGCAGCAGGAAGTCCTGGGCGTGGTGGAACATCAGCCCGCCCCCCACCACCAGGATGGAGCTGTACATCTTCCGCTTGGTCTCGTCCGACGCTAAGCAAACACAAGAATAAAACAATCAT
>NC_140244.1:16319355-16411855 GCF_949987555.1 Borostomias antarcticus | reverse complement strand
AAGCCACCAATACCTGTATCGAGCCATTTAAACATGTGCTGTGCACGAGCCTCGGGGACGCGCTGGTCGCGCGTTCGTGAGTCCTGCGAACTCGGGAAAGCACGTGACCATAGGAAGACCCGCCCTACTCTGCCTCTGATTGGATAGGAAGTCATGTAATGACGTCGCTAACATTTGCTATGCTTTAGCAATGAAGCTTATGATCATGCTAATCAGAACGTATGTCTATGATGCAAATGATCATGACATGTGGTTACTTTAGGACATCGTTGGAAAAGATCTAGAGGGTAAGTGGGTCAATGTTGAATAACTTAGCTAACATTATCTAATGTTACATTTCTTTATATTAACATCAACTATATTGATAGGCTAGGGAGCTATGCTAACGGTAGCTAATGCTAACGGCTTAGGGTTAACGTTAGTGAATGCTAACGTTACGTTCGGAAGTCTCAGATGTATTTCAATTTTAACAATGTTGAGCATGATCAATGTGACATTGTTCATACATTGATTACAGTCTGTAATCTTGTCTGGCATTATTTAGCTATAGTGGGCTGATGCTTGCTGCTGCTACTATAGCATTTGCCACATTATACATCAAATTAATCAAGCATAGTGTTATTACCTGAAGGCATTATTACCATTGCAAGTAAGCATGCCATGTATATGCCATGCCTGGAAATCAAATTAATAGTGTAATTATTCCCCATCATAGCTCATTGTACACTGATATAATCATTCTCCTTGCCTTTGCTAATACTCATCTCTTTTATCAAACTTTGTGCTAGGAAAGAAATCTGGCTGTGATTCGTCGCTAGTGCTCATCCAGGCTGTTGTCATCTCCCGCCTGGACTCCTGCAACTCCCTACTTGCTGCCATCCTGCAGCGTTGGCCATCAGACTCCTGGAGAAAGCTGCTGCTGACCTGGTGTTCAACAGCCCCATGCTCTTCCACAAAACTTCCCTACTCTGTTCTCTGCACTGGCTCCCTGCGCTGTCCCATCCAGTTTAGGACTGTGGTTCAAGCCTACAGGGCAAATGAACAGCTCCCTCCGACCTCCAGGCTGTGGTCAAGCTCTGCTGCCTTGAGGTGATTGGTTCCCCAGTTGCTCCAAGCCCCCCTACGGCAGATTGTAACAGCCATGGCTTTTTTCTGTCCTGGCCTCACAGTGGTGGAATGAACTGTGCACTGATGTCAGAACAGAGCCAATAATACACACTGTTCATAGTGAGCCTAGTTATTATTGATTAACTTGGACTGTTTCCTCTCTCCTTGTCAGTCATTAAAATATGTTCAGTGTTTCACAATACTGATGTATAACATTTCATTATTTTGTCTCAGACCATTTCTGAAACAATCATCAGTGTCAGTATACATTTCCCTCCAATGTTATTGCTTGCCCATTTTTAACCATGTAACTACTAGACTGTACAAACGAATTGCACAACTATAGTATTTTCTAGGTATAGCCTACTTCTCCACTTTCTCTTAATGTTGGTATGAAATGGCAGTCAAACTATGCAATGATGTTCCACACTGTTTCCACCCAAATTCCCAACAAATGTGGCCACCACACTGTTCAGGACATTCACAGGTCTTGCTCTCAGGGATCGGTAAAAGAAAGGGACATGGTTCCTCCATAATGTGCTAAGGCTCTGCTTAGATCAAAGGCTTGGTCATCAGAAAATATCACAAAGACAGTGATCACAAAACAATTAAAAACATGTCACCAGTGTATGCCTTAACCCTAGTCAAATTTCTAGTATGTGTGAACCATATACATGGCAGTAAACAGATCTTGAGTCATACAAACTGGAGGATGCTTGACCCATACAAACTACTTTAACTCAATTTCAATAAACAACTCCAAAATATGGCAGACAGAAGAGCTGAGCAGACTTGGTAGATGACTGGATGATCTTACAGAGAACCAAGGGAAATTGACTGGTATTAATGCTAAGAGTAATGAGGGATGAGGTGCAGCTGGGCAGAGTGGAGACAGGTGGCAGGTGATGCAGGAGATGGGAAGGTGAGTAGGCAACAACCAAGCATGAACAGGAACTGGACCACTGGCTCCCCTTGACTGTCCAACCCATCCATCAGCGCCAGCAGAGTGGACACGATAGAGCCAGAGAGAGAGAGACAAATGCAACGCAAGGTTAGTTTAGTTCCAATCGCCCATGTGCAACATCAATCAAGTACGCAGCCAAGCTGAAGAACCGAGTTACATCAGAGGCGGAGCGAGGCGGTGGCTCCGTGACAGACAGGCCTCACCTGTGTATCTGGTCCTGTCTGCTGGAGCATACTGGGGCCAGCCGGTCTATCTTGTGGAAGAAGATGAAGGAGGGTCTCATTAGGTTGACCTTGGGAGAGACCAACAAACAGCCATCACAAGCTCTCAGTCAACACTGAGGATGATGGTCAGGTGTCCTGTCCAATAATTATACCCCCCTCCCCCCACCGCCACAGTTGCCCCATTGGCTAACCTGGTCAAAGAGAAGGCAGAGCTGATTATGTGTTCTGATTCACCAACCCACTTGCTAAGGCAGTCAGCTCCTTTCCTTATAGACACCTTTGTGTTTCCCTGCCTACACTCGTTAGTCTGCACCCGCGCCACTGGGGTCTTGCCTGTACTTGGGGGACTGTAGATCAGAGCACTACACATCTGTAGGTGGGGGGGGGGTTGGGGGGAGTATGTGAAAAACAGGGACTTCACAAGACAGCTCAAATTAGACAAGACAGCTTAAATACGGCTGGGTCTTCATATGTTTACTGGAGCAACGTACTGTAGTGTGGTCTCACCTAGGAGGTTCTTCTATCAGGTGATCGAACAGAGAGGGGTTGCTCTGCTTCCTGTTCACTGACTGAAAAAGCAATCACAGTGGGATTTAGTGACATCATTATGCACATCAGGAATTCATTATCTCATCTAGTCAGTCAAAAAATGATTTTGTCCTCACCAATAGGTGGCGCCTCATATCACTGCATTTATCTTTTAAAACAGCAAACACTATGTGTAAATAAGGTTTTAAACTTCATCAACATCATTATAAATAATCAGCCCCTATGGCTGGATACAGGCGCAGCAGAAGTCGAGGGTGACAGTACTAGGTTTTTTAGCTGGCAGGTGCCCGTCAGGCTCAGTGAATATCTGGTTGAACTGGTTTAAACTCTGTCCTCAGTATTAGTACTGCCCATGTGCACAATTGATTCGCTAGCTTTTCATTGGGATAGCTGGTGGCAGTGTTCTAGAAAGGTGGTCATGTGCGTTCAAGCCCCCAGGATCAGCTTGGCGCATTGAAGCCACCATGGGCTTTCAGGCCAAGCCCGGTATTGCAGGGCATGCGGCCCAAGAACCCTTATTTCCCATGTTAGTGGATGATGATAGATAGGGCTAGAAAAGGAAAACAAAATTTTTCTGGGTATCATTCAGCATCAGAGACCAATCTTATCAATATAAACTTTTAGTTTTAGGGGTTTTGGGGTTTTTGAAGCCACCAATACCTGTATTGAGCCATTTAAACATGTGCTGTGCACGAGCCTCGGGGACGCGCTGGTCGCGCGTTCGTGAGTCCTGCGAGCTCGGGAAAGCACGTGACCATAGGAAGACCCGCCCTACTCTGCCTCTGATTGGATAGGAAGTCATGTAATGACGTCGGTTAACGTTTGCTATGCTTTAGCAATGAAGCTTATGATCATGCTAATGTTAGATATGAACGTATGTCTATGATGCAAATGATCATGACATGTGGTTACTTTAGGACATCGTTGGAAAAGATCTAGAGGGTAAGTGGGTCAATGTTGAATAACTTAGCTAACATTACCTAATGTTACATTTCTTTATATTAACATCAACTATATTGATAGGCTAGCTATGCTAACGGTAGCTAATGCTAACGGCTTAGGGTTAACAGGTCTCAGATGTATTTCAATTTTAACAATGTTGAGCATGATCAATGTGACATTGTTCATACATTGATTACAGTCTGTAATCTTGTCTGGCATTATTTAGCTATAGTGGGCTGATGCTTGCTGCTGCTACTATAGCATTTGCCACATTATACATCAAATTAATCAAGCATAGTGTTATTACCTGAAGGCATTATTACCATTGCAAGTAAGCATGCCATGTATATGCCATGCCTGGAAATCAAGCCAGGCCTTTAAACCAAGCCAGGCCTTTTATAGTTGTGTTTTGTGTTTTTCTGTTTGCTTAAGTGTCTAATATTGAAGGTACAAAACCTTTAAAAAAGAAAAGAAAAAAGAAGCCCCTTCCTTCCCATAAAATTCCTGCGATTGTAACAGGTGTATTGATTCCACCACACTTGCCCACACTGGGTTCAAACCCGGGTCCTCTGACTTAGGAACGCACCCACCTTTCTAGAACACTGCCACCAGCTATCCCAATGAAAAGCTAGCGAATCAATTGTGCACATGGGCAGTACTAATACTGAGGACAGAGTTTAAACCAGTTCAACCAGATATTCACTGAGCCTGATGGGCACCTGCCAGCTAAAAAACCTAGTACTGTCACCCTCGACTTCTGCTGCGCCTGTATCCAGCCATAGGGGCTGATTATTTATAATGATGTTGGTGAAGTTTAAAACCTTATTTACACATAGTGTTTGCTGTTTTAAAAGATAAATGCAGTGATATGAGGCGCCACCTATTGGTGAGGACAAAATCATTTTTTGACTGACTAGATGAGATAATGAATTCCTGATGTGCATAATGATGTCACTAAATCCCACTGTGATTGCTTTTTCAGTCAGTGAACAGGAAGCAGAGCAACCCCTCTGTGTTCGATCACCTGATAGAAGAACCTCCTAGGTGAGACCACACTACAGTACGTTGCTCCAGTAAACATATGAAGACCCAGACGTATTTAAGCTGTCTTGTCTAATTTGAGCTGTCTTGTGAAGTCCCTGTTTTTCACATACTCCCCCCAACCCCCCCCCCACCTACAGATGTGTAGTGCTCTGATCTACAGTCCCCCAAGTACAGGCAAGACCCCAGTGGCGCGGGTGCAGACTAACGAGTGTAGGCAGGGAAACACAAAGGTGTCTATAAGGAAAGGAGCTGACTGCCTTAGCAAGTGGGTTGGTGAATCAGAACACATAATCAGCTCTGCCTTCTCTTTGACCAGGTTAGCCAATGGGGCAACTGTGGCGGTTGGGGGAGGGGGGTATAATTATTGGACAGGACACCTGACCATCATCCTCAGTGTTGACTGAGAGCTTGTGATGGCTGTTTGTTGGTCTCTCCCCAGGTCAACCTAATGAGACCCTCCTTCATCTTCTTCAACAAGATAGACCGGCTGTCCCCAGTATGCTCCAGCAGACAGGACCAGATACACAGGTGAGGCCTGTCTGTCACGGAGCCACCGCCTCGCTCCGCCTCTGGTGTAACTCGGTTCTTTAGCTTGGCTGCGTACTTGATTGATGTTGCACATGGGCGATTGGAACTAAACTAACCTTGCGTTGCATTTGTCTCTCTCTCTCTGGCTCTATCGTGTCCACTCTGCTGGCGCTGATGGATGGGTTGGACAGTCAAGGGGAGCCAGTGGTCCAGTTCCTGTTCATGCTTGGTTGTTGCCTACTCACCTTCCCATCTCCTGCATCACCTGCCACCTGTCTCCACTCTGCCCAGCTGCACCTCATCCCTCATTACTCTTAGCATTAATACCAGTCAATTTCCCTTGGTTCTCTGTAAGATCATCCAGTCATCTACCAAGTCTGCTCAGCTCTTCTGTCTGCCATATTTTGAAGTTGTTTATTGAAATTGAGTTAAAGTAGTTTGTATGGGTCAAGCATCCTCCAGTTTGTATGACTCAAGATCTGTTTACTGCCATGTATATGGTTCACACATACTAGAAATTTGACTAGGGTTAAGGCATACACTGGTGACATGTTTTTAATTGTTTTGTGATCACTGTCTTTGTGATATTTTCTGATGACCAAGCCTTTGATCTAAGCAGAGCCTTAGCACATTATGGAGGAACCATGTCCCTTTCTTTTACCGATCCCTGAGAGCAAGACCTGTGAATGTCCTGAACAGTGTGGTGGCCACATTTGTTGGGAATTTGGGTGGAAACAGTGTGGAACATCATTGCATAGTTTGACTGCCATTTCATACCAACATTAAGAGAAAGTGGAGAAGTAGGCTATACCTAGAAAATACTATAGTTGTGCAATTCGTTTGTACAGTCTAGTAGTTAAATGGTTAAAAATGGGCAAGCAATAACATTGGAGGGAAATGTATACTGACACTGATGATTGTTTCAGAAATGGTCTGAGACAAAATAATGAAATGTTATACATCAGTATTGTGAAACACTGAACATATTTTAATGACTGACAAGGAGAGAGGAAACAGTCCAAGTTAATCAATAATAACTAGGCTCACTATGAACAGTGTGTATTATTGGCTCTGTTCTGACATCAGTGCACAGTTCATTCCACCACTGTGAGGCCAGGACAGAAAAAAGCCATGGCCACGCCAATCTGCCGTAGGGGGGCTTGGAGCAACTGGGGAACCAATCACCTCAAGGCAGCAGAGCTTGACCACAGCCTGGAGGTCGGAGGGAGCTGTTCATTTGCCCTGTAGGCTCGAACCACAGTCCTAAACTGGATGGGACAGCGCAGGGAGCCAGTGCAGAGAACAGAGTAGGGAAGTTTTGTGGAAGAGCATGGGGCTGTTGAACACCAGGTCAGCAGCAGCTTTCTCCAGGAGTCTGATGGCCAACGCTGCAGGATGGCAGCAAGTAGGGAGTTGCAGGAGTCCAGGCGGGAGATGACAACAGCCTGGATGAGCACTAGCGACGAATCACAGCCAGATTTCTTTCCTAGCACAAAGTTTGATAAAAGAGATGAGTATTAGCAAAGGCAAGGAGAATGATTATATCAGTGTACAATGAGCTATGATGGGGAATAATTACACTATTAATTTGATTTCCAGGCATGGCATATACATGGCATGCTTACTTGCAATGGTAATAATGCCTTCAGGTAATAACACTATGCTTGATTAATTTGATGTATAATGTGGCAAATGCTATAGTAGCAGCAGCAAGCATCAGCCCACTATAGCTAAATAATGCCAGACAAGATTACAGACTGTAATCAATGTATGAACAATGTCACATTGATCATGCTCAACATTGTTAAAATTGAAATACATCTGAGACCTCCGAACGTAACGTTAGCATTAACTAACTAACGTTAACCCTAAGCCGTTAGCATTAGCTACCGTTAGCATAGCTCCCTAGCCTATCAATATAGTTGATGTTAATATAAAGAAATGTAACATTAGGTAATGTTAGCTAAGTTATTCAACATTGACCCACTTACCCTCTAGATCTTTTCCAACGATGTCCTAAAGTAACCACATGTCATGATCATTTGCATCATAGACATACGTTCATATCTATGATTAGCATGATCATAAGCTTCATTGCTAAAGCATAGCAAACGTTAACCGACGTCATTACATGACTTCCTATCCAATCAGAGGCAGAGTAGGGCGGGTCTTCCTATGGTCACGTGCTTTCCCGAGCTCGCAGGACTCACGAACGCGCGACCAGCGCGTCCCCGAGGCTCGTGCACAGCACATGTTTAAATGGCTCAATACAGGTATTGGTGGCTTCAAAAACCCCAAAACCCCTAAAACTAAAAGTTTATATTGATAAGATTGGTCTCTGATGCTGAATGATACCCAGAAAAATTTTGTTTTCCTTTTCTAGCCCTATCTATCATCATCCACTAACATGGGAAATAAGGGTTCTTGGGCCGCATGCCTTGATTTGACTTGCAATACCGGGCTTTGGCCACTACGTCAAATGGCTTCATGCGCCGGTGAGCAACTTTCATTGAAATGAATAGGCAGCCATTTTCAATGCCGTCTCCAGTTATATTATACCTCCATGTGTGCGTTCCTAAGTCAGAGGACCCGGGTTTGAACCCAGTGTGGGCAAGTGTGGTGGAATCAATACACCTGTTACAATCGCAGGAATTTTATGGGAAGGAAGGGGCTTCTTTTTTCTTTCTTTTTTTAAAGGTTTTGTACCTTCAATATTAGACACTTAAGCAAACAGAAAAACACAAAACACAACTATAAAAGGCCTGGCTTGGTTTAAAGCCCACTCACCACGTCAAGGTGCAGGCCAAGAGTGGGGACACGACAATCACTAACAGACAAACCCTGACAAATACACATGTAAAGACATGTAAAGAAACACGTAAAAACATATAGACTATACATATAGGAGTAGGGAAGTTGTGTGGAAGAGCATGGGGCCGTTGAACACGGGATTAGCAGCAGCTTTCTCCAGGAGTCTGATGGCCAACGCTGCAGGATGGCAGCAAGTAGGGAGTTGCAGGAGTCCAGGCGGGAGATGACAACAGCCTGGATGAGCACTAGTGACGAATCACAGCCAGATTTCTTTCCTAGCACAAAGTTTGATAAAAGAGATGAGTATTAGCAAAGGCAAGGAGAATGATTATATCAGTGTACAATGAGCTATGATGGGGAATAATTACACTATTAATTTGATTTCCAGGCATGGCATATACATGGCATGCTTACTTGCAATGGTAATAATGCCTTCAGGTAATAACACTATGCTTGATTAATTTGATGTATAATGTGGCAAATGCTATAGTAGCAGCAGCAAGCATCAGCCCACTATAGCTAAATAATGCCAGACAAGATTACAGACTGTAATCAATGTATGAACAATGTCACATTGATCATGCTCAACATTGTTAAAATTGAAATACATCTGAGACCTCCGAACGTAACGTTAGCATTCACTAACGTTAACCCTAAGCCGTTAGCATTAGCTACCGTTAGCATAGCTCCCTAGCCTATCAATATAGTTGATGTTAATATAAAGAAATGTAACATTAGATAATGTTAGCTAAGTTATTCAACATTGACCCACTTACCCTCTAGATCTTTTCCAACGATGTCCTAAAGTAACCACATGTCATGATCATTTGCATCATCATACGTTCTGATTAGCATGATCATAAGCTTCATTGCTAAAGCATAGCAAATGTTAGCGACGTCATTACATGACTTCCTATCCAATCAGAGGCAGAGTAGGGCGGGTCTTCCTATGGTCACGTGCTTTCCCGAGTTCGCAGGACTCACGAACGCGCGACCAGCGCGTCCCCGAGGCTCGTGCACAGCACATGTTTAAATGGCTCGATACAGGTATTGGTGGCTTCAAAAACCCCAAAACTTTTTGAATTAAAAGTTTATATTGATAAGATTGGTCTCTGATGCTGAATGATACCCAGAAAAATTTTGTTTTCCTTTTCTAGCCCTATCTATCATCATCCACTAACATGGGAAATAAGGGTTCTTGGGCCGCATGCCGTGACATGACTTGCAATACCGGGCTTGGCCTGAAAGCCCATGGTGGCTTCAATGCGCCAAGCTGATCCTGGGGGCTTGGTCCCAAGCCCCCAGGATTCGAAATCTAAAGTGAAGCCCTATTGAACCGCGCCATCTTGGCTAAATGTGTAGTCATTTGTCTATTTCCGGTGACTTTTGTACTTGCACAGTTGTGCTTTTGTGTCCTACGTGCGTCCACGAACAAGTTCACGTTTATGTGAAATGAAATGAAATGAAAACCAGCTTGCAAATTAACCTGTTTTTGTCAAATATATCCATTGGAGACATTCTTTTTTTATCCAGGCATCATAGTTTTAACAGGTTAAAGTCGCACTGAAACGGACGTTTGAGATCATCTAACTTCTGTAGTTTGACGTATTTCCAACGCAAACAAGCTATGAGGGAAGGACATATGTTTAGAGGAATTTGATTGGAACATTGAAAAGTAGACGGGTTTTAAGAACTTTAGACAGATTCGATAGAAGGATAGCGTTGATTGACGGGTAGATGTCGTGAGATTATTGGCCTAAAATCTAAGGTACCTGTTTTCGTCATTGCACGTGACCTACCGTTTCCAGGAAGTAAGAAATTATATACTTTGATATAATGCCGCGTTCCAGATAGGATTTTGAGCTCGTAAGTTACGACTTCAAGTCACGACTCACGACTTCATAGCGTTCCAGGCAAACTGTCTGAATTCGTGGCATTCTGGATAAATGTAAACAAGCCGATATGGTAAAAGCTTGAGATTTGGCACATTGTCAGAGCTGGTAAGCTAAACATTGTATGCCTAATTTCGCTATGCTAAGAAATCGTACGTTACATTTTATTTATTGACATCGACTTTTCGCCGTTTGCATGGTCACGTTCAGGTTTACCTTAATGTTAGCTAGCTAGCACTAGCTATCTCTTGTCAACATATTTGGGCATCATTACATACACATAGCAGATTGTAGTGCATAATCGTTTGTATTATTTTGATTACAACGTCCAAATTTACTTTACGTTGCCCTAAAGTTATCTTTGTCGCCATACCCATGGGGGCTGCCATCTTGCTTAGAGGGCTGTGTGACGTCAGAGAGCGCAACTGGGAGTACATCGATCTGGTACGAGTTCACGGGTGGGAAGTTACGGGTTTGACTGCCATTCCAGTGCATTTTCACGTGTAGAAGGTCGGAAAAACACGAGTTACGGGTTGCCTGGAACCCGCCATTGGTGTATAAAGATTCAATGTCCATCGAGACTAAATACTGAGACTTGACATTACCAAGACCAGACAGACTATTCAAAACATCCATGTACATACATGTCTTCAATGAATGAAGGGAGAGTCTTGACAAAAGGTTTGATAACAAAATCAATAAACTTTGAAGCTGGTTCAGTAAGAGTCCCATTGCCTGAAATAATAGGACGTCCCCGAGGATTATCAAAAGGGAGGTTATGTACTTTGGGAAGTAAATAAAAAGTGGCCAAGACTGGATGTTCAACTGTCATAATATGAGTATATTATACTTCAATTCACTCTCTGTAATCCATTAGGCAGCTTTTGCATTAAGTAGCAGGTTGTGGAAACTAACAGTCAACTCAGGCAATGGGTTAGTGCGAATCCTCTCATAGTATTTAGTTTCTAGTTGTCGTGTCGCCTCAAGAGTACATTTCTGTTTCGAAAGAACTACCACAGCACCCCCTTTATCCGTGGGGCGGATGATTAATTCGTCATTCATAGAGAGCTCCTTAAAAGCCTTGTGTTCACCAGCAGTCAAATTAGATTTACGTGTGGGTCTAGGAAGGGAATCGAACACTTTCTTTACATCAGAATCAACTCTTTTGCTAAATAATTTATAGAAATTTATATTATACCTCAATGGGCTGGACTGCTCACTGTATTGTATAAACGAAGAAGCAATGACTGCCTACAACAAAACAACATGTATTGCAAGAAAGGATTATATTTCCAAGATTATTACAGAGAATGCTGGAAACTCTAGAGTATTATTCTCCACCATAGACCAGTTAATCAACACTGTCACTCTCCTCTGCAACTCTCAGCACCAAAATGTGAAGAAATCGTTCTTCGATAATATAATAACACCAGTATTACCTCTGAGATAAACACAGATGACCTCAGCAAACCCTGTAAAAAGAATGTAACCATGGGGAAATTCACGTGTCACATTACCAGAGCTTTGTACATACTGTAAGATTGTCACTGAGTGTAACTTCTCCACCTCATGTCTTGACCCTGTACCAACAGAATTCCTTAAAGGAGTAGTAAAGGGAAAATGCATGTTTAGCCCTGTTTTAAGGTTACTTATGATCATATACAATGGTTCAGATCAAAACGTTGACAAAACTAGCACTTTTGAGAAAGTCTGATAATTGCTCACTACCGTTTTGGTCATACAATGGATGTGGGTGGGCACCTTGAAAAATCTTTCAAAAACATGTTAAACTCTCGATTTCAAAGACAAGAAGCTCACCGAGGGTGTAATTGGTGTCCGTTGATGTTCTGACATCAAATTCGCCGCAAAGTATGAATCCTATAGGGTTTTATTGATCATTTTATGAAATCCATCCTCAGCTTAGTTTTCCTCCATTTTCGTTCAGCTGCCCGACATTTGCTCTAAATTTCATTAACACTGCTATTATTCAACCATAGGGAGATTCTGTCAGTCGACCTCTTTTCAACCTTTAGTGGAGCAACGTTATCTAAAACAGTTGACAAAGTTAGATGTTTTGGACTAGGGTTGCTCAAAAGAGAATCAGACCAAAATCCCAGGATTATGAAGCCCCCTCCCGGAATTCCCAGGATTCCAGTAGAAACCGGAAGTGTAGTTGTAGTGTGTAGTTGACCTGCAGTTCTATCGTTGCTACCACAAGAGGCAGTGGTCCCAGAACATTCAAAACAAAAAGACTCCACAGATTTCCCAGGGGCCTGATTTATCAAAGAGTGTGTAAATTCAGGTGTAAAAGAAGGCGTACGACGAAAATGAGAAAAGGGCGGACTGCCGCGTACGACGAGAATATTTACACGCTTTTCGGATCTATCAAACATGGCGTACACGCTGCTGCGCCGATTTCTCAATGATAAATCCCACGGTGTAGTAGAAGACAGCGGACGTGCACGCGCCTCGAGTTCCGCCCTCTCCACGCCCAAATTCAACCATATATGGTCAAAACTAAGACAGTGCACAACGTGGTTACCCGAAAGGAACCGACATAATATAGCGTGGAGCAAAGGCAAGACAATTACGTTTTTGGAAAAACGCGGAAAGAAGAGAAACTTTTCGGAGACGGAGGTGCATGTGCTTGTTGGTGAGGTCCACGCGAGGAAACAAATCATCTTCGGAAGGTAAGCTATTTGTACTAGCCTACCTTTGTCTGATTGCTCCTACAGTTTAGGTAGCCTACTGTACGTTTCGTGCATCCTGTATTTGGCGTAGGCTACACGGACATTCTGTATTATGTGGCTGTGAGGAAAGCAAACATTCTGTGGTAGGCTATGATTGATTTAGGACCAAAAACAGGGAACGATAACACAGATGACCACTTCATAATGTTAGACCACATTAAACATTTTCCCCTCTGGGAAATTAAGACTCTCATCTAAATCACCCGGTAAATCAGACTTAAGCATTTATTTGGCTGCCAACAGAAAAACATATCAAATGAATATGGCTGCACAATGAAATGTTAAATGGAAAATAAAGTTTACAGACGAACTCAAAGAAAATGACTGATATTGTTTCCCCAGACTCTGACGTGGGGTGGGACTCAGAGGAGGGGGAGTCTGCAGTAGTCCTTGACCCGACGGTCGTGCCCCCGCCGGTTGTAGCCTCCACCTCCAGCGCCATGACCTCCAGTGCCTCCACCTCCAGTGCCATCTCCAGCGCCTCCGTCTCCACCGCCCACGCCTCCACCTCTGGCTGCCAGCGTCCCTGCCTCAAGGGTCCCTGAGGGCTGGGCTTCCTCTCAGACGCTGTGCTGGAGGCTCATGACCCTAGAGGCCCAGAGGGACATGGCAGAAGGGATTGGGGCAGTTGTGCAGCAGTTGGTGGAGGTCACCACACTACACCACCAGAGCCAACAGGACATCCTCACTGCACTTCATTCCCTCACACATGCTGTCAAGGACCTCACACAGTCACTCACTAGCACACTCACGGACCTCACACATTCACTCACAAAAGCACTCACACACCTCACACAGTCACCCACCAACAGACAATAAAATGGTAACAATGTGAACCTTACTTGTTTGTGTCTTCATAGCTGGCGCATGACCTCAGCGCGGGCCCTTTGGCCCTGCTGGTAACCCTCATGACGGGGAGGGGGCTGAGGGCTTGGGTCCTCATTTTGTGGTGGGGTCTTGACTGGATCTCATTCTTATCAGCTTTGAATATGTATCTTGGCAAACATAACACAGGATGATGTACAAGGAGGGGACAGATACCTAGTGAAACTACTATTGGTTGCTAGTAAAAAGACAATAATGAGCGCTTGGTGTAAGGTGGAACGCCCAACCAAGGAGCAGTGGCTGGGTGTTGTGGAGGAGATTTATGTTATGGAGAAGTTCACGCATGCATTGAGGATGCAGGAAGGAAAGTTTGAAGGGAGATGGGAAAAATGGATGGATTATAGAAGTGTGATGATACCACTAATATTGAAATTGTAATATTTGAGTAAGAGAAAAAAGCTGCATGGATGGAAGTACCCATAAGCTGTTATTGTTAGTTTTTATGTTTTATTGTATTGTCGTTGTATGGATGGAAAATGCAAATAAAGATTAAAGTAAAAAAGAAAAAGAATATGTATCTTGGCTATGCACACACCAACAAGCCAGCCGTCACGCGCAGCGCCTGCCTCAAGTCTAGCCCCTACCCTGCTGTGCGCCAGGATGAATGAGTCATGCGTGGAGCCAGGCGACCGTGCCACTACACTTGTGATGAGCATGTCGGCATCACATATGATTTGGGTATTTATAGTGTGCACATTTTTGCGATTCACATAGACGTATTAATTCACTGATGGTGCCCTTATCAATATGTGGGTGTAGTCGCCATCGCCGTCACCTCTTTGGAGTTCTATCTCGGCCAGTAGGCCGAGTAGCGCCGGATTCATTTAGGCTCGCATTACGCACAGGAGGACTGTCATTTATATGCTTACCAAACAGCAAACAGGTCCACATGATCACATATTAATGACAATCTAATTGGTCAATTATTGCCGTTTGATGGAGTGCCTGCATTAGGTGTGCGCATAGGTTAAGTTTGGGGAACAAATCCATATCGGACCATTAATGAGCCGGTTAGAGAACACGATCTTGCATTGCGATATATGTTTGTGCTGAATTGGGCTATTAGCCTACATGATTGTGCGTTCATAAACTCTCGCTCTTCTTCTCTCCATCAAACATTGTAATTCACCGACGCACCACCTGCGTCGCCAGTTCCCCCTGTGTTCAACAAGGGTGTAAAAACCCGTCTAAATCGGTACGCCAAGTTGAGAGGTGTCCTACAAAAGCGCGTAGAAAGGCGACTAAATATCCGCCCTTTTTGCTTGATAGATCGCGCTGTGGGGGGGGAAGAGGGCGTACGCCTGAAATCGCGGAAAAGACCGTGTAAAAGAAGGCGTACCTCAATGATAAATGAGGCCCCAGGTCAGCGGTGGCCGAGTGGATAGTGCGTTGTTTATATTATACCTCCATGTGCGCTGCCTATCACCGTGAAGGTTGTGAGTTCAATCCTTGGTGTGGACATACCAACGTACCATGACATATTTTGTCACTGGATGTTATAGAAGTTATGTAACGAGCGTTGGTCATATTTGTTAATTATAGACCCTTTTACAGCCTAGTCAGCACAAGTATGCTTGCGCATTCTTGAAACAGTAGCAGAGGAAGACAGACGAAATTGCCATTATTAAGCGTACGGACTGGACTGTTTGCGGTGCCCATTTTATATCCGGTAAGTTATTTTGACTACCTGGTTTCACTGGAATGTCTGGTTGAAATGTAGCACTTCTCAGTCCCGTTGTCGCATTCCGCTCGCTCATGCCAGACAACAGTCCTTTGCTGGTCCATTCACTTTGCCGTCAAAATAAATCGGTGTCGGCCTAGTTAGGAGAGGCGCTCATATTTACAAGTGTCAGATAAACATGAAACTTCACTTACCTAAGCAAAAGTGTCTATTTTAACAAATGCTGTGTGATGGTTTGGTTAGGGACCCAGGCGCAACAGGAAAGGAGGAGGCAAGGAACGGTAAAGCCCGGAGGGGCGATTTAATAAGATAACACAAAGGGGGAGCCACAAAAGAGGATGCCAAAAAATATAATAGGATGAAATAATAGGAGCCACTAAACTGCCACTAAATAATAATAAATGTCCTTGGCTCAAGGGAGCCGGAGGGATCGGGAGGTGGAGCAGGGTGAGGGCTCTGCTAGCTGGTACACTCAGCAGAGGGGGTCCGGGAAACTGGAGAGACGAGGAGGAGAGGCAGGGTGAGTGATAGTAATCACAAACAGGGAACGAGAAAAAGCACTATAAAATACAGGTAAGTAAATTGTAGGCTAGGCTATACTTTACCACATAAAGGTTATGGTAAGATCTGGCGATGAGTGGAGTGTAGACCAGGTTCTTGTAGGGGTTGAAGGTGATTGCAGAACGAGGGACAGGTGTGGTGATGATAAATTGGAAACCGGTGAGTAGAGCCGCGCCCGCGTCATCGTCGGAGACGAGCGCGCCGTTCTTGTCTTTGCGCACGGGCCGATGTGCTGGGCATGTCGGGATCCGACTCTTCGTCACCGGAGTGGGAGGAGACTGCCGAGTCCGCGGAGCTGGCCGGAGACGGGGAACGCCCGGTAGTGGGGGGAAACTCCGGAGAGTCAGAGCGTTGCATGCCTGGGCCGATGCGACGTGCGGTAGAGCGCGTAGGACGCCCCGAGCGCGCAGCGGGCCCAGAGGGGAGAGAGGGAGGCGGTTGTGGAGGCGAGGGCATGCGAGCCGTAACAGGACCCCCCCCCCGAGGGGAGCCACCTGGCGACCGACCGGGGGCGTCAGGATGGGCCCGGTAGAAGTCCCGGAGGAGAGACGGGTCCATAATGAGCTGCCTGGAGATCCAGCTGCACTCCTCGGGGCCGTACCCCTCCCAACCCGCCAGGTATTGGAAACCCCGACCCCGGCGGCGCACCTTCAGCAGCCGCCGAACCGTCCACTGGGGATGCCCGTCGACCATCTGGGGAGGCGGAGGAGCCGGGGCAGAAGGCATGAGGGGACTCGAGGAGACAGGCTTGACCTTGGACACGTGGAACACAGGGTGTACCCGCATGGAAGCAGGGAGCTTAAGGCGTACCGCAGCTGGGTTCAGGACACGGTCGATCTCGAAGGGCCCAACGAAGCGCGGAGCCAGCTTCCTGGAGGGGACCTGGAGCGGAAGATCAGCGGTGGAGAGGTAGACACGTTGACCGGGCCGGTACGCCGGAGCAGGAGTGCGGCGGCGGTTGGCCCCGCGGCAGGAGCGCTCGTTGGAGCGGAGCAGGGCCCTGCGGACCTCCCTCCAGACACGGCGACAGCGGCTGAGGTGGGCCTGGACGGAGGGGACGGAGGCCTCCGACTCCTGGAGAGAGAACAGCGGGGGCTGGTACCCGAGGGATGACTCGAACGGAGACCTGCCAGTGGCAGCGCTGGTCAGGGCATTGAGGGAGTATTCGACCCAGGGCAGGTCCTTGCTCCAGGAGGTGGGGTGGAGAGCCGACACACAGCGGAGAGCGGACTCCTGGCTCTGGTTGGCCCGTTCGGCCTGGCCGTTGGTCTGCGGGTGGTAGCCAGAGGAGAGGCTGATAGTGGCGCCTATCTCCCTGCAGAAGGCCCTCCAGACCTGGGAGGTGAATTGAGGCCCACGGTCTGAGACAATGTCCCTGGGGAGGCCGTGGAGCCGGTAGACGTGCTGGACGAGGAGCTCGGCGGTCTCCGCAGAGGACGGGAGCTTGGGGAGCGCCACCAAGTGGACCGCCTTGGAGAACCGGTCCACCACGGTGAGGATGACCGTGTTGCCCCTGGAGGGGGGAAGACCGGTGATGAAGTCCAGGGCGATGTGGGACCAGGGACGGCTGGGGACCGGGAGAGGACGCAGGAGGCCAGCCGGGGGCTGGTGGGACGCCTTGCTGCGGGAGCAGACGGGACAGGCGACAACAAACTCCCGGACGTCGGACCTCATGGAGGGCCACCAGAACCGTCGGCTCAGGAAGGAGAGGGTGCAGTGAACCCCGGGATGGCACGCAAACCGGCTGGCATGGCCCCACTGGAGCACCCGGGACCGGACCGAGTCGGGCACGAAGAGCCGGCGAGGAGGGACGTTGGCCGGACTGGGATGGGCGCGTTGGGCCTGCCTCACCACTGCCTCGATGTTCATGGTAACCACCCCTATGACACGTGAGGCCGGCAGGATGGTCTCAGGCTCCGCGGGGGGCGCCTCGGGCGCGTGGAGGCGGGACAGCGCGTCGGCCTTGGCGTTGCGGGAGCCGGGCCGGAAGGTGAGGGTAAAATCGAACCTCCCGAGGAACTGTGACCACCGCGCCTGGCGGGAGTTGAGGCGCTTGGCCGCCCGGATGAAGGTCAGGTTCTTGTGGTCCGACCAGACGAGGGTGGTGTGTTCCGCGCCCTCAAGCCAGTGGCGCCACTCCTCCAAGGCCCCCACCACCGCCAACAACTCCCTGTTCCCGATGTCGTAATTGACCTCAGCTGGGGTGAACCGGCGGGAGAGGAAGGCACAGGGGTGCAACTTCTGGTCCTCCACTGACCGCTGGGACAGAACAGCACCGATGCCTGTGTCCGATGCGTCCACCTCGACCACGAACTGCCTGGAGGGGTCAGGATGGAGAAGGACCGGAGCGGTGGTGAAGCGCTCCTTGAGCGCGGAGAAGGCGGCGCTGGCAGCCGGTGTCCAGATGAACGGATGCAGGGATGAGGTGAGGTGGGTGAGGGGAGCTTCTACCCGGCTGTAGTCCCGTATGAAACGGCGGTAAAAGTTAGCGAAGCCAAGGAAGCTCTGGAGTTGCCTCCGGGTAGTGGGTTGAGGCCATTCGACCACGGTCTTGATTTTGCGGGGGTCGGGTCGCGTCAGGCCTCCCTCCACAATGAGCCCCAGGAACTCCACTGACGAGGAGTGAAAGGTGCACTTCTCCGCCTTAATGTACAGGCGGTTCTCCCGGAGACGCTGGATGACCATGCGGACGTGTTGGACGTGCTCCTCAGCGCTCCTGGAGAATACAAGGATGTCGTCCAGGTAGAGGACCACAAACACGTCCAGCATGTCCCTGAGCACGTCGTTCATAAGGGCCTGGAAGACGGCGGGGGCGTTGGTGAGGCCGAAGGGCATGACGAGGTACTCGTAGTGGCCACGGAAGGTCTTGAAGGCGGTCTTCCATTCGTCCCCCTCACGGATACGCACCAGGTGATAAGCGTTCCTGAGGTCCAACTTGGTGAAGATGGTGGCACTGATGAGGGGTTCGAAGTTGGAGCTCATGAGGGGGAGTGGATATTTATTCTTGACCGTGATGTTGTTGAGCAGCCTGTAGTCGATGCACAGCCTCAGATCTCCTCCCTTCTTCTTAACGAAGAAGTACCCCGCTGCCACCTGGGATCGAGATGGTCGGATGAGACCCTCGGCCAAGCACTCGGAGATGTAGGTGTCCATGGCTGCTTTCTCCGGGAGGGAGAGGTTGTAGAGACGACTGGCTGGGAGAGGGGCGCCAGGGTGGAGCTCGATGGCGCAGTCGTAGGGTCAATGAGGGGGGAGTGTGCGGGCGCGCTCCTTACTGAAGGCCTCTCCGAGGTCGTGGTACATCGAAGGGACCGTGGAGAGGTCCGGAGGAGCGGGACGGGGCCGGTCAACCCGAGTGGAGGTCTGAGCAGCTCGGAGGCAGCGGGCGTGGCAGGTGGTGCTCCAGCTGAGGATGTGCCCCGAGCTCCAGCAGACATGAGGGGTGTGGAGTTCCAGCCAGGGCCTCCCTAGGATGAATGGAGCGTCGGGAGAGTGGATGACGAAGGGGCGGACGTCCTCCACGTGGTTTCCCGAGACTGTGAGGGTGAGGGGCAGGGTCCGGTGCGTGATGGGGCCCATGGGATGGCCATCCAGGGCGAAAGCCGAGAGGGCGATTCCTCTCCAGCGGTGTTTGGGGGGGCGAGGGAGGCCGGGGCAGGCCGAGAGAGACCGGTAGAGGGAGGTGGAGACGGTCTGGGTGCGCTGTGGTGTTAGTGCGCCCGCTCGCGCCTGCGTTCCCGGTCGCGCTCGTCTATGGCTATGGAGAGGAAGACGAGTTGGTTCAGGGTCGCTGGTCTGTCTCTTCCAGACAGGCTGTCCTTCATGGCGTCCCCCAGGCCCCGTCGGAAGGCGCTGTACAGTGCAGACTCGTTCCAGGAGCAACGGGCAGCGAGGATGCGGAACTCCGTGGCGTAGTCCGCTACTGAGCTGGAACCCTGGGTGAGGGCGGAGAGAGCAGCGTCCGCGTCCTGTCCGTGGACGTCGTGGGCAAACACGGTCCTGAATTCTGTCACGAAGGCAGTGTAGTCCTGCATGTAGGCAGCTGCGCCCTCGCGACCCGCCATGACCCAACGGCGAGCCCGTCCCGTGGTGAGGTTGGCGATGTAGGCTATACGAGCAGACGCAGTGGAGTACATACTTGGCTGGAGATCAAACACGTACTCACACTGCATGAGGAACTCCCGGCAGAGGGTGAATGTCCCGTCATAGGAGGCCGGGGAGGCGAGATGGGGCTCCCGGTTTGGTGGAGCGGTGGGGTTCAGGAACGGAGCCAGGCGGGCACTGAGCGCGGTGACCTGGTCGGACAGGGTGCAGACCAGAGTAGCGAGGCCCCTCAGTCGCTCGTCCTGGGCTTGCTGTTGGGCGGATACCTGCTGCAGTTGCTCAGCTTGGGTCTGTTGGAGGGCTTGGAGTAGTCCGGGAGGTGCAGGTCTCTCCTCCATGTTGGCTGGGTCCAAACTGGCCAGATCTTACTGTGATGGTTTGGTTAGGGACCCAGGCGCAACAGGAAAGGAGGAGGCAAGGAACGGTAAAGCCCGGAGGGGCGATTTAATAAGATAACACAAAGGGGGAGCCACAAAAGAGGATGCCAAAAAATATAATAGGATGAAATAATAGGAGCCACTAAACTGCCACTAAATAATAATAAATGTCCTTGGCTCAAGGGAGCCGGAGGGATCGGGAGGTGGAGCAGGGTGAGGGCTCTGCTAGCTGGTACACTCAGCAGAGGGGGTCCGGGAAACTGGAGAGACGAGGAGGAGAGGCAGGGTGAGTGATAGTAATCACAAACAGGGAACGAGAAAAAGCACTATAAAATACAGGTAAGTAAATCGTAGGCTAGGCTATACTTTACCACATAAAGGTTATGGTAAGATCTGGCGATGAGTGGAGTGTAGACCAGGTTCTTGTAGGGGTTGAAGGTGATTGCAGAACGAGGGACAGGTGTGGTGATGATAAATTGGAAACCGGTGAGTAGAGCCGCGCCCGCGTCATCGTCGGAGACGAGCGCGCCGTTCTTGTCTTTGCGCACGGGCCGATGTGCTGGGCATGTCGGGATCCGACTCTTCGTCACCGGAGTGGGAGGAGACTGCCGAGTCCGCGGAGCTGGCCGGAGACGGGGAACGCCCGGTAGTGGGGGGAAACTCCGGAGAGTCAGAGCGTTGCATGCCTGGGCCGATGCGACGTGCGGTAGAGCGCGTAGGACGCCCCGAGCGCGCAGCGGGCCCAGAGGGGAGAGATGGAGGCGGTTGTGGAGGCGAGGGCATGCGAGCCGTAACATGCTGGGTTGAAGCTTCAAAGCACCACCACCACCACAGAAGAAGACTACCTAAGAAAAAGAATTTCACTCAGACAGAACGCGTCTAAATAAGTTATTTATTGGTAGCGCCGAGGCTTCAAAACCCAGCATTTGTTAAAATAGACCTGTTCTGTTGCAGCTTTGATGCTGGGATGCCTGGTGTGGTTGAGGCCAGAGAACACCGTGATGCAACACCAGTCAGGTGTCGGCTGCTGTGCAACGCTGATGTCCAGCCCCCCCAAAGATGGTCTTCAGGTGCAAGCACCACCTGGACAGGACATGGCCAGACAGCAGTATCTGATCATGGATGGCTGTGACTGTGTCCATGATACAGGCAGTGCAACATGTCAAGTATACTGTACAGTAGTATACAGTAGTGCAGAGTAAGTTCTCTATTGTATAGACAAGGTGTTCAATTGCTCAAGTGTTGTCAGGTGTTGGTTCGAGTGTACAGTGGTGCAGAGTCAGTTGTTTATAGTACTCTGATTGTACTATACATAGGCCCTCACTCTAATTATAACAATGGCGCACATGCCACCCCCTGGACCAAGAAGTGAACACGTGACACCTTGCACCTTGTCTATACAATAGACAACTGACTATGCACCACTGTACACTCAAACCAACACCTGACAACACTTGAGCAATTGAACACATTGTCTATACAATAGACAACTGACTCTGTACTACTGTATACATGTGCATTACATGCCTTCTTTACAAAGATGGTCACAACCACAACATGTCCTGAGAGCACATGCAAAATAACAACTTATGGCTACTTTTAATGTGCATGTCTGTATGTTTAATAAAGCATTTAGGAAAAGTTTCAATCAAGACTTGAGTATTACCTATTCTGTTGAGTACTATGTTTACAATTGTTCATTCATGATATTATTACAATAGACCTTTCAAGTCTGCCTATTCTTAGGTTACTTAGCTAAGAACCATTTTAATTACAATTTACTTCTAAGGGCAAATACTTTACTTTCATATCTTCATATCAATATAATATCAAGATCCTAGTAGATGTCCAAATAACCCACTGTGTCCTGGGTCTACTTATTCACCACCTCAAGGGAAGTGCAAAACAGCAAGTCATGACCTTTATCCAGAAACAAAAGTTGAACCCATTGCAGCAAAATAGCTACATTACAGGAATCATCAGTGTAACTGCTTTAGCCACTGACCGCTACCATTAATGTTATGGAAGCTGCTGCTAGTTGTTGTGAGCCCATGAGCTTATTGGCTATCCCGCTCTCATTGTGCTGGATAAGCATTGGAAGCATTGGAACTGATGTGTCCAGGTGACAAGACCCATCTTTATTTATCGGACATTACCGTCCTACCAGTCCCGCACAGAAACAAGCCAGCCAACACACATAAGCCAGGCGTGATCTGGCCTGGTTTATTTATGAGCATGTATGTAAAATGAAATTAACAACACATGTTTAAAAATGAGTGATGTCAAAATGGACTGACGTATCAACATTCCTTTGATAACTTTAGATCAGCGTAGTCCGCAAATGAACCTGACAAAGTTTCAGGACAATTGTCCCAGCAATTTCCAACCAGTTCAACGAAATAGGTGTTTGAGAAAATGGAATAAAAGTCCCAAAATATTACATTTTTAATGCAGAATATAATCGGAGTAAAGATGCAGATGAATTGATTGATTACTTTGATGTAAGGATTTTGACTGTACGCCAAGCCGCTCTTGAGATAATTGTGGAAACGTAAACATGATTGCTATAGCACCACCTTGAGGTCAATAACTGTCATTTTATGTGCCTGAGTAGTGGGTGGGATGTGCAGCCCACCTGCCAATTTTTGTGCGTTTTGAGCATACAGTTTTTGCTGCAGAAACACTCTTAGCAGAGAAAAAAGAAAGAAAGAAAGAAAGAAACATGTTTTGTTTTTTTTATAAAAAAGAAAGAACAAAAGCAATAAGGGTCCTGCCGCAGCAGCTGCTGCTTGGACCCCTAACAATAGAACATCAGAGATTACAGTGTACACATTCAAATACTTAAGGACATTGACACATGCCTGCGGAATCTATTAAAAACGATCTTAGACCAATCCCATTAGCTTTAGATCTTTTTGAAGGCTATTCCAGGAAAGAGGAGCAGAGCACATAAATGCCCAGTTCAGTCCGAGCACTTGGCACCAAGGTTATTATAGTTAACGAAAACTAACTAAAAAACGAAAACTAGGTGTGAAAAAACATTTTAGTTAACTGAAATAAAAATAAAAACTAGACTTTACAAAAAAACGATAACTAAGTATTGTGTGTTTACAAAACTAACTAAAATAAACTAAAATTATTGAGAAAATGTCCTTAGTTTTAGTTTTTTTCATTTCATACATAAGCCTAGTATTTTGGGTGGATATGAAATCTTCTCCATGTTCTTTAGCTGTGTCCCTGCGCAGGAGTAACCTGACATGCTGGTTTGTTTCACACGGAGTGAAACAACGTGAGCTCACAAGATCAGGATGGTCTCACAAGGCTAGCACAGAAGAATAAAAAACTAAAACTAATACTGAAACTAATAAAAACTAAAACTAAGCATTTTCAAAAAATAAAAACTAAACTAAACTAGCAAACCTGCTTTAAAACTAATCAAAACTAAACTGAAATTGAAAACCAAAGTTAAAATTATATAAAAATAAAAACTAATTAAAGCTGCTATGCAGCGATGAGGCGGGGCCAGGCAATTTCCGACAAGTTTAGGAGCAATAAGCGAGAGAATAGGAGGACAACAAGAGAAGTTGACATTCCAATGTTCATTTTGTACATTCGTATCGTATCGTAAAACATTTGTAAAACATTTTGATGCATTGTAAGCTCGATTTTGATAATTCAACAATCTGGTCAATGAGTTTGTGAATTACAGTCTGAAGATCCAGTGTAGCAAGTTTGGTGTTAATTGATTGAAAAATGTGGGATGAGATATGTTTATTAATTTTTACAGGTTTTGTTTGCTTTTCTTCATAATTGAACATTAACTTCAGCAGCTGTGTACTCAGTCAGTTGCCAATCAATCGATTTAGTCATTGTAATCCTCGACGGGGGTTGGGTAGGGTTGCCAACAGCGATGTCTCCAATTCGTGGAGCTTGCGTTGGATTGTGGGTAACGCAGTTTTCTTTGTATGAAGTGTTGGTTTCAGAGGACAGAATTAAACATATTTTTAAAAAATCAATTTTTGAGATAAAATTCTGAAAGAAATCACACTACATCTTGGATATGGCCAATGTTATCACTTTTTATGAGGATGATCAGACATTGATTTGGCAAGAATTAATTGTAACTGATAACAGAACTGTTAACAGTAAAACTTTTTGATGTCCTGTGGGCTCAATTTTTCATATTTCAAAAATCTGTCAGGATCATTTGGTAAAGACAGTCTGAAGATACAGTATATCAATTTTGGTGTCAATTGAACAAAAAATGTGGGAGTCTATCAGTTTATGAAGAAATCAGCGTGATGGACTAAATTCCTGCAAGGTCAGAGCGTATGAAAGTTTTGTCTCACTTGGGAATACATTGACATGGTGGTTTTACAGTGAGAGCACCTATGGCTGATTTGTTATGATTTTTTAAAGTTTTAAACTTTAGACTGTTGCTGTAGCGCCACCTTCAGGTTTATTGACCTACAATGCAGGTTGAGGACTTTGGGTATAGTACTGGAGCTATGTGCAAATTTTGGTGATTCTTTGTCCACGGGAAGTTCGACTTCAGTGGAAGATAGAGAATAATAATAATAATAATAATAATAATATAGGCAAATACAATAGCTACGCTGCCTGGCCCCTAATGAAAAAAGCAAAACTATTATAACCTTGCTTGGCACAGACAACAGGATCATGGATAAAAAAAAAAGTATGATTGGCGAGCAGTACTTGCAAAATAGTAGGCCTTTATTGACCCACACAATTATGAATGCTATACAAACACACTTACTATATTTATTAAAATATTGAAAAATGTCATACACATAATTTACATAGTAAGATGAAAGTTTCTCTTATTTTGGAGTCTGGTGCCAGGCAAGGAGCTATCCCTTCCCAGATACAGTAGCACACCCCCTACAAAGGTATACACCCCCCTACAAAGTTATACGCACCCCCTACAAAAGTAGACACCCCCCCTTTAAAGGTATACACCCCCCCTACAAAGGTAGACACCCCCCTTCAAAGGTAACAACAATTAAAGTAAAGTTAATAACAGACTACACCAAAGGAAGCAGCTCTGCTGACTGAGGCTGGGAAGAGCGCTGCCATGTCACTAGCTCTCTCACAGCATCTCCCAGCCTCTCTCTGGCCTTCTGACCGTCTGCCTGACCTGCCATGACATTCCCCTGGTCTGACCTGAACACCCTGTATCCCCCCTCACAGCCCTGCGGCCCGTGGAGCTCCTTGCAGAGTTTCTTCACATCCTTCATCAGACAGAACTCCCTGCAGGCCCTGAGCTCCACAGGTAGGCCGTTCCTCTCTGGGACCATGCCTAGGTGCAGTACCCAGAACCTGGCCAGCTGACTGGGGCTCGCTGCTTGGCTGGCCACCAGGTTCAACACCAGGGGGAAAAGGTCATGGGCTGCTGCGGCTGGGACAGCCAGCTGAACTGGACCCTGGCTGCTCAGTAAATCGCTGGCTGGACCCCCGCCCATTAAACTGGAGGTCAGGCCAGCGGTCATGTCTACCAGGTGGGCGGAGCGGGCTGGACTATCGCTATGCGCTGGACAGACAACCAGCACCCTGTCAGCCATGTTGGCTTGCTGGGCCAGCCAACGCATGGGTCCCAGCTCCGCCAGCTGGCCGCGCTGCCAGAGGTCGATGGCCACGCTGCAGTTAGCACCGCGGCGCAGGAACTCCGCCAGCGCCACCACAGCACTCTGGAACACGGGGTTCTCAGCAGAGTAGACCACCAGGACAGAGAGGGGCACTGGGGGAGAGGCCTTGGACAGGGCAGAGAAGCTGGAGCTGGAGTTCCATCCGTAAACTTTATCTGGCGGGATGAGAGAAACAGGTGAACTGAGGTTGACAGACCGACCGACCGACCGATCCCACAGGAGGGAGGAGACTTACAGAGGGTGATGCAGCAGGCTACAGCAAGCAGGCCAGCCAAACAGGCCAGTCCAGCCACCAGAGGGTGTGCCAACTGGCTCCCCGCAGTACTACTAGCAGTATCCACCGGCTCTGTGAAGAGGGATGCTGGAAAACAGGGGATCTTTTATTTATTTTTTAATTGGTGCTTACTTATACAATAGCTTGGTTGAATATTCAATTCTGATTGGCTACTGGGTGTGCATTATTTTTTCCTTGTCAAATCCCAAAATCCAACTGCCTATATCTTAGCCAATCTTGAGGCCCTCACCACATCAATAGCTTACCACATGCAAATTGTTATGAAAATCTGTCAGCTAGTTTTCATGTTGCACACCCTTGTTTAAAATTAGCATTTAGCATTTTTTGCAATCTAAAAACTAAAGGATACTATGTAAAACCATGTGTAACAATAGAAGAAGAACCCTCTGAAAAAAGGTTCCATATAGAGGTTCGGTTCTACTGTAGCTATAGACATAACGCTTGCCGTCGTCAACATCAACCTTGACGCCTTGACGTCTTGTTTGAGAATGAGGCAGTCCCTGACGTAAGTTGGCACCAAGTACTCTGGCTCTGTTGATGTTTGGGTGAACGCCATCGGGTCTGAAGTGGTCTCTCAAGGAAACCCCTGTCCTTAAGCTGATTAGTCAATCAAGAGCAGGACCAGCTGCTGGTCTCACCTGGGGAGTCCTCTGTGTGGGAGAGAGAAGTAGAGAGGTGAATAATAAAGTATGTGCTCATGTATCCATACTTCATTCCTTACATAATGCACACCTGGTCATTGATGATCCCTTACATATTAGAAGGCTACCCTCATGTCTTTCTTGGACATTGATTGAGTAGAGTATAGCCTACTCACTTATTAATCATCAGAACACAGATCTCTATCACACTGGGTATAAAGAGACATATTCTTACATGTAAACAAACAAATACCGATGATTGTAACTGTGATCTGTTAGGCCTGGCTCATCTGAGCAGTATGAAAACATTCCCTGCAGAGAGAGCAATGGCATATATCTCTGCTAGGCAGTCCAGAGACTGTCCAGAGACCGTCCAGAGACCGTCCAGAGACCGTCCAGAGACCGACAGTAAGAATCAGACAACTGGATCCTCTGACCTGTAGACGTCACAGTAGGATCAGGAGAGAGGCTTCTTTCTGAAATAAAAAATAAAAAAAATAGAAAGAATGTGTCTAATACTAGTGTCTGAGAGAATTGCAAGAGACTTTTATTTTATTCAAATCAAACTTTATTTTTATAGCGCATTTCATAGACAGAGGCAACACAATATGCTTTACAGAGAGCAATGTGTTACGGCTCGCATGCCCTCGCCTCCACAACCGCCTCCCTCTCTCCCCTCTGGGCCCGCTGCGCGCTCGGGGCGTCCTACGCGCTCTACCGCACGTCGCCTCGGCCCAGGCATGCGACGCTCTGGCTCTCCGGAGTTTCCCCTCACTACCGGGCGTTCCCCGTCTCCGGCCAGCTCCGCGGACTCGGCAGTCTCCTCCCACTCCGGTGACGTCGAGTCGGATCCCGACATGCCCAGCACATCGGCCCGTGCGCAACACCAAGAACGGCGCGCTCGTCTCCGACGATGACGCGGGCGCGGCTCTGCTCACCGGTTTCCTATTCATCATCACCACACCTGTCCCTCGTTCTGCAATCACCTTCAACCCCTACAAGAACCTGGTCTACTCTCCATTCATCGCCAGATCTTACCATAACCATATGTGGTAAAGTATAGCCTAGCCTACGATTTCACTTACCAGTGTTTTGTAGTGCTTTTCTCGTTCCCTGCTCGTGATTACTATCACTCACCCTGCCTCTCCTCCTCGTCTCTCCAGTATCCCGGACCCCCTCTGCTGAGTTGTACCAGTTAGCAGAGCCCTCACCCTGCTCCACCTCCGGATCCCTCCGGCTCCCTTGAGCCAAGAAAATTTTTATTATTTAGTGGCAGTTTGGTGGCACCTATTTTTTCTCTCCCATTATATTTTTGTGGCATCCCTTTTTGTGGCTCCCCCTTTGTGTTACCTTATTAAATCGCCCCTCCGGGCTTAACCGTTCCTTGCCTCCTCCATTCCTGTTGCGCCTGGGTCCCACACCGAACCATCACACAATGGGGAGATGGACATAGGTCCCACCCCTACATATTCCAGAGGGAAGCAAAAAACCTGTTCACCCAGGGACGAAAAGGTGAGCTGTAAAAATTGTTACCTGACCTCTCTCAACGTGACGATCGAGCAAGCTCCTCTATTGGCTAGGAACATTTACTAACACCCAAACAGCTTGGAAAAAGGAATGGGAGTCCAAGGAGGTCCCAAACAAACATCTGGTGTCAGACCCTACCCAACAGGTCCCTGGCACCAACCTCCCAAGGAGACAGTGGGCAATGCTCAATAGATTCAGGACTGGACAAGCTTGGCCAGCCTTCACAGATGGGGAAGCAAGCCAAGCCCACTTTGTGCTTGTGGAGAGACACAGACAATGGACCACATTATCGAGGCCTGTCCACTCCACAGACTAGAAGGGGGGCTGGTCGCCCTTCACACTGCAGACCAGGAGGCAACTGCTTGGCTAGAAGACTTTGCATTCGTTAAATAAATAAAAAATAATAAGGCACAATAAGCACTTATACAGTAGACAGGCTACTAAAGAGAATACTATACTATACTATACTAATACCTATAGCGTAAACTAGGCCACTAAGCACAAGTGGGGGAACAAAAAGTAGAGAGCCAAGAAAAAACTGTTTTTTTTGTTCATTTTCTCAGTGCTACACTGATGGATAAATCTTTATTTTCTGTAATTTGTTGAAGATTTTATACAAATACTCCTTCATTTACTGACTTGAAAACTGCAGGACTAGGGCACTCATTTCACAATTATATAATATAATATATTATATATATATTATATTATATTATATTCCTAAACATGCATATAGGCACCTAAACATCTACTAGAGCCAAGAGAAAGCCCAGGGGGGATTCAGTCACAGCAACAGCTGCTAATCAAGGAAACCCCTGTCCTTAAGCATGGTAGTCAAATCAAGAGCAGGACCACTCTGGGGACTATTCTGCATCCAAGTGCAAGTGAATGTCCTTTGTGTGTGTGTGTGTGTGTGTGTGTGTGCGTGTGTGTGTGTGTGTGTGTGTGTGTGTGTGTGTGTGTGTGTGTGTGTGTGTGTGTGTGTGTGTGTGTGTGAGTGCGTGCGTGCGGGTTTGTGTTACCAGAGGACAGCCAATATGAAAACGGAAATAAGACAATCTGAAGATTAAAGACTCACCAGGTAACACTATTTCTGCTTTCTTGACATGAGGTACCCCGCCTGCTGTGTATGGGGGGATGGGCAGATTGTAGCCATTGATGTCAAGATAGTCGCCTGAGTCATACCAGTTTGTACCGATGAGGGGCATTAGGAAATGGAACCACACCTTCAGGACACAGATGTAGCAGAGATTGAATCACAATCCCAAGCACCACAGTTTACAGTGTATCAAAACATCATATTATGGACTACATCAACGTCTATGTGCATTCTGCTGTACCAGACCAAGAGGGTGCACTGTTTCCCCAGTAACCAGTCCTGGATCCCCAGTAACCAGCCCTGGATCACCAGTAACCAGTCCTGGATCCCCAGTAACCAGCCCTGGATCACCAGTAACCAGCCCTGGATCACCAGTAACCAGCCCTGGATCACCAGTAACCAGCCCTGGATCCCCAGTAACCAGCCCTGGATCACCAGTAACCAGCCCTGGATCCCCAGCCTAGAAGCCCAGCTGAACCAGGAAAAGGGGGCCTTCATGTCAAAGGACAAGGAGGAAACACAACTCCTACAGATTCAAATGAAGGGGAGGCTCGAGGAGAGAAGAGAAGATGGAGGACAAACTGCAGCAGCATAACGTGGGAGAGGTCTGGGGCGGCATGAGAGTCATCACTGCTCACAGACAGGCCAGCGGCCAGCAGTCGGACCAGGGCCAAGACCAGGACCAGGGCCAGGGCCAACAAGCTGAACATGTTCTTCAACAGGCTTGACACAGTATCCCCTACCAACCACTTCCTGGACCCCTGACTCACTGCAGTATCAAAGCAGTGGATGCGGAACAGAATGGACAAGCTGATCAGGAGGGCAGGCTCTGTACTGGGGGCCAGCCTGGCTTTGTTCTGGGGGTCAGCCTGTCTCTGTCCTGGGGGTCAGCCTGGCTCTGTTCTGGGGTCAGCCTGGCTCTGTCCTGGGGGTCAGCCTGGCTCTGTACTGGGGGCCAGCCTGGCTTTGTTCTGGGGTCAGCCTGGCTCTGTCCTGGGGGTCAGCCTGGCTCTGTCCTGGGGGTCAGCCTGGCTCTGTTCTGGGGGTCAGCTTGGCTCTGTTCTGGGGGTCAGCCTGGCTCTGTTCTGGGGGTCAGCCTGGCTCTGTTCTGGGGGTCAGCCTGGCTCTGTTCTGGGGGTCAGCCTGGCTCTGTCCTGGGGGTCAGCCTGGCTCTGTCCTGGGGGCCAGCCTGGACTCAGTGACTGTAGTTGCAGAAAGAAGAATCCTAGTCAAACTAAGGGTCTGCGATGGAGCAGCGGTCTAAGCACCGTGTTGTGAATGAATTTCAAGTCTCAACAAAGTGTTCTGTTTTCCCCCTTGACTGTTGTTCTAAACTTTGTAGTTCGTTCTCATCCTTCAGTCTGTTAGAACTACAAATTCCTCCGTGTGACATCACTTCCCTGTCCTCTTCCCCCTGAAACTATGTCACTTCCTTTTTCACTGTATAACCTAACGACCCCGTCCTCCCGTGAACTCACACGAGCCCGGATTCACTTCCTGTGCTCTTGTCCGACTCTGCAGAATCGTAACATAGAATAAACTATTGCCTTTGTTTAAAACCAGCTTGATCGACCACTCAGCGTGTTCTTTGACAATCTAACTAAACCAAGGATAAAATCCTTAACAATTATGGCGACGAGATGATCTAATGGGACGGCTGCTGGTCGTTCGTCTTGTTTTGGGCTGAATTCACGGACGCGTGACGTGCTTTTCTCAAAGGACGGGGGACTTCAACCTCGGGGACACATCTAGCTGGTGCGGTTTTCCCCCGAGACCCGAATCAGCCTGGAACTTGCGGAAGTCTGGTACGTTGTTTGAACCTAGTTTAGAGTGGTCCCTTTCTTTGTTCAGCTGTGATAACTTAGACAATAGTGTTTATTCGAGCCAGTGTTGCGCACACGTGTCCTGGTTAGCTAAAGCCGGTTTTTGAGCCGCATGCCCGCTTAAAAAACCTATATACCAGGGTTGGTTTTGTAAGCGTTCGCATTGGAACGGGTGTGTCAGTACTACACAACGTTAACTTCCGGAAAGCCTTCTTTTGACTATTTATTTTGGGATCCGCGTTGTGGGGGGTTGCCGCGGCGCGAGAGAGCTTGTTGTTGTCTTAGGCTCGTTATTTTTATTTCTGTTTCTCCTGTTGTGAAGGAGCACAACACGGAGATGGCTGTTTCACTTCGAAAGATTATTTGGAATCCCCGGGGGGGTTAGCTAGGTAGTCGTACCTACGACGTAATCCTTATTTTGTTTCGTTTTGTTTGTAGTCTTAGATGTGCGTGTTTGTGGTGGATTGCTATTTGCTGCCTTTTGTGTTTCATGTGAAGCTGAGGCTTCTTAGATGTTTGGTCCATTGTATGTTTGGGTCTACGCCAAGGTAGATTCTGTTTTTGTATTGGGATTTGAGGTCCTGTTTTGTGTTTACTGTTAAGCCCATGTTTATGCTGGGTGATTTGGTTTTATGCTGGTTTTGGTTTGTGTACGTTAATGATTGATTTTCATGCTAGCTGCATTCTAGCTAGGCTACTGTTCTTGTTCTGCTCCAAACTAGCTCCAAACTAGCTGTCTTCTCTGTTCTATTGTTTCAATGCTAGCTTTCATGTGCTAGCTGGTTCATCCACATGTTGATTAGCCCACGTGTTTGTATTTCCTTCTACCTTTGTGCACACGTCGTGGTTAACTTCCTGTGTTGCTGCTTGTGTGAAAGAAAAAAATGAAAAAAAGAGAGACTTCCTGTTCCTCTTCTCCATTTGAGGATCGACAATTTTGGCTTCTGAAGTCTGCCATTTTGGGAAAAAAAAATAATATATATAACAGGATAAAAAAAAAAAAAAATGTATCTCTCAGCACAGCAGTAATTTGGTTGACTGAACGTGTTTAGTTTTTTTCTGTAACTTTTTATTACATTGTTTGTTCTCATATTTTCTTTTAAAATGGGAGCTACTTTTAGTACACGAAAGCGTGAAACTTTTCTGGGTGCGGCCAAAATAGTGGCATTGAAGAATGATCCTACTGTGTGTGAGAATAGTGAAGGGACAGATAGGGATGATCTAGGCAGATGTAAGCTGTTTCAACCAGCCCCCGCTCCAGGCCCTTTACATGAGGCCCCCCTTCCTGTTCTGACACCTATCCAAACAAGAGTTTTGTTGTTTCAGGCCACGTCCCTTGCTCCTGTCCAAACGTCCCTTCCTGTTGTTCAACCAACTGTCACCTCTGCGCCTGCTATGTCTCAGATAACACCCTTACCGTTAACTGGTACTATTTTTGGAGCCCCCTTACCCCAAACAAGGATGTCTGCAATAACGACCCCCCTAGGTTATTACTCTTCTGACACCCCTCCCTCTGGGCCCTCTTCCATTGATCATATGGTTGCTTCTCCTGTGTCATACCCTCCTGCTGTGTCTCAACCTCCAGTTGGTGTTTCTGTGACCCCTGGTCACCCATTTGACACTTCACAGTCTCTGCCCCATCCCTTTGTTTCTGCTTCTAACTCACAAGATGACCGTCCAGATTCTGCTGATTCTGTTGAACATCTGGTTAATGAGTTTTGTTTACTATGCTTGCCAATAATCCGTCTGCTAAGTGAACAATGTGAAGCTGAGATAAAAAGGGACTCTGTGAGGCTACGAGCTTGCACAGTGTAGGTATTTTAACAACATCGCTCGCACTAAGCAACTACCAATGGAGAGACAGAAAAAACAAGATGGAGGCTATAGAGATAATCAGAGATATTCACAACAAAACAGCAGGGTTTACAAATATAATCAGCATTGTCATCACTGTGGCCGCAAAGGGCATTACCGGAGGGAATGTAGACAATACGCTAAATTTCAAAAGTCTTTTGTTAATACTCCACAGGGAGGTGGTTCCTGACTAGATGTAGGACAGGTAGACAGTGCAGTAGGGAAAGCTAGGGAGAGTGAGGGTGTACGTGACACGGGGGGGGAGGAAAGGGTAAAGGTAAGAGAAAGAAAAAAAGACAACATTCATATTTGCCAATATCTTAGTCTGATACATATTGTCTGACAACCCAATTTTGAGAATTTTGTTTTGTTTAAGATTTCATGTTATAACTGATTTCAGATGCACATTCATTGGTTTTGAGTTTTACAGAGAATTGACGTTCCTGGACTACCGGATAAATGCCAAACCGGTTGGAACCGCAAGTATTTTAATAATTTGAAATGACTGCCACTTAAAGTTGTGTTAGATGATGCTAACTTCAAACTCAATTCACTGTATTGTCATGTTAACTTAATATGCTCAGATCTGTTTTGCAAACTAGTTTTCGGAGGTGTGACTCCAACGGAATTGATATCATCCAGCCCTTAGAGGTAAAACCGCCACATTACAATATCAAGCGCACAGCCTTTAACTAATTGGACATATTCTTGAAAAAAAAAAGAAAAGACATCACTCCAATTTATCAAAACTGTTTTCTATGATTTATTTTGTTATGTTTATGTGCCTCCGGCGCATAATTTCTAAGACCTGGTGTTACCCACAAGGGTGGTGAGAAATAGAAATGTCTTTCATTTTGTCTGTCTTTTATTTTGTCTGTCTTTTATTGTATGTAAACTGCCCATGCAGCTCTGTCTGTGCGTCTGACGGCCCACAGAGACAGCTGCATGGTAAAACAAATGTGTCACGTATTATTTCTGAAGTTTGTTTACAGAGTAGACACAGGCACGGGACGAGAGATGGAGCTACTCCAGGAATTGGATACACCAGGTGGCTCCAACAACCGGGGTAACCGACTTCCCATTTAGATGGGCTGACACCTTGGTTCGTGGGGACGCTGGTCAAACGCCTCACCCCAACGTTGCCTGACTGACTGTGGGTAAGAGATAGATATGATCTAGGCTAAATTTAAGAATAGTAACCAAGCGGTTGTCAGACTCAAGGAACCATCACGTCCTAAGCGTGCTCATAACTCTCTGTCCTCAAACGCAGAAATGTGGTTATTGTAATTGAGCTCAACTTATAACACCCCTAGTGTTCTTTTGAGAACGGTTTAGATAATTATATTCATATACTAACTATGTTCAGGCCTTGAGAACCGCGTATGAAGCTATTCATTTAATGTTATTTTGGTTTGAGTAATGCATTTTTTCCATTTGTTCACCCTGATTTAAGGGAATTTTTGCTTTTACCCTTAGAGGGCGTTGTTTTACATAATGTGTTGGCGCTCCCCTTTTTAAATGATTATTTTGAATAACAATTTCTTGTTAGAAACAAGGACTCATGGTTTGATGACACGAATGTGTTGTTTTATTTTAGGAAATGGCCATAGATTTTCTAAGAACTAAATCTAATTGGTGCGTGAGCAGGTTAATTACCTTGGTCACTTAATAATGATAAATAAATAAAAATGCACTGCTTGGGACTAGGCTACTGCAGAGTCTATCCCTGATTTTGCAGACATAACCCTCATTAGACAAAAGCTAGCTCCCCATGACAAGATTACATGGACTGACGAGCCCGACTGGCTCTAACAATGACTAATACACCCTGTTTAAGTACAGATGTGGGAACATAAGAATGTTACTTGACCCGCGGTATTCTAACAGGCGCTTTACGGCATTCCGCACCACCGCTCGCCTGCCCATAGGGGCGCAGTAATACCACTCATTGACCCATTGCTGTAGCTCATCTCGCACATTAGATGAGCCTACCGTTCTCAAACTCCTTGTTCTCTGTCTGGTTGTAATTTAATTATTACGAACAAAGCCTATCTATTTATAGTTTCTATCTCTGTAACTGTCGCCGGGTCTATATCTGTTAACTGTCGGGACAAGTAGAAGTTTAATACATTAGGCTGAGTGTTCTCATATGGAACATGGCATCAGGACGAGTAAGATGGCTAACGGAGATGACCAGAGATGTGTTTGAAATGGTTCACTCACTCCCTCCCTATTACCATGGATGTATTGAGTGCGACTCATAGTGAACTACATGGGGAATGATTTAACAGTTTTGGGACACTACATGGAATGTAACTGCGTAAGATATTCATGACTCAAACAAGCAGACGCGCCGATCACTGATGGCAGCAGGTTGAAATATCAGGTAGTATTCAGGTTCCATGTTTAGTTGAATGATAAATCCCATATAAATGGTTGGAATTCTAATGATGTGCAAGTGTGATTTTGTCAACTTTAGTGCTGTCTGCTAATAGCAGCCTGTGAAGCTGCACGATAAGACCGTGATAGCAAGTTAGCTCACGACAGCAGCTTCCATAATATTAACTGTAGCTGTCGGTGGCTAAAAAGCAGATAGCTAACTTTACAACGATGATTCCTGTAGCTATTTTGATTTTGATGCTATTAGTTCAACTTCTGTTTCTCGGGCAGGAACGGAGACGAACTCGCATTAACAGCAAAGCAGCTAGAGGAATGATCTTAACATTAGCTAACTGCTTTAGCTACTGCTAGCTACCGTCCTCTTCACTTCTCCTTCGGTAAAACATGACACCGTTGTGTTGTGGTATTGTGGAGGGCTTAGGCAGAAGCAGGAAGAGAAACCACTTTTGCCCCATATAAGTAAAATAATGGCCTCATAAGCATTTTTCGATTGTAAAATTGTGTTCACTTGTTTTAGTTTGCAAACATATGCAATTGTTTTAGCATTCCCAGCTTTGTATGTAGTTTTAATGTGAAAGATACATCTTGAATGCAGTCAAGACAAATTATTTTGCCTCTTAACTTTTGTCAAACCCCCTGGTTCCAGTCAATTGGATTATAGGCTATAGGCTACTTTCGTTTACAATGATGTTACCTTATGAACACAAATAGCTTAACCTATAGGCCTACATAAAAACAATTGTAAATAAACATGGTTTTAGGCTATGTATTTTCTTTCATTGATAGCATGCCAATAGTTAGGGTGAGGAACGACGCGCGGTCTCTTTAGCCCTGAGACCATCAGGCAGCTCAGGAGGTCGTTGAAGGCTATATATATTATTATGATATTATGTCTAATAATACATTTGTTGAAAGTACACAGGCTGATCTACTATACGGAATTGGACCGAGGAGTGTTCTCATATGGAACTAGGCTGCACACGCCCGCCCGCGACAAGAGCTGAATTGTAGTCAGCTTTCCCCGCTGCGCGCAGGACGTGTGCGTCCCCCGCTGATCCGAGCGAGAACGCAGGCGGAATGTCGCTCCCCGTCTGAAACGGCCTTGACTCCTGGAATCCCAAGGTCTTTCATATTGAAAATCTCTTGAGGGTCTGGGGAGTTGAGACGTGTTAAGGGAGTGCATCAGTCGTGATCCTTGACAGTAGGCTACCAGCCTGCGCTGCGCTCAGCACAAAGTTGGATGAATGGATGGACTTATTGGAATCATGGAAAATGTTTATTGCGCTCTAAAATCATGAAAGCATAAATGTAAAAATGCAGCAACAGAAGTAGTCTAGATGAGATGGTGGTTTAAATGAATGGCAACACATAAATTGAGACATAAATTGAGACTGGTGATAATGCTGATAATCTACAGTAGGGCCTACCTCTGGCTGAGTTCATGGTTACAGCCATTCATCTCTTACACATGGGCCTATACAATACTTGCACAATCTACTTTGGAGGTTAAATCCATCCATCTATCAATCAAACTAGCGAATTCAATGGCCGGTCATGGCAAAGCACCCGCTAACGCAGGCTACCCCCCTCCCCACGATCCAGGGCTAGGAAACCGGTTCATCCAGTTTATTTGAATATAAAAGAATTTGGGGGGGGGGGGGGGGTTACAATAGTCTAGTCCAGGTTCGCTGGCGAGTGACGAGCTAGTCAGATGGCGCATGCATGTGTGGACATTGTAGGCCGATTCTTTAAAACCTAAAGAATAAAAGTAGGCTGACAGGGAGGAAATCTATTCGTTTCATTGTTTGTGCTCTGTATGCACAAGATAGTTAATGTTCGGATATAAATGGCAGTATAGCGGGAAAAAACCCTATCAAAGGCCAAGATTAGAAGGGATTTGAAGATGTAATTGGTCATTTTAAATGGGCCTACTTTATCTTTTGATGCCTATTTGAACGGACTGCATCGATCAATGCAATGACTCTCCATATTTTTCAGTTTTACCCTTTTCATCAATAAAACATCATTTTTACAACCATGTCTCATTGATTGGGAAGGCATTTAGAGCTGCCGGTCTATTAGCCTTCTCGGACTCAGAGGATGACATAACTGTTTATTGAGAAACAATTGCAGGCTGGGCTATATAAAGAAATACCACAATGCATGTCTAGATATATTACATTATGGTTAGGCTATAGCCTACACTACTTATGGTAGACTGCTCGCTAAGCAGGCTACATTGTGGCTGTTTTGTTCATCGCAGAAGCCTATAGCCTAGGCTACACATTAAAAAAATGTTTTTTTTTATATAGACCTAGAAGGAATCAGAATATGTGGAAATTTAATTTTAGCCTATTTTAATACAATTCAAATTCTGCTTAGAGGGAATTATTTTCAATGGACATTATGACCTGAGCATAATTAATAATTATCTAAGTTAATATAGGCCTATGAGAACGCAACGCTTTTTACGATAGGCTAGGCCTATGCGTCTTGTGATTGTACTGTAGCCAAGGCTACAATTTAAGGCTTATTTGGCCCTATTGAATTCATTTAAGCCTACTAGGCTACTCATTATTATCGAATTATCTAGTTGATATATGAATAAAACAATAAGCCGTTTTAATGGCTATGGGCTACTAGTTGTAGCTATACACGAGTTGATGCGCTCTGCTCTTACGCACGGTTGAGGCGGCAGCTCAAATACACTTCGCACATATCCTCTGCTATAGCCTCTCACAGACAGCTAGGTGCACTTCATGCATTGGTAGACAGTTCTGTTCTTGCTGCAGCTTGTCTTCACCATGCAGGTATTTTGGTGGGGGTATTCTTCTGTGGACACTGCGAGGGGCACCATGGACGCGAGAGCGCGCAGCTCTTCAGCCAACTGGAGATGTCGCGTCTGGGGAGGCTCTGCGTCTCTCCACCAGTCCCCAGCGAGTCCAAGCTCCCCCAATGAATAATACTTATTTATAATAGCCTACGTAGCGCGAAACTGTGCATATATAAGATTTGAAAGCAACAAAGATTTGCTTTGTGAACGCATGACACATGATCGCACAATACCAAGTAATTTCAGCCTTAGCCAAAGAAGTAAATTACATGAAAAAGATTGTGCTACAAAATAGACTTCCCTTAGAGATAATACTGGCGATATCTGCTGTTCGTTTAGTTCAGATCCAAATGCTACATTGAGTTCTATGAAGCAAACGATAAAGGTATTCAGATCTTAAATAATGTTCCTAAATGGAATGCTTTTTCAAGTCCTGGATATTCTGAAATGTGTGTGTATCATTTGTATGTATGTTTTTCATCGTTATTATTTTTTAAAATATTCTTAAGTGTATGTTTAAATGCTGTTCCAGATATGCCTATGCTGCCTTAATAATGATAGAAAAAGATAAATTTACTATTAATTCAATTCAAGATCTTAATGATGTCTGTGCCATTGACATTGACTATTTGGAATATTTTGATACATAATCTGTTGGTTCTAATTTGAATTTAAGGGTTTTCCTCTAAAACGAAGAAAGAGGTTTTTTCCCACTCAGTCATGAATATATGATGTCTTAGATTAATAATCATGTTATCTTTTTACCTTGCTTATGCCAAATTAAGGTGAGGAGTTTTGGTACGTGATTGCATATGGGAAGAAAATGATCTTAGTGTGTTAAATAACTTTGAGTTTGTTCATCTTTATTATGCTCCACCTAGTGGAGAAATAGATTGCTTCCTTTCCATATGTGTAGAATAGGGTTTTTGCCAAAGATGTTGGATTATTTTTATGATATTTTATAATTTGATTCCACATTGTTGATTCTTTCATTTCTGGGATAAATAATGTGTGTGTGTGTGTGTGTGTGTGTGTGTGTGTGTGTGTGTGTGTGTGTGTGTGTGTGTGTGTGTGTGTGTGTGTGTGTGTGTGTGTGTCTGTTTGTCTGTCTGTCTGTCTACAGGGAGGTAGTCTATAACCCTACCCGTTTGTGGAGTCTTCTGCTTTCCACGTCAGCGAAAGGTGGATCATACACACAGCGGAATAAACCAGATGAGCCAAGGTTTATTCGAGTTCCTGTGAGATACTGAATAGTGTCTGCAATACAACAAACAGACAGTCAGATATAATGAAGTCACTCATGGGATATGACATTCAGAGAGTTCATAGAAGACATGTCCTACCGTCGTTTTTGATGGCCCAACTTATATTGAGACTCCAGTATATCTGTCCTTCCACGGGGTCGACCCTCAGCTCATGCAGATAGGACGGATTGTTAGTCTTCCCCGTAGATTCACCGCCCGATGCTGGAATAGACACGCGCAGGTTTATGCGTGGGCCCATGCACATTTATGATGGTGTGACCTGTATCCCTGGGTGAAATCTCTGAGGTAGCTTGTCGCAATGGAATAGCCTACTGGCTACTGATCATAACAGACCTCGAATTTCCACCCCATGAAGTCGCAAAATAGCCTAGATCCGACTCCACGCGGGTGGATTATTTTTCGCCAACTGTTTTCTTAATCTTTGAAGTAGACTACTGTGGGCTACAGGTAGCTATGTATTTTCAGATTCTCCAATCTGAAATAATGTCCCATGGGGTTCATTTGAACCTTTTCTTACACCTATCCAGAACCCGAATTGCCTAGGCCTACCTTTTGAAGTAAACACTGACAAATGAACAATACAATTTCAATAAAATGTTGACCCAAGGCATTCATTAAAATGGTTACAAGAAGACATCTTGACTATTTCAGGACAAAAAGGCAAAAAACGAGCAGAAAATGTTCAGATCACATCTACATTTTACTAAATACTAGTGCATCTGACGAGATATGGTTATTGAAAAAAAAAAAAATCTGACACTGAGTGTCTCCATGCTGTTATATGCCCTAAATATTATCGTTTTCGTGTAAACAAGAAAAGTAGAAAACGAATTTGAAACGACTAATTCCTCATTGAAATACTTAAAGGATTAAGAAAAAACAGGTGTCGATTTCCATCTGGACAACTGTCTAGGCTATAATATTTTGACTGAAAGTTCACCTACTTGTGATCCTGTTACAGGTAACCATCTAGGAAAAGTAGAAAGCAGGTAGGGTAAATACCAAAGTAGCGTTCCTTACAACTGTTGGTCTTTAAAAAAAAAAAAATCTAAAAATTTAAATAAATTACTTACTATTTGAGGAGGCGTACAATGAGCGATCCCCACAGAGAGGAGCAACACGCACAAACTCCACATGACTTATTTATCACGCGTATCAGTTGGGTGAAGTTGGTTTCAAGTTGGATATTCGAAAGATATTCGGACACCTAGTGTTATGGTCGTATCGCCCTGACTTCAACCCGCGGTTAAGAGCTGCTCATCCCGGGGTTTATATCAATGCAACGGACGGTGTTCCCAATCTGCCGCTTTAGTAGTCAATGCACATGGTTAGGCACCGTCAACAAATTAGCTACACATTACAAATGACAAAAAACATTTTTTTTCAATAGTTCCTTTGTCACGTTACCCCATCACTACAAATCAACACAGACTAGTATATATATATATATATATATATATATATATATATATATATATATATATATAACACTGGACAAACAACACATACTATTATATATATATAACACTGGACAAATAGGACACAGCTCATTTTGCCGGTTTCCTCCTTAATGAATTTCTGTCCCCACACCCTCACATTCTGGTTGGTGTAGCCTACCTGACAAAGATTGTACCAATGTAGGCCAATATCCTGTAGTGATTTGGAGTGACTGGGTCACGTGACCTGTGAATATGTAGAGGTGGGTCGTATGCCCACCTCCCTTGTTCTCTGTAAAGCGCATTGTGTTGCCTCTGGGTATGAAATGTGCTATACAAATAAAGCTTTGATTGATTGATTGATTGATTGATTGATTGATTGATTGATTGAGTGAGCTATTGAAAAAAGAGATGAATTTTGTGTTGAAATATTAATATAAAAGAAATGGCACTAACACTAAATGAGCTGTGTCCTGTTTGTATAGTGTTATAATATGTGTACAGTGGGGGGCGGCTGTGTCTCAGTGGTTGAGCGGGTCGTGCAATGATCGTAGGGTCGGCGGTTCGAATCCGGCCTCCTTCTGTCCGCATGTCGAAATGTTCTTGGGCAAGACACAACCCTTGTGTGAATGGGTGAATGTGTTGTAGTGATGGTAAATGGACTGCACTGATATACTGAGCGCTTTTATCCAAAGCGCTTTACAATGGCCTCTCATTCACCCATTCACACACCAATGGCGGCAGCTGCCACGCAAGGTGCTAGACTGCTCATTGGGAGTAATTTGGGGTTCAGTGTCTTGCCCAAGGACATTTCGACATGCGGACAGAAGGAGGCTGGATTCGATCCACCGACCCCACGATCATTGCATGACCCACTGAGCCACAGCCGCCCCATACGTGACACAGGAGCTATTGAAAAAACGTGATATTTTGACATTTGTAATGTGTAATTTGTTGACGGTCCCTAACCGTGTGTATTGACTATTGAAATAAACCAGAACCACGAAGCAAAAGGGGGGACCTCGTTACTGGGTTCCATAGCGGGTAACGCTCGCTGACACCACCTTTTTTAAACCGGTAAGGTCGGGTGTCAGAGGTCGGACTACACATACCACACAACACAGGCTTAAGGGAAAAACTGTACAATTTTATTTGTCAAATATCATTTAAAATCCATAGGGTAGCGTGAGAGACAGACGTGTTTCGACCCCCCCCCCCCCCCCCCTCCCACGGTAACTATCCCCACCCACACTGAAGACAGGGATTATACAGCACTGCACCCTCACACCAGATAAGGAAACACTTTCAAAACCAAAACACTCCTGCCACACCAGCCTGAACATAGTGAAACGAGGCACACTGCAGAACAAAGGGGGTCTTCCCAGGTACCACGGCTCAGCAAGCTCACACAGGTGATACAGATCCTCACAGATCCTCGCCTCTGATAGGTTACTCAGTTCAGGAGGTTCTAGGCTACTCAGTTCAGGAGGTTCTAGGTTACTCAGTTCAGGAGGTTCTAGGTTACTCAGTTCAGGAGGTTCTAGGTTACTCAGTTCAGGAGGTTCTAGGTTACTCAATTCAGGAGGTTCTAGGTTACTCAGTTCAGGAGGTTCTAGGTTACTCAGATCAGGAGGTTCTAGGTTACTCAGTTCAGGAGGTTCTAGGTTACTCAGATCAGGAGGTTCTAGGTTACTCAGTTCAGGAGGTTCTAGGTTACTCAGATCAGGAGGTTCTAGGTTACTCAGTTCAGGAGGTTCTAGGTTACTCAGTTCAGGAGGTTCAGTCCCTTCTGCCCGCCTGTCCCTACGCAGACACCTCAATATTAAAACCCCTGAAACCTTAAAACCATCACCCCTTACAGAAACACAGGACTGTAACAGTTCACATTTAACATTTACAGTGTTGCATTAAAAAGGGACTTAACTCACCCGGCGACAAGACCGTCCCCTGGGGTCTGGGCGTTGTAGCCCCATGCTGGCCGGACTCGTAGCACGTATGCACAGCTATAGTACCCCGTCCCTGGCGCTAGTCTGGCCCTGCCAGCCCCCATCTCTCCCCCTCGCTGGCTATCTTCGCCACCGGCGGTCCTCGCCGCAAATGGCCCCTGATAGAAGTGCAGAAATGCGGTTTGGATGGATTCTGAGACTGGCAGTGTTCTACAGGACTTTCACGTCCTGACAGACCGTTTAGACAGACCTCCCCAGGAGACCCGCTCAGCTCCCAGCTCTGTCTGTTCATCAGTCCATCAGTATCAGTCTCCACAGTCTCCCTGCTCTGTCTGTTCATCAGTCCATCAGTATTAGTCTCCAGAGTCTCCCTGCTCTGTCTGTTTATCAGCCCCAGAGTCTCAGAGTCCATGAGCGGGCACAGGTGCAGGTTAGCAGGTCAACATCCTAATTGCAGAGCCTGATTGTCGCTCCCCCCAGGTTGGGTTTACCACACTACTAAGGCGGTCGACTGGGAAGACCGTTGCATTGATATAAACCCCGGGGTGAGCTGATCTAAAACGCGGGTTGAAGTCGGGGCGATACGACCATAAGACTGGGGGGTCCGAATATCTTTCAAATATACAACTTGAAACCAACTTCACCTAACTACACGTATATATCCCTCAACACCCTCAGAAAAACACTGAACCACACCAAACTAATGTCTGGTCGGTATAAAACTCACAGTCAACCCCTCCACTCGCTGCCAGTCATAAGCACCATATAAGCACCCATAGGGCACTGACCCCTTAAAAGTAAAGGTCCCGGTTTATCAGCCTGATCAAGTTACATGGTCGGCAGGATGAAGTTATGCAGATTCATGCAAATTGGCCACAGTTTCGCACACTCATACTGTCCAGACAGGTTTGAGCTGGTTTTTGGCTGATGCGCTGGCCTTATCACATGCTCTCTCCCTCCTCCCCTGCTCTGTCTGCCCCTGGTTTCCTTGGCTGATTGGCCACAATTCACCATGGTCGTCACTCAGCATCAACGCAACGCCACATAAACACATTAAACAAGTGAGGTTTCATTGCATAACGCATCATTCAGGGCTCGCGACCAAATTGGCCTAGCCTATGACCTTACAACCTTTTTTGTGGTAATGCGATATAAAATTTGAAGGGGTCGCGTGGCTGTCAGTAAAACTGTACAATTCGATTATAAAAAGATATGGCAACGAATTTCAACATCAGTTATGTTGTAGGCTATTTGAAACAGAATACTAGTTTTCCACACTATCACTGTTCTCTCTCGCTCTCTTCTCCTCCTCCGACAGCCAGGCTAGTTGACACGCGGAGCATTGTAGCATTTCATAAAGGTTGCAGTTCCAGACAGTGACTGTTGTGAATGATAGCTTCTACAAGCAAGTTAGCTAACTAGTTGACCTAGCAAAACCTAGCATAGCCAACTTGCTAGCTTCTGTGGCTATAGGTAGGTAATGTTATGCTCTTCATAGCCATGGCTTTCAACTTAGACTAGCTAAGTTAGCTAACTAGATGTTGCTACCTTCATTAATCAATGTTTAGCAGCTTGCTATGCATTTCCAAATGCTAGTTGGCTTGCTAAAGTGTATTTATCTGATAATAAGGCTCTTAGCATATTATTTTACATTAATTGCCAGTGCTATCTACCAGTCACCAACCTCCCAGGCCCCCAGCGACAGCGGTTGGGCCTCCAGAGACGTCCCCCCACCCCCGCCCTTCCCCAGGCGCCACACCGCCCCCGCAGGCCACCCAGGGACATGCAGGGGGGCGTCAGGCGCCATCACTCACGCTGCTCCTGCTGTGAGACCCCGGTGGCTTCCGAGAGGGAGAAGCTGGCGGCACTGTGTGGGGTCGCGGCCCACCTGGAAAAGTCAAATGTCCTCCAGCAGGAGATGATTTAAAGAGGGAGAAGTTGGAGCTGCAGTGGAGACAGCTGGCACTCGCCGAGGAGCAGTTCAATCCACCCTCCACCTCCGCTCCAGCATCCCTCCCCAGGTAGGTGACATCATCCCTCCCCAGGACTCAGGTAGGTGACATCATCCCTCCCCAGGATTCAGGTAGGTGACATCATCCCTCCCCAGGACTCAGGTAGGTGACATCATCCCTCCCCAGGACTCAGGTAGGTGACATCATCCCTCCCCAGGACTCAGGTAGGTGACATCTGCCATATGTTTCTCCACAATCCATCTCATTCCATTCCACTAATTAACCTCCCTCTATTGCAGGTGACATGGATGCAGGACCCATGTGATGGGGGAGGGGGGGGGGCACTTTTTGTTTAAATAAACTACCTTAGTTTCCTTCATCAGACTACCTTGATTAGTTTCCAGCCCAATTCAATAACATGTGTTAGTTGCCTGATGTCTGTCAATTGTCCCTGGGTTGGAGAGTGGCTATATTGTTGATGTGCCCTGAGGTTAAACCTTATTAAACTTTATTTATTTTAGACATGGACTGCAGCTCAACTTGCTTTATAAACAGAGCCTACAAGTGGTAAAGTAGGAGACAGTAGGCCTCCATCAAATAGTGAGAAAAACTACAGAGCAGCATAAAAGGAATCTGTATTAATATCCCCTTGCTTAGTGTAACTGCCCCCTGTATTAATATCTCCTTGCTTAGTGTAACTGCCCCCTGTATTAATATCTCCTTGCTTAGTGTAACTGCCCCCTGTATTAATATCCCCTTGCTTAGTGTAACTGCCCCCTGTATTAATATCTCCTTGCTTAGTGTAACTGCCCCCTGTATTAATATCCCCTTGCTTAGTGTAACAGTGCGCCCTGTATTAATATCTCCTTGCTTAGTGTAACTGCCCCCTGTATTAATATCCCCTTGCTTAGTGTAACAGTGCGCCCTGTATTCATATCTCCTTGCTTAGTGTAACAGTGCCCTGTATTACTGGAATATCCCATTGCTTAGTGTAACAGTGTATTAATATCCCCTTGCTTAGTGTAACAGTGCGCCCTGTATTAATATATCCTTAGTGTAACAGTGCCCTGTATTAATATCTCCTTAGTGTAACATTGATTTGCCTGACGCAGCTGGATCTGTGAGCGTTTGGACGCTAAGAAGGGTGTTAGGCGCGCTCCAGCCCATTCTTACAGCTCCTTCTTAGCGAACGATCATCTTAGGCTAAGAAATAATCTGGAGAAACCCGTTTGCTTCCTAAGGGAGGCCTAAGAAGGATATTAAGAAGCACTTAACTCACTCAATCAACACAATGCCGCGTAAACAGGAAGTGAGGTCTAATTACGTAATGCATCATCCCTTTGACATTCTACTAAGGCTAATATTCATGGTCCCTAAGAGTCAGTGGGCACAAATCAACATGACCGCCACTCAATGTCAACGCAATGCCACGTAAACAGGAAGTGAGGTCTCATTGCTTAATGCATCATCCCTTTGACATTCTACTTACAGTAATATGCATACTCCATAACGGTGTATGGCCACAGTTCAACATGGCTGCCACAAGTCAACTCAATGCCACATAAACAAGAAGTGAGGTCTCATTGCTTAATGCATTATCTCTTTGACATTCTACTTAATATCATGGATGTATTAATTGAACTGGATAGGGTCACTCCATTCACTGACTTATTGAAAAAGTGAAGCTCAATTGAACCGCGCCATCTTTGAAAAAAACGCGTCATTGATACCTTTGACATGCACAGTCATAGGTATTAATGACACGTTCTTGTAGTCCACGAACATATTGCGTTCACTGGCCTGTGAGCCCCCCGAGCTCGGCGGGTTAGCCGTGAACTTCATGTCGCAACGAGAGATCCCATCTCTGGGTGGACAGCTGTTCAACTTGCCTGGGACCAGGTCCCCTGGAGCTATTTCGCCTGGCTGCCCATCGCGTTGTTGTGAACAGAATGACCACCTACTAGCAAACAAAACATGTTCAGTCACAATTATACTGTTAAACTAAGATGCCTGGATAAAAAAAAAGTTTTCCAACGGATATATTTGACGAAAGTAGATTAATAAGCAAGCCGCTTTTCATTGCTAACTCAGAGCAGGGAGAGCCATGAACGCGCGTTTGCATGAACTGTTCATGGACTACAAGAACGCGTCATTGATACCTTTGACTGCGCATGTCAAAGGTATCAATGATGTGTTTTTTTCAAAGATGGTGCGATTCAATAGGGCTTCACTTTAGATTTAGAATCCTGGGGACCTGCTTAATATGCATACTCCATGAGGGTGTATGGCTACAATTCAACATGGCCACCACTCAACATCAATGCAACACAGCATAAACAGGAAGTGAGATTTAATTGCTTAACGCATCGGGAATAGGGCAGGCATTTGTCCAGAACTATCAACAGCTATAGGTACGCCCATCAGCCATAAGCCAGGCTAGACCTGGCCTGGTTCTCGTCCACAGAACCAATCCAAATAACGTTTTTCTGACAAAAGTTGAGATTCTGAGAATGGGTTTCAGTTCATGTGACAACAGACAACACAGTGACTGTATTTTATATAGGCAAGTAAATCATGTTTGAATGACACACTGTCTAAATCCCTCCTCTTCAGTTATGTTATGTTATGTTATGTTATTTTTATTTATAAGGCGCCCCCCAACCAACTGTTACATCAGCCGAGGCGCAGCCCAGGTACAAAGGGAGACAAACAAAAACAAAGGACTGCAAACGAACAGATTAACAATAAACGCCAGGAATTGGAGAGTGGCTGGCTGCTGTCGGGCGTAGCGCCGCCATCATGCTTCCTAACAAAGCGCTTCACAATACAAATAACAGATAAAAAGGAAGAAAGAGCGACATACAAAATGCAATACGACAATTACGACATACAAAATACAGTACAAGGCAATTACAATGAGAGGGAAAGGGGGGGGGGGGGATGTGCGTGTTTGTGTGTGTGTGTTTCTGATTCCGTGAGTTCAGTCCATGTGTGTGTGTGTGTGTGTGTGTGTATGACTGAAGGCCTCTGGCTGAGGAGACTCGGACGGAATGTCTTAGCGATAACAGCAGGTTGCTATGGAGACGTCCTCGATCAGCCTCAAGACCAAAAGTCAACAGGAGTCCTTGGGGAGGGAAGGGAGGAGGGGGGGGGGGTGCAGTGCCTCTTTAAAGTGAAGTTAAAGTGAAGTGCATATAGCACATAATGACCTTCCAACCTCAGCCCCAATCCAATGGATGCTTTTCTGATTAAAGTGAGACCGAATTCTGAGAGAGGCGGTCTTATAGAATAGATTATTATTTTCATTAGGGTCCATAGTGACAGCTTCTGTTTTTGCTATACAGGTAGTCAATCTTGGTTGAATGATACAGTACACTAAATCTTTACAGTCATACTGACTGGCAAAGCATAATATGATACAATGAACTTTGAACCCCAGCTCCAATCTGACAGGGCTGGGAGGACAATCTTAGATCTACTTAAATTCTGACCCAATGTATTATTCTCAAGTAATAGTGATACTGCAGTGTGATGGAGGAGGCGAGGTAATGTATCACAGTTGTCACTGCGTGACTTGTTATAGTGTAGTTTCCTCCCTCGCTTTCCCATCATCCAGACATGCCCGTGCCAAAATGGCCGACGCAGGTCCAGATTAACGCCCGGGCTGGACAAGTCGGTAGATGTCGATGTAACAACGAGTGGTCCTGTCCTCCATAGTGAGGAAGTAGGTGAAACCGTGAGGGAGGGGGGCCACCAGCTTCATGCTCCCGTGGTCAAACCTCAGATGGGGCACAGTGAACCGCTCCAGAGGGGCCTGTGAGCACCGTGGGCACTGGCCGGCCAGACAAGTGTCGGTCCAGGTCTTCACATCCCTTTTGAGCCCGTGCCATACGGATGTATAGAGGGCTTTCTGTGGAGTGAACCCATGCACCGCCTCGAATATGTGGGGTCTCCAGTTGACGAAGACAACGGGATGGGGCCGGTGCCAGAACAGCCCTGTGGCTCCCGTTTTGAGGGCCTGAACGCTGGGGTCAGTGGTTCGGTCAGCCCCATGACAGTCTGCAGTGAGGGTGGACCCGCCAGCGACGTGCTGTGTATCTGCTGTTAACAGCTGGAGATGTAGGAGAGTTGGTGCTGCTGGCAGGCGGACCAAGGCTCGGACACTTTGGACACGAGGGGACACAACTCTCACATATGTCCCTCAACTCTAACAAACATGTCTGGCCCCCATCTTCATTGGCTCAACTCTCACCCCCTCCTCCATCTCCACCAACCACCCTCCACCACCATAGATCACTCCCCCCAAACACAAGCAACACAACACCAACACAAATAACGCCCAATGAGCACCCAACACCGTCTCCCTTCCCCCCACGTCCCCAGCCACAGCGTTACAATATCATGCAGTTAAGTTTAAATGTATTCATTTATTTGGGATTTTTCTATGGGAGAAAACATGTAATAACGCCCTACTTATCTACTTATCGACTTGCATATTTTCAAATAAAACAAAATATATTAGTTCCTCAATAGATTATTAATTTAGAAAATAGAAATTAAATTATTGAAAACACGCATTATGTTTACTTCGAGTCGAGAGTTGATGAGAACGGCTACATTTTAGGGGACTTTTATTTTGAAAACCATTGAACGCTTGGCGCTGGCTTTGGACTAGTTCACAGCGCTACTAGCCCGTTATAGAACCTTCTTGGTAAGTTAAATTTCCCTGGTATTCCTTTAGAAAACAATCCGAATTCAGACAACAATCAAATGCTAGTTGCCGCGGCCGAGTTTTGACTATAAGTAGCAATGTGTTGCCATCTCTTCTACCCGCAACTACATTTAACTCGCCCTGATTTGTTGTTTTGTAGATGCCCTCTCTGTAACACTTCCACAACAGTGAATAAGTGTATGTTTATGGGCTCACATGATGGCATGTGATGTATGCAATATATCACTTTAGTAAGCCCTTGAAACAGCGAATGAAACATCGCTTTTCACATTCTGGAAGTGTTAAAGTTGAGTTATCTTGGGAAATGTTACTGAAACCTGAGAAGTAGAATCCCCCTCCTCTATAGCGCCCACCCGTATAGGAAATTCTAGGAGTAGAGTCCATTGAGCAATGGTAGCCTACTGCTGGCCTAGATAAATGATGATTACATGAGGTCAACAGACTCTAACTGAAATTTAAGGATATCAGGGTCTATAACAGGGGCTGTATGCACAAAACACCCAAGGGCTAAATGCTCCTAAATGTCCAAATTAAGAGTAAATGCTAAAGAAAGTGAGTATTTTACTGACTCCTAAATTTAAATTCACAAAGGATTTTAACATTAGAATAGCTCCTAAACCCAGGAGCATTTAGGAGTGGTAGAGAGGTTAAAAGAAGTCCTATTGCAAGGGGAACTGTTGCTGCACCTAATTGGCGAAATGTTTTGTGAACATATTGGGAAATCAGTAAGGTAGGCTATAGATGAGGATACTGTTGTTTAAGTAAGATCATGGCATTTTGTTAATGTGTGTGTGTGTGTGTGTGTGTGTGTGTGTGTGTGTGTGTGTGTGTGTGTGTGTGTGCGCGCGCATGTGTGTGTACATGCTTGCAGGTGTGCAAGATGCTTTGTTTATCTGTGCTAGGAAGAGTCGGGGCTGGTGTGGGGAGGGGGGTGGGGGCTGGGGTGAGCAGGTGTGTGTTTCCCAGGTTACCTGGATCCTCCATCATCCCCACACAAAGTCTCTACCCCTCCTCCTCCCTCCGACACCGTAGCACCGCCACAGCCAATCAGAGCTCTCCAACCCCGTCGTACAGCTACGTCATTGTGGGGGCGGGGTCAGCGGGCTGTGTTCTGGCCAATCGGCTCTCGGAGGACTCCCAGGAGTCCGTGCTGCTGTTGGAGGCGGGACCGAAGGACATGCTCCTGGGCAGCACACGCGTGTCCTGGAAGATCCACATGCCTGCCGCGCTGACCTACAACCTGTGTGACGACAAATACAACTGGTCCTACCACACGCTGCCACAGGAGCACATGGACGGGCGGGTCATGTACTGGCCCCGGGGGCGTGTCTGGGGCGGGTCCTCCTCACTCAACGCCATGGTGTACATCCGGGGCCACGCCCTGGACTACGAGCGCTGGCAGGCCGAGGGAGCGGAGGGCTGGGACTACCAGCACTGCCTGCCCTACTTCCGCAAGGCCCAGTGCCACGAGCTGGGCGGGGACCGGTACAGGGGGGGCGATGGCCCGCTGCACGTGTCCCGGGGGAAGACGGACCACTCGCTACACCGGGCGTTCATAGAGGCGGGCCAGCAGGCAGGGTATCCCTTCACTGACGACATGAATGGCTACCAGCAGGAAGGCCTGGGGTGGATGGACATGACCATCTATAAAGGTAGGCTTGATGGGTGGACATGACCATCTATAAAGGTAGGCTTGATGGGTGGACATGACCATCTATAAAGGTAGGCTTGATGGGTGGACATGACCATCTATAAAGGTAGGCTTGATGGGTGGACATGACCATCTATAAAGGTAGGCTTGATGGGTGGACATGACCATCTATAAAGGTAAGATTGATGAATGGATGATGGATGGATATGCATGACCATATAGACAGGTAAGATAGATGGATGGACATTACTGTTTATAAAGGCAGGATGGGTGGATGGACAGATGGATGGAATATGTAGGGGTGGGTCGTATGCCCACCTCCCTTGTTCTCTGTAAAGCTCATTGTGTTGCCACTGGGTATGAAATGCGCTATACAAATAAAGCTTTGATTGATTGATTGATTGATTGATGGGAGTGACAGGACTCTATATGTGTAGGAGATGAATGGATAGACATGACCCTCCCCTACCCTCCCCTCCAGGTAAGAGGTGGAGCACGGCCAGCGCCTACCTGCGTCCCGCCCTGAGCAGACCCAACCTGAAGGCAGAGGTGCGCTGTCTGACCAGCAGGGTTCTGTTCCAGGGGAACCGGGCTGTGGGCGTGGAGTACACCCAGAATGGACAGAAGAAGAAGGTAGGAGGACCAGCTGGCTCGCTACAAATATGGGTCCTTTCCATTGAGCAGCACAGTACGGACAGAAGCATTAGTATCTTAGGCCTGTAACGCTTCTCCATTACACACAAGACCTGGGAAGCGAGTTGTGAAGACAGGAGCACGTTTTTATATTTAACCGTTATTTAACCGGAGAAGTCCTGTTGAGATTTTTTTTAATTCGAAGGAGCCTTGGCCAAGACAGCTGCTAAAGTTTAAAAAAACATACAACATCAAACAACAGTAATACAATTTCAAACAACATGAGCAACATTAAAACACACAACATAGTAGCAGCAATAAAATCAGCAGAGCATAAAACAACACTTAAAGCACATAATACACAACATAACAATGAATGGAGACATGCCTCACAAGCAGGTGGACAGAGACCGGTGGAGACTAGTCAGGGAAGCAATTACAGGCTCCAACTGATTTTGCCTCCAACCCCTTCACTACATTTTTAAAAGCCCTAATCAGGATCACTCATCAAGCTGCGGGTCTGCAACTGGTTCCAGTCTGCAGGGGCAGAGAACACGAAGGCCTGTTTTCCAAGTCCAGTGTGAATCTCAGTTCCAGACAGCAGGACAGTATTGCTTGAGCGTGTACAGTGAGGTGGGGGGACACAAGCCTTGTTGATGAGTCTGATGGAAAGAAGCTGTTTTTGTGGCATGAGGACCCAGTTCCGATGGACTGCAGTCTCCTGCCAGAGGGGAGTGGGTCAAAGAGACCGTGTCCAGGATGGGAGGGGTCGGCCACAATCTTATTGGCCCGTTTTAGGGTCCTGGAGGTGGGCTGGTCCTGTAGGGATGGCAGTCTACAGCCGGTCACCCTCTCAGCGGAGCGGACGATGCAGTCTGCCCTTGTCCTTGTCTGTTACAACTGAAGTACCTACTTGTACTGTGACAGTTCAGTCTGCCTGCTCTGCAAGGTTACAATGTCAGGAAGGTTTTTGTAGCATTCAACAGTGTGTCAGATCAAACAACCCTGATTTCACAATATCGAAGGCAGAGAGATTGAGTAAGAGTGGCGCCACAGCAGTAAATGACCTCGAAGATCCGAACCCACCGGGAATGACGGTCGTTCGGATCTCTGAAATGTTGGTTTCTCTGAAGGTTCTCCCAAAATACACAACATTTAGAAAATATAATATGTAATTTGTAGACACTTGATATATGTTAAAAACGACCCTGTATTTGAATCAAAAAGGCACTTGCGTGCACTCAGATAACCATAGGCTACAAGCCCTTTTCCATTATTTTGAAGCGAATTAACTCCTGATAGTAGGCTATTAGCCCCTCGCCTAGTCGCCTTCAGAATAGGCTTAACCTATTTGAATCACAAACAAATGTCCGAGAATATAGCCTATAGGATAAACAGCCTATCATTTTACCGTTACTGTATTGATCTACAGTCAGATCAATAGTTGTTCTCCAGTTAAACTAGACTATTCAGTTATGGGGGCATTCATTTCGGTTTGTGGCATCAAAGAATAGTTTGTTTGGGTTTGTGGTGTACACCAGAGGTGATCTGTTGTGTAGGACAAGATGTTAGAATCCTTTACCTTCATAGCTGAGCCTCTGGGACGGTCACATGAGTGATGGCGTCTTCTAGGTGATATAGTATAGTGGGCGTTTCACTGATAAGCCCACAACACCTCCAGAGGGTTCACCAGCGAAGCCCAGCGTCCCAGGCTCACTCCCCAGAGGCCATTACTCATCTGAGGGCCCAGGTGGAGTCCTTCCTCCTAATCCACAGCCACTGACTCCGCTGTTCAGCAGCCCTGGAGAGGTCTCTGACTGCCTGTTCAGCAGCCCTGGAGAGGTCTCTGACTGCCTGTTCAGCAGCCCTGGAGAGGTCTCTGACTGCCTGTTCAGCAGCCCTGGAGAGGTCTTTTGAGTGCCTGTTCAGCAGCCCTGGAGAGGTCTTTGACTGTCTGTCATGGGTCTTGCCTCTCACTCCCATCTCCAGGAGTAGCCGTGTCATTGATGTGGCTACAAGCCTTCTGCAGCCTACTTCGACCGGGCGGATCTTTGCTTTCCAGCCACATTGTTGCGCATCAGCTAAGAGCTCAGCGTACCTCAGCTTCTTGCACTCGTACGCCTCCTCCACTGCATCCTCACAGGGCACTGTAAACGCTCGTACGCCTCCTCCACTGCGTCCTCACAGGGCACTGTAAACGCTCGTACGCTTCCTCCACTGCGTCCTCACAGGGCACTGTAAACGCCATGATGTAAACGAGGTGGAGTGAGGCCGACCGCAGCACAAGGTCTGGTCTGAGGATGGTTGACGTGATCATAACCAACGTCGATGCTCGCTCGTCCACCTTCCAGCACTGCTACAGGACACTGTAGTACCTGGTTGTGCCATCAGGTGTACCGGCCTTGAGTGAGGCTGGTCTTGCAGCCCACCAGGATGTGCTTGAGTGTAGCTGGACTCGGGCAGAAGGAGCATGTGGGGTCTTCTCCATACCACTGGCTAAGATTTTTGGGAGATAGCTGGACATCATATGCAGTCTTGATGGTGAAGCTCGCCCTGAATGCCACCATCTCCTACAGCTCCTGCCACGTTATCTTCCTCTTGTCCACTCCTTCCCATGTCATCCTTTGCCCCTGCCTTGCCTGTGCAACCACCCTTTGCGTACCTTGTTGCCACCTCTTGCTGACGTTCCTCCTGAACCACCAGCTGGCGTCTCTGGGATTGGGTAACCTTGTTCCTAGTTGGTTAACTGGCTCTGGGATTGGGTAACCTTGTTCCTAGTTGGTGAACTGGCTCTGGGATTGGGTAGCCTTGTTCCTAGTTGGTGAACTGGCTCTGGGATTGGGTAGCCTTCTTCCTAGTTGGTGAACTGGCTCTGGGATTGGGTAGCCTTCTTCCTAGTTGGTTAACTGGCTCTGGGATTGGGTAGCCTTGTTCCTAGTTGGTGAACTCGCTCTGGGATTGGGTAGCCTTCTTCCTAGTTGGTGAACTGGCTCCGGTGCTGTTATAGAATTTCTCATCCAATATTGGGTCAAGAAGCCAGAACAGTTCAACAGAGTTTATTTCATTCAAGGATAGTTACAGCACTAAAGTGTGACTCTCTGACAAGCATAACATCCTGGCCATAACTCAAGATGTAGATAAGACTCGCAACCTGGACATAGTCCAGGTGTATGTCGTAAAGTTCCCCAGGACATAGACCATTGGAGCCTGCCTTTTCCAACCCAACCTGGTTGTAAAGATAACCAGATTACCAGATCACTTACGGTAGGCTGCCTGTCCGAACACACACACCTTCCAAACGTCTTTGTAACCCCAACCCCTTGTCTCCTCACTGTGACATCTAAAAACATTACACATTAAACACTGTCCTTGAGTTAAGGTACTAAACACGTTGTCCAGAACTTATTTTTACCCTTACAGTACCGTGACCGCTCCTCCATTGCTGCACTTGGCCCACGATGTCCCTGTGTGTCCCTTCACTGTGTCTGAGTGCTGCCTTTGCCTGCTCGGCCGTGTCCGATGGGGTCCACTTCCTCCCGGTCGCCAGACTGGGAGCAGCTTGCGCTACAAATGGATCACGCGAGTCCAGTAGCATCATCTCCAGTCTCACTTTGACACACTTATACTCCTCTAATACACCCCCTTTACTGTCGAGGCACCTGGGAAGACCAAGTCATTCCTTGTGTAGGAGCTGATCAGTGTCTCCAGCTTTTCCACCTTCGAGATCAGCACTTCATAGAGGGTTAGTGGCCACATGAGGCGTGGAAGAAGCCAAGCTGCATGCACCAAAGCTTTGAATGGTGAATTTTAACTGATTTCAGTCGATTTATCTGCAGGCATAGACAGAGATATAGAGACACTGGTGGTAAAACCAAAACGATGCCATAGCAGTTTATCTTGTAACTCATGAACATATGCCTTACGTTTAGATGTGCTGTACCCCCTCCATCCCAGGTGTATGCAGACAAGGAGGTGATTCTCTGTGGGGGTGCCATCAACTCCCCCCAGCTCCTGATGCTGTCAGGGGTGGGGAACGCAGACGACCTGAGGCAGCTGGACATACCAGTGGTCCAGCATTTACCAGGTGACCTATGACCCCTTAGGCAGATCATTACCTCGGCCAACCTACACACACCCCTACCTACACATACACACGCACGCACACACACACACACACACACACACGGTCTCATGCATGTATGTTCACACACACTTACTCTCATGCATGCATAAAGTGTGTGTGTGTGTCTATTCAGGGGTTGGCAGTAACCTACAAGACCACCTGGAGTTGTATGTGCAGCAGCAGTGTGTCCAGCCCATAACCCTCTACAAGGCCCAGAAGCCCTTCCACATGGTGCAGATCGGCCTGGAGTGGCTCCTCAAGTTCACAGGTCAGCCTCTCTATCTGGCCTCTGTATCTGGCCTCTGTATCTGGCCTCTGTATCTGGCCTCTGTATCTGGCCTCTCTATCTGGCCTCTCTATCTGGCCTCTCTATCTGGCCTCTGTATCTGGCCTCTCTATCTGGCCTCTGTATCTGGCCTCTCTATCTGGCCTCTGTATCTGGCCTCTCTATCTGGCCAGCAGCTGCCTGGACAGCTCCGTTCAGAGCTTCATCTCAAGGTCATGAGACAAAGCTAAGCAATTTTTTTTTATCATTTCATACACCACGTACATGTATCTTAAAACAATTACACATCATTTAATCTTTGAATCCTAAACGTGTGCCTGTGTGTTCACCAGGCCTGGGTTTGTGATGTGTTTCACAGCCAGTCTGGCAGAACCAACAGAACTAGACTTCCTAAGGCGTTCAGCTGACTCATCCCCTGCTTACTACTACCCCTAGCAATGCCTGTCTGTGTGCATGGTGACTGTCCCCTAGGTTACGGAGCGACGGCCCATCTGGAGAGCGGAGGGTTCATCCGGAGCAGAGGGGGCGTGGCCCACCCAGACATCCAGTTCCACTTCCTGCCCTCACAGGTCATCGACCACGGCCGCGTGGCCTCCAAGATAGAGGCCTACCAGGTGAGGTGTGTGCATGCGCGCACGTGTGTGTGTGTGTGTGTGCGAGTGCCTGCGTGCGTGTGTGCACGTGCGTTTGTGTGTGTGTGTGCGTGCGTGCGTGCCTGCGTGCGTGCGTGCGTGTGTGCGCGTGCATTTGTGTGTGTGTTTGCTCTTTCCCTCATGTACAGTCACACTATAAACATGTACAAGGAGCTGGTTTTCTTCCAGCCCTCCTTGTACATGTTTCCTCAGTGAGCGACGCCCATTTGGGGAGGGTCTGTTCCTCAGGGTCTCTGTAGCAGGTGCAACAAGTCCAAAACTGGTTCCTTTTTTCCGAGTTTATGAGTTTGCAAAACTGGGCTTTCTGGAAGGAGACAGAAGTTCTGCATGATTATCCTCATCAACAGCATTACTGTACATCCACTGTGGGTACAACCCATAAATGAATATGTAAAACTAACTAATGATATGAGAGGGTCACCAGAGAGTAGGGCAGTTCTACAGGTTAACAGCTGGCCTGTATGTGAAGACCCAGGCCTTTGTTTATGGCCTTGGGAAACAGCTGCTAGGACAGAGAAGAGTCGTAAAAATGGTTGAGCCCCCTTCTTTATAAATAATGGCTCATTGAGAGGTTTACAAATAGAAGAGAAAGGGTGTTCATGTAAAAATGTTCTCACAAACTCTTATATCCACATACTGAAGGTTCTGGTTACACTGGTGTCAGACATGACATGTTAAAGATAGATTTTAATTTCTCTTTTACACTAGCTAGTTAGCTAAATAGATAAATTAGCAATGGTACAAAAAACCTTGCTGACAGCTTGATGAGCCAGCTGGTTGACTAAGCTTGATGAGCCAGCTGGTTGACTAAGCTTGATGAGCCAGCTGGTTGACTACGCTTGATGAGCCAGCTGGTTGACTAAGCTTGATGAGCCAGCTGGTTGACTAAGCTTGATGAGCCAGCTGGTTGACTAAGATTTATGAGCCAGCTGGTTGACTAAGCTTGATGAGCCAGCTGGTTGACTAAGCTTGATGAGCCAGCTGGTTGACTAAGCTTGCCGTCTGTGGGGATTGTGAAAGGGAAGCAGCAAGCCCAGCAGTGTTGGGGTGGGGCAACTGATGAGGATTATTTTTAATGATTCTAGGTGATTCTTTTATGAAACTAGGTTCTGGAGCTGGGTGAACTAGGACTAGGTTTTGGAGCTGGGTGGACTAGGACTAGGTTTTGGAGCTGGGTGAACTAGGACTAGGTTTTGGAGCTGGGTGGACTAGGACTAGGTTTTGGAGCTGGGTGGACTAGGACTAGGGTTGGAGCTGGGTGGACTAGGACTAGGTTCTGGATCTGGGTGAACTTGAACTAGGTTTTGGAGCTGGGTGGACTAGAACTAGGTTTTGGAGCTGGGTGGACTAGGACTAGGGTTGGAGCTGGGTGAACTAGGACTAGGTTCTGGAGCTGGGTGAACTATGACTAGGTTTTGGAGCTGGGTGGACTAGGACTAGGTTTTGGAGCTGGGTGAACTAGGACTAGGTTTTGGAGCTGGGTGGACTAGGACTAGGTTTTGGAGCTGGGTGGACTAGGACTAGGTTTTGGAGCTGGGTGGACTAGGACTAGGGTTGGAGCTGGATGGACTAGTACTAGGTACTGGATCTGGGTGAACTAGAACTAGGTTTTGGAGCTGGGTGGACTAGGACTAGGTTTTGGAGCTGGGTGGACTAGGACTAGGGTTAGAGCTAGGTGGACTAGGACTAGGACTGGATCTGGGTGAACTAGAACTAGGTTCTGGAGCTGGGTGAACTAGGACTAGGTTTTGTAGCTGGGTGGACTAGGACTAGAGTTGGAGCTGGGTGAACTAGGACTAGGTTTTGGAGCTGGGTGGACTAGGACTAGGTTTTGGAGATGGGTGGACTAGGACTAGGAGAGGTTCCAGACTGATCTGCGAGAGAAACAGAATGTGAGCTCATGAGATCAGGATGGCCTCACGAAGCGAGGGAACTAGGACCCCAGGATTTCCAGCACTAGTTAGGAGGACTCCTAATGATTCTCCAAGATTCTTTGTGAATACGACCCCTGACCTGGACCATACGCACACTTTGTAGATCCAAACTATTTGAAGTTATCGGAGGGTACTTAGTACTGTATTTGACACTTGTCTTTTACCCAGGTCTGCAGTGGACAGATCTGACTCCACCCCTCCTTGGTCTAGACCATGGGTTCCCAAACTCCATCAATGTGGGCCTCCCCTCTGAAAACAGTGATACACCCGGGCCCCCCCAACCCCCCAAATTTGTCCATTTTGCAAGGCAGCGTTAGCTAGCCCAAAACATTACACAGCTAAGTTAGCTCGGAGGCACCTGTTGCTAGTTAACGTTATGACGTTTTCACACAATACATTTATGCTTGCGGGGGGAGGCTCTCTCTGCACTATCCACAAATTTAGTATACATCTCTCCCATTGTTTATTTAGATTTTCTGACCTTTAAAATCACGTTTCATTTTTTCAAATAAACCACATGTTTTTCCTTTTTTTTTTCTAACCATCCCTCTGCGCCTCCCCTGAATTTCTTTGGGCCCCCCAGGGGAGGCGCGCCTCACAGTTTGGGAATGCCTGGTCTAGACTTATGCCACTTATGCCTCTGCTATACTCAGGACAATCTATCTGAGCCATGATGTCTGGATGCAGACCTGCGTTTCACCCACCCATCTCCTGAGTCCTGACCAATCAGAGACCACTTGTTTGTGTCGCAGGTTCACGTTGGACCAATGAGAAGCACCAGTATTGGGTGGATGAAGCTGAGGAGTGCCAGCCCTCTGGACCACCCCATCCTCCAGCCCAACTACCTCTCCACCGGTAGGCCCCTCCCCCCGCCAGGCTGGGCCAGGGCAGGCTAGGGGACACAGAACTGGACCAGTACCAGGAGTGGGGACTGACCCAGGTCTCATAAGGACATGTGGGCATGTGGACCAGTACCAGGAGAGGGGATTGACCCAGGTCTCATAAGGACATGTGGGCATGTTAGGCAGCTGGCGGCAAGACAAGCCTGCCACACACAAGTCCAATCACTATGTGAACATCTTCTGTCCTGTCACACACTTTAAAATCAGAGTGGGTTTATTACCATACTAGGAATATGTTCAGGTCGATGGTGCAAACACTGATGGAGACGACATTAGACAGGGTGCAGGATAGGACAGTACAAAGACAGGACAGTGCAAATACAAAATACAGTTTATCCAATAAAGTACAAATGCAAAATACAATATACACAGAATGGAGTGCGGTGACTTAAGCATCACTATGCTAACAAGCCTGCCACATGAATTCACATCACTATGTAAGTGCAGTTTGCTTAAGCTTGCCGCAGTCACCTCACTATAGAAATATCTTTAAGCTTGCCCCATACAGTCACATCACTAAATACATGTACATAGTCACATCATATGTTCATATGCTGTAGCCTGCCACATACAGAAACTCACTGTTCTGAATCATGCCTCTCCCTCCCCCAGATGTGGATGTGTGGGAGTTCCGGGAGTCCGTCAGACTATCCAGGGAGATCTTCGCCCAGAAGGCCTTTGACCCGTTCCGTGGCCCCGAGGTCCAGCCGGGCCCCCAGGTCCAATCCGACGCAGAGATCGACGCCTTCGTGCGTCGCAAGGCCGACAGTGCCTACCACCCCTCCTGCACCTGTAAGATGGGCTCTCCCTCCGACGCCGCGGCCGTGGTCGACCCGCAGACGCGCGTGCTTGGCCTGGAGCACCTCCGCGTGGTCGACGCCTCCATCATGCCCAGCGTAGTCAGCGGCAACCTGAACGCGCCCACCATCATGATGGCGGAGAAGGCGGCTGACATCATCAGGGGGCGCCAGGCGCTCTGCGACCCGGGGGTGCCTGTGTACCAGCCTCCGAATCTGGAGACGCAGCGGTAGAACACACACACACACACACACACACACACACACACACACCTGGAGACAGGAGGGGAGAGCCATGGGAACCAGTAGTCATGGTAATGCTAATGGTCTACATCATGTAATATAGATTTAAACCAATATTGCATAGAACAGGGGGCTCTGGGTTCCAGTTCTCCATGGCTGCTGAAGGATCAATTATATATACAGTGCACCTGGAAAATATTCATATACCTGCACTTTTCCCACATTTTGTTATGTTACAGCCTAGGAATAGTTCTTCTTTGCAGATCCTCTCAAGCTCCATCAGGTTGGATGGGGAGTGTCGGTGCACGGCCATTTTCAGATCTCTCCAGAGATGTTCAATCAGGTTCAAGTCCGGGCTCTGGCTAGGCCACACAAGGACATTCACAGACTTGTCCTGAAGCCACTCCTTTGTTATCTTGGCTGTGTGCTTAGGGTCGTTGACCTGTTGGAAGGTGAACCTTCGCCCCAGTCTGAGGTCCAGAGTGCTCTGGAGCAGGTTTTCATCAAGGATCTCTGTACATTGCTGCATTCATCTTTCTCTCTGTCCTGACTAGTCTCCCAGTTCCTGCCGCTGAAAAACATCCCCACAGCAGGATGCTGCCACCACCATACTTCACTGTAGGGATGGTATTGGCCAGGTGATGATACCACCATGCTTCACTGTAGGGATGGTTCTGGCCAGGTGATGATACCACCATGCTTCACTGTAGGGATGGTATTGGCCAGGTGATGATACCACCATGCTTCACTGTAGGGATGGTTCTGGCCAGGTGATGATACCACCATGCTTCACTGTAGGGATGGTTCTGGCCAGGTGATGATACCACCATGCTTCACTTTAGGGATGGTACTGGCCAGGTGATGAGCGCTGCCTGGTTTCCTCCAGACATGACGCTTGGCATTCAGGCCAAAGAGTTCAATCTTGGTTTCATCAGACCAGAGGATCTTGTTTCTCATGGTCTGAGGGTCCTGTACTGTAGGTGCCTTTTGGTAAACTCCAAGCGCGCTGTCATGTGTCTCTTACTGAGGAGCGGCTTCTGTCCTCAGTCCTCCAGCCACTCTGCCATTAAGGCCTGATAGGTGGAGTGCTGCAGAGATAGTTGTCCTTCTGGAAGGTTCTCCCATCTCCACAGAGGAACGCTGGAGCTCTGTCCATCGGAGTCACCTCCCTTCTCCCCCGATTGCTCAGTGTGATCGGGCAGCTCTAGGAAGAGTCCTGGTGGTTCCAGCTTCTTCCATTTATGATGGAGACCACTGTGCTCATCGGGACCTTCAATGCTGCAGAAAATTGTTTTATCCTTCCCCAGATCTGTGCTTCGATACAATCCTGTCTACAGACAATTCCTTTGACTTCATGGCTTGGTTTGTGCTCTGACATGCACTGTCAACTGTGGGACCTTATATAGACAGGTGTGTGCCTTTCCAAATCATGTCCACTGAATTGGATTTACCACAGGTTGTAGAAACATCTCAAGGATGATCAGTGGAAACAGGATGCACCTGAGCTCAATTTTGAATGTCATACTGTAGCAAAGGGAGTGAATACTTATACATGTGATATTTTAGTAGTTTTTTTTCGAATACATTTGCAAAAAATTCTAAAAAGCTTTTGTTCACTTTGTCATTGGGGGTATTTTGTTTAGAATTTGGGGACAATATATATTTAATCAATTTTGGAATAAGGCTGTAACATAACAAAATGTAGAAAAAGAGAAGGGACATGAATACTTTTCGAATGCACTGTATATGGGTCGATAACGTAAAGGTGTCCCATGTCATTCAGTTCAACGCTGACTGCCCCATCGAAAAAATTATAGAAAAGTTATAGATGAAAAAGTTATAGATCTATGCGTAGACTGACAGAAATATAACCACCCAGAAAAAATGACTTTTATTTTGAATACCACTTTTTTTTTTTTTAAGATATTTTTTTAGGGCTTTCCAGCTTTAATGGGACAGGACAGTTTGAGAGAGACAGGAAACGTGGGAGAGAGAGAGGGGAGGACATGCAGCACAGGACCCGAGCCGGGAATCGAACCCGGGTCCGCCGCGCGAAGGACTAGCCTTCATATGGGGCGCGCCTTACCCGGTGAGCTACCGGGGCGCCCCGAATACCACATTTTCGAAAGAAAAAAAAAACACTTACACTGAATGACATGTCAGTGACCCATGTATATATATATATATATATATATATAACATTCACAATGTTTACAATGAATTTAAGAATTGTTTTGTATGTGCAATTGAAGACTTCTAATTGATTTATTTTCTATGACTGGAAAGCCATGCCAGTAGACCAGCCAATCACACACATGACTTGAAGTATGATGTCATTTCAGTGTTTCAGCTGATCTGGTCAGGCCAGATCATGAAGTGTGTTATTGTATGTTGCCCATACTGTAACAGTAATGAGTTTCATTAGCAGGGTGTTTTACTGTATGAGCTGCCCATACTGTAACAGTAATGAGAGTGTGTTTTACTGTATGAGTTGCCCATACTGTAACAGTAATGAGAGTGTGTTTTACTGTATGAGCTGCCCATACTGTAACAGTAATGAGAGTGTGTTTTACTGTATGAGCTGCCCATACTGTAACATTAATGCGTTTCAGTAGCAGGGTGTTTTATTGAATGAGCTGCCCATACTGTAACAGCAGTGCTAGTGTTGCAGTAATTGTCTCTCACACCAGCAGTATTTTAATTATCCTTTCAGCATTCCTATGGAGTCAAAATAGGGTCAAAATAGGGTCACCGCTGGGCTGGGCTGGTCATCGCTGGGCTGGGCTAATATATCAAACTAATAATTAACCAGGCCTGCCCACCCCTGATGTGGCAGATGGTACACTCATATAATACTTTTACCCTATTTTGACTCCTTCCTGAATCTAATGAAGATTCTAATGAAGAACACTATCCAGGTCTGATAATGACATGGGTCTGGTGTCATGTCAGACTAGTCCTGGACCTGGTCCTAGACACCATCTCAGTAAAGGGCTCTAGTCTTCATCTCTTAGTTGTAGACAAGGTTTAATAAGTGCCGTTTTAGCAGCATTGAATGTGATCCAGACTACCATAGAGCTGTGATTGAATGTGATCCAGACTACCATAGAGCTGTGATTGAATGTGATCCAGACTACCATAGAGCTGTGATTGAATGTGATCCAGACTACCATAGAGCTGTGATTGAATGTGATCCAGACTACCATAGAGCTGTGATTGAATGTGATCCAGACTACCATAGAGCTGTGATTGAATGTGATCCAGACTACCATAGAGCTGTGATTGAATGTGATCCAGACTACCATAGAGCTGTGATTGTAAACTATGGGGCAGATGTAGGAGCACAGCCCTGAGCACTGTTAATAAAGTTATCTTCTTACTCCGAAGTTCACCGGTGTGTTTTTGAAGTTCTAACCCTTTTAAAAGAATCCACTACAGTATCCTAAGTGCTTTAGACACCATTTGATATGCTGGTGGATTGTGGGGGGGTGATATGCTGGTGGATTGGGGGGTGGGGGGAAGGTGCTACATGGGTGCAATCAAGCTGCAACTAGATGTGCCGCCTGGATCACACCTGCTTTACCTGATCTCACCATCATCACACCTGCTTCACCTGATCTCACCATCATAACACCTGCTTCACCTGATCTCACCATCATCACACCTGCTTCACCTGATCTCACCATCATCACACCTGCTTCACCTGATCTCACCATCATCACATCTGCCTCACCTGATCTCACCATCACACCTGCTTCACCTGATCTCACCATCATCACACCTGCCTCACCTGATCTCACCATCATCACACCTGCTTCACCTGATCTCACCATCATCACACCTGCTTCATTTTATTTTATTTTTTTGTATAAGCTTATTTCAGGGACAACATACAAATACATTAGTCTCCTTAGAGAGAAGATGCATTGTACTAGATTATAGCTTTTTCTATTTTCCATCTCCAGTCCCATATACAGTACATACAATACAATAAAAATGATGCAATAAAACATGCATTCATACAATACGATGAACACATGCATTTACATATTAAAACACTACATTACAGATTCCATGTCATACCCCTCCTTCCCCTCTCAACCTACTCATACACACACACTCACACACATTTAATACTACGTTACAGATTCCCAGTGATACCCCCCCTCCCCTCTCAACCCACCCATATATACACACACCATGCACACACACGCGCATACACACGCACACACCCTACACAGAGTGGGAACAGAATTGACTATCTAGCAACTGTTCTTTCAATTGAGCTTTGAAGGTGCCAATTGAGCGGCACCTCCTCATCTCTTCAGGCAGACTGTTCCACTGAGTTATTTATTTTACAGTGAAAGATGACTGTCCAAACACGGTGTAGCGGAAAGGTTTAGCGCAGTCAAGTGCGGACACTGTTCTTGTCACTCTGCTTGAGTTTGTGGATCGAAAGTGTACAAACTCACCCAGTGGAGGAGGTGCGGAGCCATTAAGGATTTTGTAAATCATACATAAGTCTGCTAGATGTCTGATGTGATCAAAGCCCATTAGTCTATGTTTCACAAGGATCCTACAGTGGTGGAAATGCATAGGCTTTTTGTCTAAAGTTTTCAGGGTTTGCTTGTAAAGGGAAGCAAGAGGTCTTGTAACTGATTCACCAGCTTGTCCCCAGTATGTGATACCGTATGCTATGTGGGAGAGAACCATGGCATGCATACATAGTCTTAGCTGCGTCTATGGAGACAATTTCTGATGTGTCTAAAACTAACTATATTGTACTTTAATGTTTTAACCATTTTTTTTACATGGCTCTTGAAGTTTAAGTTTGAATCTAGTACCACACCAAGATATTTAAAGTCAGAAACTACATCAACCTTTACACCTTTGATCAAAATGTCCGCAATGGGAGCAATCTTCCTAGGTTTTTTGTGGAAGAACATTGCTTTTGTCTTAGACACATTGAGACTTAGGCCTGACTCTTCCAGCCACCCCGTGATCCCCTCCAACGCAGCTGTTAACTGGACAGCTGCTAGCCCGGCTGTACCTGCGTACCCACACAACGCTGTACCTGCATAAGCCCACACAACGGTGTCATCTGCGTACATCTGGAGATGGACATCATGAGGACAGTGTTGTGGTGACCTGATCTCACCATCACATCTGCTTCCCCTGAACTCACCATCACACCTGATCTCACCATCACATCTGATCTCACCATCACATCTGCTTCACCTGATCTCACCATCACACCTGATCTCACCATCACACCTGCTTCACCTGATCTCACCATCACACCTGATCTCACCATCACACCTGCTTCACCTGATCTCACCATCAGACCTGATCTCACCATCACATCTGATCTCACCATCACACCTGCTTCACCTGATCTCACCATCACACCTGCTTTTAAGACGTGGATACATTTCACCGCAAAACAGACTTGCACTCCCCCGCAGTTTCCATACATACAACGGAACACTGTAGCGTTCCCACCTCATGAGGCCTGTTGGCAGCAGCATCACCGGGTCAGCGCCAGTGGGTCAGCACATTAGCGCCAGCGGGTTAGCGGGTCAGGATCAGTCGGTCAGGGCCAGCAGGTCAGCCCTCTTGGCGTTGTTGGTAACGCGGCCTCCTGAGGAGTGGAGACTGGAGCTGGAGGTCTGCCAAGGACATCCCACCCCCGTTCACTACACTAGTGTCAGAAGTGGGATGTACGACCATGAGGCCATTGGGAGAGGTGGAGCGGAGGGAGCGTAGCGGGGGTAGCGTAGTGGAGGTAGCGAGGGTAGTGTAGTGGAGGTAGTGTAGCGGGGGTAGCGTAGCACAGGTAGCGTAGTGGCGAGGGTAGTGTAGTGGAGGTAGCGTAGTGGAGGTAGCGTAGCGGAGGTAGTGTAGCGGAGGTAGCGTAGCGGAGGTAGTGTAGCGGAGGCAGTGTACTGGAGGTAGTGTAGTGGAGGTAGTGTAGCGGAGGTAGCGTAGTGGAGGTAGCATAGTGGAGGTAGCGTAGTGGAGGTAGCGTAGCGGAGGTAGCGTTGTGGAGGTAGCGTAGTGTAGTGGAGGTAGTGTAGTGGAGGTAGCGGAGGTAGTGTAGCGGAGGTAGTGTAGCGGAGGTAGTGTAGCGGAGGTAGTGTAGTGGAGGTAGCGTAGCAGAGGTAGCGTTGCGGAGGTAATGTAGTGGAGGTAGTGTAGTGGAGGTAGCGTAGTGGAGGTAGCGTAGCAGAGGTAGCGTAGTGTAGCGGAGGTAAAGTAGCGGAGGGAGTGTAGCATAGCGGAGGTAGTGGATGTAGCGTAGCGGAGGTAGTGGATGTAGCGTAGTGGATGTAGCGTAGCGGAGGTAGTAGATGTAGCGTAGTGTAGTGTTCCTACTTCGTAAGGCCCGTTGGCAGCAGCATCAGCCCTCTTGGTGTTGTTAGTAATGTGGCATCTTGAGTGGGAGACCGTAGCTGGAATCCCGATGCAGTTTTCATACAACAGAGCATGTCATCAGTCTCTCCTTGTGCATCTCCTCACATATTTTTGCGTGAAACTCCCACTTTTCCCTCCACCATCCCATGAATGCATTTTGATGAGTAGGAAAGTTTCAACTTGTCATTCTGCGGTCCTGCAGCAGGCAGAATGCTGTTTGAGCCGTCAGCGGTCTGGAGCGTATATACCACGTCATGTTTGAGCCGTCAGCGCGTCTGGAGCATATATACGTCATGTTTGAGCCGTCAGCGCGTCTGGAGCGTATATACCACGTCATGTTTGAGCCGTCAGCGCGTCTGGAGTGTATATACCACACCATGTTTGAGCCGTCAGCGCGTCTGGAGCGTATATACCATGCCATTTTTGAGCCGTCAGCGCGTCTGGAGCGTATATACCACGCCATGTTTGAGCCGTCAGCGCGTCTGGAGCGTATATACCATGCCATGTTTGAGCAGTCAGCGCGTCTGGAGCGTATATACCACGCCATGTTTGAGCCGTCAGCGGTCTGGAGCGTATATACCACGCCATGTTTGAGCCGTCAGCGCGTCTGGAGTGTATATACCATGCCATGTTTGAGCCGTCAGCGCGTCTGGAGCGTATATACCATGCCATGTTTGAGCCGTCAGCGCGTCTGGAGCGTATATACCATGCCATGTTTGTAGGCGCACGTGGCGACAAAATTATGGCTAGAACGGGCGCCAACATAGTACATCTGCCCTTATAAGTCGTATGGTCTTCATGTTTGTTTGTGGATTTGTTTATATCAAATATTTGTCTCTGAGTTGCCGTCATTGATGTACAGTAAGACTCCGTCCAAGGATCTACCCCACAGAGGAAGAGTTTATTCAGTAGTATCATTACAAAATCATCAGCAGTTCGTTGTAATTCCAGGAAAATATACAAGAGATTAAAAGCAAAAATTTACAAAAAAGGATTATTTGTCAGTACAAAATCTGAGGTCCTAATTCTGCTACAAAGTTGTTATCAGTCTGTAGTCATCAGTGACAACATGGGTGGGATAGAGAGCCAGATGTCTTCAAGTACAATAATCATTTTACACCTTCACTTAGAAAGTATTGTTTTTACATTGTGTTAATCACAAGTTTCAAAATGTCAGTAAAACAGTTTAATATGAGAATAAAGCTCAATTCCATAACCTGTTTTAGTCTCTGTTTTCCATTCAGTCACTAAACAACGATGGAGTGTGCATGTGTTTTGACATTTCACTATCGCTGAGGAGATCTGTGACTCATGCAAACCTCTACATGGGAAGAGGCCGTGTGCTGTATCACATCATCTCATGTGTGCTGTATCACATCATCTCTGGTTCTACAGTCAGCAGTCTCCACTTCCCGGACACAGCTCTCGTTTCCCGGAGACGGATTCTGTGTGCTGATCGTCGCCCTCTGTCAGTCTGTTGGTTGGCGTGTCGGGGTGTGGATCACACCTGGGGTTATGGAACCTACTGAAATCCAGGTTCCAGATGTCTGAGGTACCTTCATGTGCTTGAACCAAAGAGAAGTCCCCAGATGAACCTGTGAGCTCGGCCAGCTCAATCAAGCGCCCTAAAACGTTTCTTTACGGTTCCACGGTTTACAGACCAGTGTAGAAAATGCTTATGAATCCACACAGCTTAGTCAGCCAGCGTTGTAGAACCGTTTGGTCGTGCTTGAAGGAGCCCTTTGTTTGAACATAGAGGTGGACAGAAACGGGTTGCTATGACAGCACTCGGTAGCCTAAAAAGCACAGTGAAATGTACAGTAGTTAGAATGCCCTGTGATTCTACCATTTCAATAAAGTTTGTTTGGAACCTGTGTGTTGGCAGTGACCTGTGCTATGCTGGTTCCAGATCAAGCATTTTATTGGTAGTCTTCGACAATATGCAAATGAGCTTGCTCTGTCCTACAAGCAGGAGAGAGATGGCAGCTCGCCATAGAGAACACATGCTCCTCACAACGAGGGCATTTTCTAGAATCAGAACATTCTAGAATCAGCAGGTTCCAGAATAAATACCTTCTAGATTCAGAATGACACGGCATGCTGTGCATGGACACAATGTAACCAGCAGAGGAGAGGAGAATGGTAGAACAGAACAAAGAGTCTCATCTTCATTCCGAGTAAATAATTATCCCATATCACAGTTCCTATAAAGTTCCAATGCAGAAAGGAATAAAATATAGAGCATCTCTTTCAAAGAAAATATTTTTCTTACAAGGTTTTAAAATATATCTACAACGCAATAGATGATCTTCATTAAACCAGCCTGGCGGTGTGCTGGTTCCCTGTTGGAGTTGGATCAGGTTATGTAAGTCTGAGCCAGGGGGACCGCTGGACTCAGCTGACCTCCTAGAGTTCAAATTTCCATGATGTGGTCTGAATACAACAGCATGTCAGTCTCCATCTTACTCCCTAGTCTGATTGGGGCAGCAGAGTAGGGTAGGAGGGCATGGGTGTCCAGGGGCAGTGAGGACGGGGGGGGGGTGTTGGTGGTGTTAGGGGGGGACGGGGGTCCAGGACAGGGCCCGGGCAGGGGTGTCGAGGGGCAGTGAGGAGGGGGGTGTTGGGGGAGGTTCAGGAAAGGGCCAGGGGCTGTGCCAGTAGGGGAGGGGGGCAGGGGTGTCCAGGGGCAGTGAGGGGGGGGGTAGGGGAGGAGGGAGTAGAAACATCATTTCACTGATATGTGATATATTTCCATTTGACTGCCCCCTGGATGAGTAGATCCCCGTGGATGAGTAGATACCAGGGACGTGCACAGATAGACACGAGGTGGTGCTAGAGCACCTGCCCTTTGCCCTCTGGACAAGGCAAGTGTCCTTTTGAAAGTTACTTTTTTTGTATCCAGAAACATACAGTGTAGGCCTACTGTATGTGGCCCATGGTGACATCGATCGATTCTCGATTAAAAGCGTGTAATAATAATGCCCTAAAATGCGTTGTAATTTTGCCAGCCCCCCCCCCCGCACACACACACGTGCCCCTCCCCTCCCTCTATTCCTTTGTCAACGGTAAACGCGAAAAGCTGACACAAAACGGAGGCGCGCTACTCCTCCACTGCCCTTTCCCCATCCAGAGTGCCCGAGTGATGACAGCTAACCAGCCAGGTAACACATACTGTAACCGTGGATGAGTAGATCCCCTGGATGAGTAGATCCCCCTGGATGAGTAGATCCCCTGGATGAGTAGATCCCCTTGGATGAGTAGATCCCCCTGGATGAGCAGATCCCCCGGATGAGTAGATCCCCCTGGATGAGTAGATCCCCCTGGATGAGCAGATCCCCTGGATGAGCAGTAGCTGGTTTGTGGGACCACCCGCATGTCTGAGTGTCCAGCTTCAGGGTGACCAGTCAAGCACACAGCCAGCCCCCAGGTCAGCCTCCAGGACCCCCCCTAACCCTGACCCTCCTCCAGGACCCCCCCTAACCCTAACGCTCCTCCAGGACCCCCCCCCCCCCCCCCCCCCCTCTGGCCTCCTCCCCCCCTCTCTGGCCTCCTCCCCGGGTCTCTGGCCTCCCCTGACCAACAGGACGCTGGGAGTCATCAGGGGGAGGAGCTTTAGGGCGCCACTTCCTCATTCAACTCCTCTGTTCCTCCATCCCTCCATATCTCCTCCACTCATCTCCACAATGTTTCCATCCTCCGCTCCACAGAGAGAGAGAACGCAAGGCACATGCATGTGTATGTGAGTGTGTCCCCCACTGCTATAGCGCGGTGATGCATATCATCTCGTCCGCCAGGTCCTCCTCCCCCCTCCCACCAGAGTCCGCCTCTTCATCGCTGTAGTCATGGAGACCGTGGTCTCTCACCGCCGCCAGTGAGTCTGTGACCTCCGACCCCGCCCCTTTACCCAGACTGCTGTTCAGCAGCGTGCTGGCGGCGCTCTCCATCTCGTCGATGGTCAGCTCGCAGGCGTCCGCGATCTCGTGCTTCATCGCCGCCACGAACTTGGGGTCCTTGGCGTATTTCCCCAGACCCTCGGAGATCAGCACCTGGAACACGACACACATCAAACCTGCTGCGTTTCTTGTGCTAAATAACCTGGGTCTAAATAACCTGGGTCTAAGTTTGGGAGATGACATCAACTCTGTCTCAATTCTGACTCAGAATTTGTTTAATTGACATGCAATTCTTTCAACGTACTAGGAATTTGCTTTTGGTCGTGGTGCATAACATGGAGACAACATTGGACAGGGTGCAGGGACGAGACAGGACAGTGCAAAGAGCAAGAACAGAATACTAGTGCAAAAAAGGATACGCTCGAAATAGCATGGGTCTAGTTTTGGGAGACGACAGACATCAACCCTGTTAGAATAGCCTGGGTCTAGCTCTGGCCTGGGTCTGGCTTTGGCCTGGGTCTGGCTCTGGGCTGGGTCTAGCTCTGGCCTGGGTCTAGCTCTGGCCTGGGTCTAGCTTTGGCCTGGGTCTAGCTTTGGCCTGGGTCTAGCTCTGGCCTGGTGTCGCTGGCCTAGCTGGCCCCCGGCTTAGAAGAACTGGGCGGAGTGGGGGAGCGGTAGGGTAGAGGGAGACGGGGAGAGAGAGGGAGAGAGGGGGAGGAGTGGGGGAGCGGTAAGGTAGAGGGAGAGGGGGGGAGAGAGGGGGAGAGAGAGAGAGGGGGAGGAGTGGGGGAGCGGTAGGGTAGAGGGAGAGGGGGAGAGAGAGGGGGAGAGAGGGGGAGAGAGAGGGAGAGAGAGGGGGAGAGAGAGGGGGAGGAGTGGGGGAGCGTTAGGGTAGAGGGACAGGGGGAGAGAGAGGGGGAGGAGTGGGGGAGCAGTAGGGTAGAGAGGGGGAGAGAGAGGCGGAGAGAGAGGGAGAGAGAGGGGGAGAGAGAGGGGAAGGAGTGGGGGAGCGGTCGGGTAGAGGGAGGGGGGGAGGAGTGGGGGAGCGGTAGGTAGAGAGAGAGTGGGAGGAGTGGGGGAGGGGTAGGGTAGAGGGAGGGGTCCTCACCGCCTCCACCAGGCTGCTGGCGCTGCCCCTCTTCTGCTGGTTCTGGCGCTGGTCCGGGGGGATCTGCAGCTGGGAGGCGGAGGCGGTGTGGCCCAGCGGGGGTCCGGCGCTGTACCAGGAGCTCCTCCGCGCCGTGCCAGGGGTGCTGCTCACACTGCCCGGCCCGCGCCAGTCCACCTGCAGGGAGGCAGAGGTACTGCGTGACTCAACACACACAAATAAGCACACACCAGCATTCACACACGCACGAACATGCACAAACAAGCACAAGGCCGCACACTCAGTCCCTCACACTCAGTCCCTCACACTCAGTCTCTCACACTCAGTCCCTCACACTCAGTCTCTCACACTCAGTCTCACACACTCAGTCTCTCACACTCAGTCCCTCACACTCAGTCTCTCACACTGTCTCTCACACTCAATCTCTCACACTCAGTCCCTCACACTCAGTCCCTCACACTGTCTCTCACACTCAGTCTCTCACACTCAATCTCTCACACTCAGTCCCTCACACTCAGTCCCTCACACTGTCTCTCACACTCAGTCTCTCACACTCAGTCTCTCACACTCAGTCTCTCACACTCAGTCTCTCACACTCAGTCCCTCACCCTCAGTCTCTCACACTCAGTCTCTCACACTGTCTCTCACACTCAGTCTCTCACACTCAGTCCCTCACACTCAGTCCCTCACACTGTCTCTCACACTCAGTCTCTCACACTGTCTCTCACACTCAGTCTCTCACACTCAGTCTCTCACACTCAGTCTCTCACACTCAGTCCCTCACACTCAGTCTCTCACACAGCTGAACATGACATTTAGCTGCAAAGAAACAGTCGTACTCAACTAGTTTATACAGCCACACTGAAGCAAACACACACACACACACGCGTACGCGCAGACCTGGATGAGGGGTGTGAAGACAGGCGCGTGGTCCCTGGTGATGGGCGAGGCAGGGGGCGTGGCCCAGGACCGTAGCGAGGGCGTCGGAGAGAGATGCTGGATCCTGCTGGCGTCCAGTCCGGCCACCGCCATCACCTAGGCAACCACACAGAGAATAGAGAATAGAGTGTGTGTGTGTGTGTGTGTGTGTGTGTGTGTGTGTGTGTGTGTGTGTGTGCGTGTGTGCATACGTGTGTGTGCATACGTGTGTACGTGTGTGTGCGTGTGTGTGTGTGTCTGTGTTTGTGTGTGTGTGCGTGTATGTGTGTGCGTGTGTGTGCGTGTATGTGTGTGTGTGTGTGTGTGTGTGTGTGTGTGTGTGTGTTTCTATGTGCCCACCTGTTGCTGTATGAGGTGCAGAGGTAGAGCGGTGCGCTGGCGTCCAGAGGCGGAGAGCAGCGTCCCGTCCTGCCTGCTCTCTCTGCTCTGGCTGCTCTCTCTGCTCTGGCTGCTCTGCCTGCGCAGACACTGGAAGGAGAAGGGGGGCCTGTGGGGGGCTGGAGGGCAGCCAGGAGGAACACACTGTCACACACTCACACGTTTACACATGGACACACCAGGGCTCAATACTCACTGAGTTCTCAGTTTGTCGGAGTATATCTACTACTACTCTACTACTGAGCTTGTGTTTCATCAACGCTGTCTAAAGGCCCTGTGGGAGTCAGTCAACATGTGTTTGTTGTTGACTGTGGTTCTCATGCTGTGGTTCTCATACTGTGGTTCTCATGCTGTGGTTCTCATACTGTGGTTCTCATACGGTGGTTCTCATACTGTGGTTCTCATACTGTGTTTCTCATTCTGCGGTTCTCATACTGTGGTTCTCATGCTGTGGTTCTCATGCTGTGGTTCTCATTCTGTGGTTCTCATACTGTGGTTCTCATACGGTGGTTCTCATACTGTGGTTCTCATTCTGTAGTTCTCATACTGTGGTTCTCATTCTCTGGTTCTCATGCTGTAGCAGCCTCACCCTGAGCTGTGGAAGGTAGCAGCCGTTGTCTGGGCAACCGTCTGCCATCCTGGTAGATGGGCTGCTGGTCGTCGTCATGGTAACAGTCTGGTTGATAACCCATGGAGGCTTGCAGGTCAAAGTCTCCCTGAGGGTCCTGGTGCTGAGACAACCTGGCAACCACATCGCAACCATCATCATTACAAACATAACGAGCCCCAACTAACCCTATAACCTCAGCTCCACCACAAAATAACCATTATCACTACTAACCTTAACAAACCCTAACTCTATAAAACCACTATCACTTAGGGGAGGTCTACTATGACTGTTTAACGTGTCCTGAATACAGATATTGTACATTGTACTGTACATCAACAATATGCGTTTCTGTAGCATGTGCTGTGCTAGCTATGTGGGAGGGGCATTGTTATGGATGATACCTGTCTTTGGCCAGCATGATGTCATCTTCCTGGAACTCCTCCCCACTGAAGTACTCCCCTGACGCCCTGTCATCATCACTGTCTCCGCCCCCGGGGACCTCTTGGCCAATGGCGGGGCAGAGACTGCCACTGGTCTCAGACCTGAGGTCACAGGGTCAGGGTTAAGCTTGGTGGCCAGGCTTTCCACGGAGCCCGGCCGGGCCCAGCCCGAAAGAGCAACGTGGGTACACCATCTCCTTCTCTTCCATCCCGTGGACCCACCACCCACGGGAGGAACGGTCGGGATCGGGTGCGCTGCCAACTATCCAATCCAATCCAATCCACTTTATTTGTATAGCACATTTAAAAAACACAAGGTTGCCAACGTGCTGCACACAGAGAACACTGTCAAACACTCAAAAAAATTATAAAACACTAAAACACAAAACTGTTAAAAGCAGTACACAGTGACTCAAGACAAAACACAAGAGGTCGAGACAATACAAGCACAAAGACACGACTCGGGAACGTCTGGAGGAAGAGCCTGTCTGGAGAGATTTCAAGTGCCACCTCCGGTGGAGCTTCTCAGGCATCCCTGTGGATGTTGGGGACATCGAACATGAGTGGTCGGTGTTCAAAGCCTCCATTGCTGAAGCTGCGGCTGGGAGCTGTGGCCTGAGGGCCATAGGTACCTCAAGAGGCAGTAACCCTCGGACACCATGGTGGACACCGGTGGTCAGGGAAGCCGTCCGACTGAAGAAGGAGGCCTTCCGGGACATGTTATCCCAGAAGACCACAGAGGCAGTTGCAGGGTATCGACAGGCCCGGAGGGCTGCAGCTTCGGCCGTGACCAATGCAAAGCAGCGGGTGTGGGAGGAATTCGGTGAAACTATGGAGAAGGACTTCCGGTCGGCACCAAGGTGTTTCTGGAAGACCATCCGACACCTCAGGAAGGGAAAGCGGGGGACCATCCAAGCTGTGTACAGCAAGGAAGGGACACTGCTGACCTCAACTGAGGAGGTCGTTGAGCGTCGGAAGGAGCACTTTGAAGAACTCCTGAACCCGACTAACCCACCCTCTACGATCGAGGCAGAGCCCGAAGATGATGGGGGGTCATCGTCAGTTTCCCTGGAGGAGGTCACTGAGGTAGTCAAACAATTCCACAGTGGCAAAGCCAGTCAGCCAGCCGACTGATGAGATCCGTCCAGAAATGCTGAAGGCGCTGGGTGTTAAGGGGCTGTCTTGGCTGACACGCCTCTTTAACATTGCGTGGAAGTCTGGGTCAGTGCCAAAGGAGTGGCAGACTGGGGTGGTGGTCCCAATATTCAAAAAAGGGGACCAGAGTGTGTGTGCCAATTACAGAGGCATCACATTACTCAGCCTCTCAGGGAAAGTGTACTCTAAGGTGCTGGAAAGGAGGGTCCGGCCGATAGCCGAACCTCAGATTGAAGAGGAACAATGCGGATTCCATCCTGGTCGTGGAACCACCGACCAGCTCTTCACTCTCGCAAGGATCTTGGAGGGGGCTTGGGAGTTTGCCCAACCTGTCTACATGTGCTTTGTGGATTTGGAGAAGGCTTATGACCGGGTCTTTTGGAGCGTTATGCGGGAGTATGGGGTGAGGGGGCCGCCCCCACAGGAGCTCTGACTGACCTGGTAGAGTGGGACCTCCAGGCCCGGCCGTGGACCGCCCCCGAGGACAGTGGGCCCCCGTTGGAGGAGGAGAGCGGCTGCTGGCGGCGGAGGGAGCGCTGACTCCCGGTGGCCGCGGGGGGGAGCGGGGCCCGGGGCGGGGCCGGCGGCGCGCTGCTGTGGTTGAGGCTGGCGCTGGACGACCGGCCCTGGGCAGAGCTGGGGTGGTGGTTGAGGGGGTTTGGGGGAGGACGGAGGGGGCGGGGGTTGAGGGGCCAGGAGGCGGAGCCTGTCTCACGCTGGGGGGGCTCCACCGCGGAGGCGTGGCAGGAGGGGGGAGGGACCTGGAGGGGTCGTCGGGTGACGGTGCTCAGATGGGCGGAGCCTCTGTGATCCCCGTTGATGTGGTTGACGTGGTTCCCGAACAGACCGCCGTTCCTCTGTGAAGACAAAGACATGCGGTCAGACAGACATCTGACACACACGCCTGTTATACATGCTAGCTAGACATTTACCTGTTATATTTAATTGTCACTTGTTACTTGTCACCTTATTGGCTAGCCTTTTTATCAATATTTATAGCATTTTTTTACAGCAGTCATTTATAGTTCTTATGTATTTTAATCCACCGATTTTGTTATTAATATTATTATGACTTGATTTTTTTTCTGTACCTCTTCTGTTCTTTTTTCTGTTCTGTTTTTCTGCTGTTGTGATGCCCAAATGTCCTCCTGGGGATTATTAAAGTTATATCTTATCTTCTATCTCTGTCTCCGCCTCCTGAAGGTTTTACACATCCTCTTTTACTGTAGCTCAGTACAGTAGCAGTAGTGCTGTCTGGACCAGGAGCTTCTGAGCCATTGGGACACTATGATCTACGGTCTGTTCTTATCAACAAGCAGACTATCACACACTGGCCCGGCTTCGTCTGTCCAGCCAGGTGAGTTGGGCAGGCAGTCTGTCCCTCCACAGAACCCAACCCCTGGACCTTCAGAGGAAGTGATGTAATGGAAGGACGTGATATGATTGGTTTACCCTGTAAATCTCCTGGTCCTCCTCTGTGTTGATGTCTACTAGCCCCTCCTCCTGGAGGTCACATGATATGACACGGCGGATCTCTGGGCCAATGTCCTGCAGCGTGCGGAGGCCAGCCTGCAACGAAGCCACGACGACACAAACACACACACACACACACACACACACACACGCGCACACACACACACACACACACACACAAGGTTTTCTGCTGACTGTAGTCCAGTTTTTCCTGTTCTTAAGCTATTCCCAGTGCGAGGACATATATGGTCAGCCAACTCACCTGCAGGGCGATGGTAGTGGTGTTAAGCCCCTCCCACGAGTGCCGTCCCACAAGGCCTTGCTCCTTGCGTTTCTTGAACTTCCTGAAGTAGTCCTGTATCAGGAAGGTGGCATAGAACTTCCCCACAGTCACATCGTCATCTGAATGGACAGACCACATGCCTCTGATGTCAGCACCCACAGCAAAAGCATGCTTGGAAAATATCAATCATCTGGCCCAGAGCCATACAGCACAAACCCAGAACTGTCCTACTCTCCAACCAACCCTGACTAGAACCCAGAACTCTCCTACTAGAACCCATAAATCTCCTACAAGAACCCAGAACTCTCCTACTAGAACCCAGAACTGTCCTACAAGAAACCAGAACTCTCCTAGAATCCAGAACTCTCCTACTAGAACCAAAAAACCTCCTACTATCCAACCAACGCTGACTAGACCCCAGAACTCTCCTACTAGAATCCAGAACTCTCCTACTAGAACCCAGAAGCCTCCTACTATCCAACCAAACCTGAATAGAACCCAGAACACTCACACTAGAACCTAGATCTCTTCTTTAGAACCCAGAACTCTCCAACCCTGACTAGAACCCAGAACTCTCATACTAGAGCCCTTTCTTTTAGAACCCAGAACTCTCCAACACTGACTAGAACCTAGAACTCTCATACTAGAGCCATTTCTTATTAGAACCCAGAACTCTCCAACACTGACTAGAACCCAGAACTCTCATACTAGAGCCCTTTCTTTTAGAACCCAGAACTCTCCAACACTGACTAGAACCTAGAACTCTCATACTAGAGCCATTTCTTATTAGAACCCAGAACTCTCCAACACTGACTAGAACCCAGAACTCTCATACTAGAGCCCTTTCTTATTAGAACCCAGAACTCTCCAACACTGACTAGAACCCAGCAACACACTTCTCTTTCAGTCCATTGCTACGGCAATCTCTATGAAAGGGACACCTCGCCTCCTCTGTCAGTCTGTATTAAAGAGTTCACCCAAAACTCACACTGTGTGAAAGACGTTCTGGTGCAGTCAGACATCATAACAGAACTTTGATTTCTTGATGATTAGACATTTGCAGCTTCCCAACTCTCTATCTACCTCTCTATCAGAGATAAAGACACACTCACACACACAGACACACACACACTCACACACAACCACTCTGTCGTGACCTTCTAAAAAATCATGTGAAACAGACTGATTAACATCAGCAGCTAGCGACAAGTACACATCTGCTGATGTAGTCAGAAAAGCACGACGGCTCTGAAACTGAGACACATCAGTGAAATCACACATGAGTAAATGACGCTACTCTCAAACAGCTAAAGTAGGCCCACACTACACAATACTACACTACACCGCACTACCCTGCCAACAGTGCTTTCCTACAGTAGCAGCTTTGCCACGATCACCAGCTGAAGCAGAGCGAGAGAATTACTGGAATGCAATATTATCTAAATTGCATCTGGAGCCGTATCAGATCTAGAGGCTGGAGGTGAAGCACATCTGAAGCTGAGCCGGCCGTAGATACTGGGGTCATATTAGGGAAGCTGTAACGCTGGCGTGCAAGAGAGGTGGTCTGGTCACTCAGTCCGTCAAGCACAGCAGGGACACACCCTGGAGGGGGTGAAAGGGCAGGGGAGAGGGAAGTGACCGGGTGAGGGAGGGGGGGTGAAAGGGCAGGGGAGGAGGAAGTGACCGGGTGAGGGAGGGACACAGAACCACAGAGAGACAGTCAGGTAGAGAGGGAGAGTGAGGGAGAGAAGGGAGGAGGAGAGGGAGCGTGAGGGAGCGAGGGGAGAGAAGGGAGGAGGAGTGGGAGCTCTAGTTCCATGCCACTAGCCTCAAACAGAACTGCATCAGAACGTTCCAGAGGCAGAAAGAGAAAGAGAGCGGCACTACGGAGGAGAAGCTGAGGAGAGAAGAGAAGCTTGAGCGCAGAAAGAGAGAGAGAGAGAGAGAGAGAGAGGGGGAGAGAAACAGCGGGAGAGGAGTTAGTCAACTACAGCATGCATCAGATATTACACCAGAGAGCAGAGAGAACAGGGGAACAGAGCAGAGAGAACAGGGGAACAGAGAAGAGAGAACAGGGGAACAGAGAAGAGAGAACAGGGGAACAGAGTAAAGAGAACAGGGGAACAGAGCAGAGAGAACAGAGGAACAGAGCAGAGAGAACAGGGGAACAGAGTAGAGAGAACAGGGGAACAGAGCAGAGAGAACAGGGGAACAGAGTAGCGAGAACAGGGGAACAGAGTAGAGAGAACAGGGGAACAGAGCAGAGTACATAAGGAACTATAATATAGAATCTACAGAACATGGCAGGATGTTCAGAATCCACTAATCCAGCTTGTTAGGAAAGAGAGAGAGAGAGAGAGAGAGAGAGAGAGAGAGAGAGAGACAGAGACAGATGGACAGACAGAAAAAGATGACTAAGGAGAGTTTCTCTGAAACCGGGGTGTTCAGTATTCTGTATCTGTTTGACATCCTGCTGCTGGTGTTGTTATCTGTGGTCTAGACCTGGGGCTTCTCTGACAGATGGCTTACACAGGAAGACAGGGGCCTGGCCTGTCTGTCTGTCTGTCTGTCTGTCTGTCTACCTGTCTGTCTGTCTGCCTCTCTGTCTGTCTGTCTGTCTGTCTGTCTGTCTGTCTGTCTGTCTACCTGTCTGCCTCTCTGTCTGTCTGTCTGTCTGCCTGCCTCTCTGTCTGTCTGTCTTTCTGCCTGCCTGCCTGCCTGCCTGCCTGTCTGTCTGTCTGTCTGTCTGTCTGTCTGTCTGTCTGTCTGTCTGTCTGTCTGTCTGTCTGTCCACACGGTCAGACAAAGGCCCTGGAGAGCAACAGTCATGATAATGACGATGTGATGCAAACTTTGAGACTCACTCACTGTTACTCATCTATTCAAATATTGTTCCCTGATCTGACCACAGACACAGAGAGTTCCTGCTCCTCTCTCCACTGGCCAGGGTGAGGTGGTTTATAGGACGAACACCTCGACGCACACAAGGTCTTCCTGTAAATCATTTGGGTACTCATCAGCCATGGGATTTGCCTGTCCTTTGTAAACACTTAGAATATGAGAGAGAAACAGAAAGAGGGGGAGATGGAGAACAGACAGAGGGGGACAGAGACAGAGAGAGGAATGAAGACAGAGAGACACAGAGAGGAATGGAGACATACAGAGAGACACAGAGAGGAATGGAGACAGAAAGAGAGAGACAGAGACACAGAGAGGAATGGAGACAGACAGAGAGAGACAGAGACACAGAGGGATGGAGACAGACAGAGGGAGACAGAGACACAGAGAGGAATGGAGACAGACAGACAGACAGAGGGAGACAGAGACACAGAGGAATGAAGACAGACAGAGGGAGACAGAGGAATGGAGACAGACAGAGGGAGACAGAGACACAGAGAGGAATGGAGACAGACAGACAGACAGAGGGAGACAGAGACACAGAGCAGTCCCACTGACCGCCTGCAGGGGGCACTACTTGGTCCAGCAGCTTCATGCTGGTCCTCTTCCAGATTTTCCTGATAACCGCTCGCAGCTCCTCATTGGCCTGCTCCAGGTTACCTGGGAAACAAACACATCATGTGACTTCTGATTGGCAGGTACTATGGCACTAAAGAGCTCTCACAGGGCGCCCTCCAGTGGCCAAGCCTGAAACACAATCATAACCTCCCCAGCTGAATGGACACCCGAAACAGCAGAAATCATCTGTTATATTGGAGGAAAATCAAACACAAATCATGGATATGAATGCAAACGGCCATCCTAAAGGTTACATTAGAATATGGTTTCACTCTCCAGGACATCAGGCCACATACAAACCATCATCCACGGACACAGGACCTCCATCAAATGACCAGCCCTGCCCAGTCTGACCAGCCCTAACCAGCCCTGACCAGCCATGACCAGCCATGACCAGCCCTGACCAGTCTGACCAGCCCTAACCAGCCATGACCAGTCTGACCAGCCCTAACCAGTCTGACCAGCCCTAACCAGCCATGACCAGTCTGACCAGCCCTAACCAGTCTGACCAGCCCTGACCAGCCCTGACCAGTCTGACCAGCCCTGACCAGCCCTGACCAGCCATGACCAGTCTGACCAGCCCTAACCAGCCCTGACCAGCCATGACCAGTCTGACCAGCCCTGACCAGCCCTAACCAGTCTGACCAGCCATGACCAGCCCTAACCAGTCTGACCAGCCCTGACCAGCCCTTACCAGCCATGACCAGTCTGACCAGCCCTAACCAGTCTGACCAGCCCTGACCAGCCCTAACCAGTCTGACCAGCCATGACCAGCCCTGACCAGTCTGACCAGCCCTGACCAGCCCTTACCAGTCTGACCAGCCCTGACCAGTCTGACCAGCCCTAACCAGTCTGACCAGCCCTGACCAGTCTGACCAGCCCTAACCAGCCCTAACCAGCCCTGACCAGTCTGACCAGTCTGACCACCCCTGACCAGCCCTGACCAGTCTAACCAGCCCTAACCAGCCCTGACCAGTCTGACCAGTCTGACCAGCCCTAACCGGCCCTGACCAGTCTGACCAGCCCTAACCAGCCCTAACCAGCCCTGACCAATCTGACCAGTCTGACCAGCCCTGACCAATCTGACCAGTCTGACCAGCCCTGACCAATCTGACCAGTCTGACCAGCCCTGACCAGTCTAACCAGCCCTAACCAGCCCTGACCAATCTGACCAGTCTGACCAGCCCTGACCAGTCTGACCAGTCTGACCAGCCCTGACCAATCTGACCAGTCTTACCAGCCCTGACCAGCCATGACCAGCCATGACCAGTCTGACCAGCCCTGACCAGTCTGACCAGCCCTGACCAGCCATGACCAGTCTGACCACCTCTGACCAGCCCTAACCAGCCATGACCAGTCTGACCAGCCCTGACCAGCCATGACCAGTCTGACCACCTCTGACCAGTCTGACCCATCTGACCAGCCATGACCCGTCTTGCACTGCTAGAGCTTCATCTAACCAGGAACAACACTTTTCCAACTATTTCACTGAATTCATGAAAACATGTTTGGGTTAAAAAGATCACTAGACGGTGGCTTGTCCACTGAGCACCTAGCTTAGAGGCTAACAGTAGCTAACTATACTATTATTAATTCTAATTATAACTAGAAAGTACATTTCCTGGAGAAAATGTGAGGTGGGCTAGCTGCTGCAGCTGTATGTAACAGCTACTGCTAGAAATACTACGGACCAGGCAATCTCCATGCACCCACCGGCGAAGACCGTGCGTCTCTAGCCCACTCAGGGGCTGAGTTGTGGGGTCTGTGGCGTGGACAGTGGCATGGTGGTGAGACTCCGCCCCCTCAGGTCAGATCTGGTCGAGGACAGTGTACCCCTCTCCGGGCCACATACCCGCCCGCACCGGTGAAGACCATGTGTCTCTAGCCCAATCAGGGGCTGAGTTGTGGGGCCCGTGGCGTGGTGGTGAGACTCCGCTCCCTCAGGTCAGAGCTGGTCGAGGACAGTGTACCCCTCTCCGGGCCACCTATCCGCCCGCACCGGTGAAGACCATGTGTCTCTAGCCCACTCGGGCTGAGTTGTGGGGCCGTGGCGTGGATAGTGGCGTGGGGGTGAGACTCCGCCCCCTCAGGTCAGAGCCAGTCAGGGACAGTGTAGCCCTCTCCGGGCCACCTACCTGACTCAACCGGTGCAGACCGTGTGTCTCTAGCCCACTCAGGGGCTGAGTTGTGGGGCCCGTGGCGTGGATAGTGGCGTGCTGGTTAGGCCCCGCCCCCTTGGGTCACAGCTAGTCGCGGACAGTACAGTGACCTCTGGGCAATTTCAATGCATCCACCAATGAAGACTGTGTCTCTAGCCCACTCAAGAGTTGAGTTGTGGGGCCGTGGCAAGGATAGTGGCGTGGTGATGAGACTCCACCCCCTCAGGTCAGAGCCAGTCGGGGACAGTGTACCCCTCTCCGGGCCACCTACACTGACTCCACCATGAAGACCTCCGGGCAGTCTCCTTGCACCCACTGGTGAAGACTGTGTGTCTCTAGCTCAATCAGGGGCTGAGTTGTGGGGACTGTGGCGTGGTGGCGAGACCACCACGCCACCACGAAGAGAAAGAAAGAAAGAAAGAAAGAAAGAAAGAAAGAAAGAAAGAAAGAAAGAAAGAAAGAAAGAAAGAAAGAAAGAAAGAAAGAAAGAAAGAAAGAAACAAGGAAGGATGGAAGGAAGGATGGAAGGAAGGAAGAAAGGATGGAAGGAAGGAAGGATGGAAGGATGGATGGAAGGATGGATGGAAGGATGGAAGGAAGGATGGAAGGAAGGATGGAAGGAAGCAAGGATGGAAGGAAGCAAGGATGGAAGGATGGAAGGAAGGATGGAAGGATGGAAGGAAGGATGCAAGGAAGGAAGGAAGGAGGGAAGGAAGGATGGATGGATGAAAGAAAGATACAAAGTAAGAAAGATGGATGGATGGATGAAAGAAAGAAAGATGGATGGATGGATGGATGAAAGAAAGAAGGATGGATGAAAGAAAGAAAGAAAGAAAGAAAAAAAGAAAGAAAGAAAGAAAGAAGGATGGATGGATGGATGGATGGATGGATGGATGAAAGAAAGAAAGAAAGAAAGAAAGATAGAAAGAAGGATGGATGGATGGATGAAAGAAAGAAAGAAAAAGAAGGAAGGAAGGATGGAAGGAAGGATGGAAGGAAGGAAGGATGGAAGGAAGGAAGGAAGGAAGGAAGGAAAGAAAGGAAGGAAGGATGGAAGGAAGGAAAGGAAGGATGGATGGATGGAAGGAAGGATGGAAGGAAGGAAGGAAAGAAGGAAGGATGGAAGGATGGATGGAAAGGAAGGAAGGAAGGAAGGAAAGAAGGAAGGATGGAAGGATGGAAGGAAGGAAGGATGGAAGGAAGGAAGGAAGGAAGGAAGGAAGGAAGGGAAGAAAGGATGGATGGAGGGAAGGAAGGAAGGAAAGAAGGATGGAAGGAAGGAAGTGAATGAATGAATATGAATGCTACCACAATAGTCATAAAAGGGTGCCTGTACAGAGAGCCTGCACGTGTCCCCAAATTCAAATCCCAACTGACACTGTGAGCATCCTCTCATTCACTTCAATGGAAAGGCATGTCCGATTCAGACAGCTCTCTCTCAAAAAGTATAAATGTCACAGCCTAGATATTGACACCGTAGGAATCCTGAGAAAATGCTGAACATTTTAGGATATGATATGTCCGTGTAGCTTAAAAACTGTAGGCATGGCGACGAGTTAGAAAAAGGGTAAAAATGCAAAATTAGCAGCTCAAAAGGTAGTGTGTGGGCCCATACGTTTCAATGGAGAGCGCAGTTGCCGAACAAATCGTCATACAGCGAAAACTATAAGTCACACGGCTTAGATACTTACATTGTAGGAATCAGCACAGTTATGGGAACGTTTCGATATATAATATGTGTATGAGCTGTTAAAACTGTAGGCATAGCGACAAGTTAGAAAAAGAGTAAAAATGCAAAATTAGCAGCTCAAAAGCTAGAGTGCGTTGCCATACGTTTCAATGAGGAGCGCAGTTGCCGAACAAATCGTCATACAGCGAAAACTATAAGTCACACTGCTAAGATACTTACATTGTACGAATCAGCACAGTTGTGTGAATGTTTTGATGTATAATATGTGTGTGAGCTTTCAAAACTGTAGGAGTGCCAGCAGTTTACAAAATGTGTGAATATTTTCAAAGCAACTGCTGCCACCACTCTAAAAACATAAAGTTTCTGAACATTCCAAAAGCATTTCAAGCAGTTTCAATAGGACAAAAAAATGTTTTAAAAGTTAAATTTCTTAAAAACTATAAAAAATATCAAAAATCTGAATGGATCCGTTCAAGAGCTGAACGTCATGAACATTTTAAAGTTTGAATGAGGTTTCTAGCACAAAGTATGAAGAACTAGTAGAGGTTCAAAAAACGGGGAGAATAATAATAATAATAACTAGAAAGTACATTTCCTGGAGAAAATGTGAGGTGGGCTAGCTGCTGCAGCTGTATGTAACAGCTACTGCTAGAAATACTACGGACCAGGCAATCTCCATGCACCCACCGGCGAAGACCGTGCGTCTCTAGCCCACTCAGGGGCTGAGTTGTGGGGTCTGTGGCGTGGACAGTGGCATGGTGGTGAGACTCCGCCCCCTCAGGTCAGATCTGGTCGAGGACAGTGTACCCCTCTCCGGGCCACATACCCGCCCGCACCGGTGAAGACCATGTGTCTCTAGCCCAATCAGGGGCTGAGTTGTGGGGCCCGTGGCGTGGTGGTGAGACTCCGCCCCCTCAGGTCAGAGCTGGTCGAGGACAGTGTACCCCTCTCCGGGCCACCTATCCGCCCGCACCGGTGAAGACCATGTGTCTCTAGCCCACTCGGGCTGAGTTGTGGGGCCGTGGCGTGGATAGTGGCGTGGGGGTGAGACTCCGCCCCCTCAGGTCAGAGCCAGTCAGGGACAGTGTAGCCCTCTCCGGGCCACCTACCTGACTCAACCGGTGCAGACCGTGTGTCTCTAGCCCACTCAGGGGCTGAGTTGTGGGGCCCGTGGCGTGGATAGTGGCGTGCTGGTTAGGCCCCGCCCCCTTGGGTCACAGCTAGTCGCGGACAGTACAGTGACCTCTGGGCAATTTCAATGCATCCACCAATGAAGACTGTGTCTCTAGCCCACTCAAGAGTTGAGTTGTGGGGCCGTGGCAAGGATAGTGGCGTGGTGATGAGACTCCACCCCCTCAGGTCAGAGCCAGTCGGGGACAGTGTACCCCTCTCCGGGCCACCTACACTGACTCCACCATGAAGACCTCCGGGCAGTCTCCTTGCACCCACTGGTGAAGACTGTGTGTCTCTAGCTCAATCAGGGGCTGAGTTGTGGGGACTGTGGCGTGGTGGCGAGACCACCACGCCACCACGAAGAGAAAGAAAGAAAGAAAGAAAGAAAGAAAGAAAGAAAGAAAGAAAGAAAGAAACAAGGAAGGATGGAAGGAAGGATGGAAGGAAGGAAGGAAGAAAGGATGGAAGGAAGGAAGGATGGAAGGATGGATGGAAGGATGGATGGAAGGATGGAAGGAAGGATGGAAGGAAGGATGGAAGGAAGCAAGGATGGAAGGAAGCAAGGATGGAAGGATGGAAGGAAGGAAGGATGGAAGGAAGGAAGGAAGGAAGGAAGGAAGGGAAGAAAGGAAGGATGGATGGAGGGAAGGAAGGAAGGAAAGAAGGATGGAAGGAAGGAAGTGAATGAATGAATATGAATGCTACCACAATAGTCATAAAAGGGTGCCTGTACAGAGAGCCTGCACGTGTCCCCAAATTCAAATCCCAACTGACACTGTGAGCATCCTCTCATTCACTTCAATGGAAAGGCATGTCCGATTCAGACAGCTCTCTCTCAAAAAGTATAAATGTCACAGCCTAGATATTGACACTGTAGGAATCCTGAGAAAATGCTGAACATTTTAGGATATGATATGTCCGTGTAGCTTAAAAACTGTAGGCATGGCGACGAGTTAGAAAAAGGGTAAAAATGCAAAATTAGCAGCTCAAAAGGTAGTGTGTGGGCCCATACGTTTCAATGGAGAGCGCAGTTGCCGAACAAATCGTCATACAGCGAAAACTATAAGTCACACGGCTTAGATACTTACATTGTAGGAATCAGCACAGTTATGGGAACGTTTCGATATATAATATGTGTATGAGCTGTTAAAACTGTAGGCATAGCGACAAGTTAGAAAAAGAGTAAAAATGCAAAATTAGCAGCTCAAAAGCTAGAGTGCGTTGCCATACGTTTCAATGAGGAGCGCAGTTGCCGAACAAATCGTCATACAGCGAAAACTATAAGTCACACTGCTAAGATACTTACATTGTACGAATCAGCACAGTTGTGTGAATGTTTTGATGTATAATATGTGTGTGAGCTTTCAAAACTGTAGGAGTGCCAGCAGTTTACAAAATGTGTGAATATTTTCAAAGCAACTGCTGCCACCACTCTAAAAACATAAAGTTTCTGAACATTCCAAAAGCATTTCAAGCAGTTTCAATAGGACAAAAAAATGTTTTAAAAGTTAAATTTCTTAAAAACTATAAAAAATATCAAAAATCTGAATGGATCCGTTCAAGAGCTGAACGTCATGAACATTTTAAAGTTTGAATGAGGTTTCTAGCACAAAGTATGAAGAACTAGTAGAGGTTCAAAAAACGGGGAGAATAATAATAATAATAACTAGAAAGTACATTTCCTGGAGAAAATGTGAGGTGGGCTAGCTGCTGCAGCTGTATGTAACAGCTACTGCTAGAAATACTACGGACCAGGCAATCTCCATGCACCCACCGGCGAAGACCGTGCGTCTCTAGCCCACTCAGGGGCTGAGTTGTGGGGTCTGTGGCGTGGACAGTGGCATGGTGGTGAGACTCCGCCCCCTCAGGTCAGATCTGGTCGAGGACAGTGTACCCCTCTCCGGGCCACATACCCGCCCGCACCGGTGAAGACCATGTGTCTCTAGCCCAATCAGGGGCTGAGTTGTGGGGCCCGTGGCGTGGTGGTGAGACTCCGCCCCCTCAGGTCAGAGCTGGTCGAGGACAGTGTACCCCTCTCCGGGCCACCTATCCGCCCGCACCGGTGAAGACCATGTGTCTCTAGCCCACTCGGGCTGAGTTGTGGGGCCGTGGCGTGGATAGTGGCGTGGGGGTGAGACTCCGCCCCCTCAGGTCAGAGCCAGTCAGGGACAGTGTAGCCCTCTCCGGGCCACCTACCTGACTCAACCGGTGCAGACCGTGTGTCTCTAGCCCACTCAGGGGCTGAGTTGTGGGGCCCGTGGCGTGGATAGTGGCGTGCTGGTTAGGCCCCGCCCCCTTGGGTCACAGCTAGTCGCGGACAGTACAGTGACCTCTGGGCAATTTCAATGCATCCACCAATGAAGACTGTGTCTCTAGCCCACTCAAGAGTTGAGTTGTGGGGCCGTGGCAAGGATAGTGGCGTGGTGATGAGACTCCACCCCCTCAGGTCAGAGCCAGTCGGGGACAGTGTACCCCTCTCCGGGCCACCTACACTGACTCCACCATGAAGACCTCCGGGCAGTCTCCTTGCACCCACTGGTGAAGACTGTGTGTCTCTAGCTCAATCAGGGGCTGAGTTGTGGGGACTGTGGCGTGGTGGCGAGACCACCACGCCACCACGAAGAGAAAGAAAGAAAGAAAGAAAGAAAGAAAGAAAGAAAGAAAGAAAGAAAGAAACAAGGAAGGATGGAAGGAAGGATGGAAGGAAGGAAGGAAGAAAGGATGGAAGGAAGGAAGGATGGAAGGATGGATGGAAGGATGGATGGAAGGATGGAAGGAAGGATGGAAGGAAGGATGGAAGGAAGCAAGGATGGAAGGAAGCAAGGATGGAAGGATGGAAGGAAGGATGCAAGGAAGGAAGGAAGGAGGGAAGGAAGGATGGATGGATGGATGAAAGAAAGATACAAAGTAAGAAAGATGGATGGATGGATGGATGAAAGAAAGAAAGAAAGAAAGAAAGAAAGAAAGATGGATGGATGGATGGATGGATGGATGAAAGAAAGAAGGATGGATGGAAGAAAGAAAGAAAGAAAGAAAGAAAGAAAGAAAGAAAGAAAGAAAGAAAGAAAGAAAGAAAGAAAGAAAGAAAGAAAGAAAGAAAGAAAGAAAGAAGGATGGATGGATGGATGAAAGAAAGAAAGAAAGAAAGAAAGAAAGAAAGAAAGAAAGAAAGAAAGAAAGAAAGAAAGAAGGATGGATGGATGAAAGAAAGAAAGAAAAAGAAGGAAGGAAGGATGGAAGGAAGGATGGAAGGAAGGAAGGATGGAAGGAAGGATGGAAGGAAGGAAGGAAGGAAGGAAGGAAGGAAGGAAGGAAGGAAGGAAGGAAGGAAGGAAGGAAGGAAGGAAAGAAAGAAAGGAAGGAAGGATGGAAGGAAGGAAGGAAAGGAAGGAAGGAAGGATGGATGGATGGATGGATGGAAGGAAGGAAGGATGGAAGGAAGGAAAGAAGGAAGGATGGAAGGATGGATGGAAAGGAAGGAAGGAAGGAAGGAAGGAAGGAAGGAAGGAAGGAAGGAAGGAAAGAAGGAAGGAAGGAAGGAAGGAAGGAAGGAAGGAAGGAAGGAAGGAAGGAAGGAAGGATGGAAGGATGGAAGGAAGGAAGGAAGGAAGGGAAGAAAGGAAGGATGGATGGAGGGAAGGAAGGAAGGAAAGAAGGATGGAAGGAAGGAAGTGAATGAATGAATATGAATGCTACCACAATAGTCATAAAAGGGTGCCTGTACAGAGAGCCTGCACGTGTCCCCAAATTCAAATCCCAACTGACACTGTGAGCATCCTCTCATTCACTTCAATGGAAAGGCATGTCCGATTCAGACAGCTCTCTCTCAAAAAGTATAAAGGTGCCAGCCTAGATATTGACACCGTAGGAATCCTGAGAAAATGCTGAACATTTTAGGATATGATATGTCCGTGTAGCTTAAAAACTGTAGGCATGGCGACGAGTTAGAAAAAGGGTAAAAATGCAAAATTAGCAGCTCAAAAGGTAGTGTGTGGGCCCATACGTTTCAATGGAGAGCGCAGTTGCCGAACAAATCGTCATACAGCGAAAACTATAAGTCACACGGCTTAGATACTTACATTGTAGGAATCAGCACAGTTATGGGAACGTTTCGATATATAATATGTGTATGAGCTGTTAAAACTGTAGGCATAGCGACAAGTTAGAAAAAGAGTAAAAATGCAAAATTAGCAGCTCAAAAGCTAGAGTGCGTTGCCATACGTTTCAATGAGGAGCGCAGTTGCCGAACAAATCGTCATACAGCGAAAACTATAAGTCATACGGCTTAGATACTTACATTGTACGAATCAGCACAGTTGTGTGAACATTTTGATGTATAATATGTGTGTGAGCTTTCAAAACTGTAGGAGTGCCAGCAGTTTACAAAATGTGTGAATATTTTCAAAGCAACTGCTGCCACCACTCTAAAAACATAAAATTTCTGAACATTCCAAAAGCATTTCAAGCAGTTTCAATAGGACAAAAAAATGTTTTAAAAGTTAAATTTCTTAAAAACTATAAAAAATATCAAAAATCTGAATGGATCCGTTCAAGAGCTGAACGTCATGAACATTTTAAAGTTTGAATGAAGTTTCTAGCACAAAGTATGAAGAACTAGTTAACGTCCAAAAAAGCGGGGAGAATAATAAAGAAAGAAAGAAAGAAAGAAAGAAATAGTGGGAATATCACAAGTTGGGCTAGCTTCTGCAAGCTAGCCCACCTAATAAAGAAAGAAAGAAAGAAAGAAAGAAATAGTGGGAATATCACAAGTTGGGCTAGCTTCTGCAAGCTAGCCCACCTAATAACAGTATTAGTTGATACTGGTTCATATCATTATCTGGTGGAATGGGTGCTTATAGGGACAGAGGGTATAGGTGGGCCCTATGAGCAGTCTTGGGAGTAACACTAATACTTTTTTCAGTAACTAGTAATGTAAAAAAGTACTTTTCAAATGAACATAACGCAGTTACAGTTACTGAAATTTAAATGGGGTCGTTACTCGTTACTTTTGCGCAATGGACAAATAGCCTCCTTTTCCTGTTTATGATCTAACGTCAACACAGTGCATCAACAATACCCTACATGGCTGACAGTTCTGTCTATGGTTCTGACTACGTGAGCTCTCTGTCATGGAAACATTTTCCCACCTCGGATCAAGGACAAAATATACTGGTAAAGTGTAGGATAATCTATGCTTAGGTGCCCATAAGATGTGTGCCCGATATTCAAGAATGCACAAATGCGATTGAACCTGGTATTTTTCCTAACCTAGTTCCTCGTTATTATTCGGTAAAAGATGCAAATACAATCAATTCTGATCAGCAACAGCTATATAGCAGGCAGCAAACTAGCCCAAACTAGCCGAAACTAGCCTAGTCCTGGTTTCTCTAAAATGTATGCTACGAACTGACATCACCAGCTGCGTCAGTTATGATTCATATCATTGTGGATGGCCAAGTTAAAAATGCCCATTCCCTTTGCAACATAGGACTTTAATTTCACTATTCATTTAGGCTACTACACGTTATTGAAAAGGGATCACTAGTGACTATATTCTGTATTCGCTAGCGTAGTCTACAGCATACAGCAGGCTGAGAGTTGACTGTTCTATCATCTTCTAGGCCTATACATCAAAATTAAGATTAAAACCTGTAGTTTTTAGCTATATGTGTTAATTTCCCCCATTTAAAAATCCCAGTCGAAATATTGGAGAAAAAAGACGTTTGTTAACATGCTGTATACTGTAGGCTATCAGATCACAAGTTTGAGAAGCTTCTCCTCTTGAGGAAGGCCTCTATGGTTTGAAGGCTGGGAATGTTGTAGGTCACTGGCCAGAGATGAGGTGGTCTACGAGTTATTGTTAACCCATTGAAAGCTGGGTACCCTTTGTTAAGCATTAGGCTACACCCTGTGCATTAATAAGACTACTGAAAAGTAACGCAAAAGTTACTTTCCCCGTAACTAGTTACTTTCTACATGCAGTCATCAGTAAAGCAACTCAGTTACTTTTAAAAGAAATAACTAGTAATTTTAACTAGTTACTAATTTTCAGTAACTTGCCCAGTGCTGCCTATGAGTGAGCTATGTAAAACCGTTTAAACCAGGAAACGGGAGAAAGGAGGAGATCAATATAGTAATTGCACAGCAGAACAGTCTGAT